>NC_056734.1:89671568-89734068 GCF_019279795.1 Protopterus annectens
CCTAAGCCTTTTGACAGAATCAAATTATGTCCTCACATTTCAAACAAATGTTTATATCTCTGTAACCACAGGAATTATGAAAGAAGTATAAATAACAAACTCTTCAGCATAAACTATTTTTATAGTAGTAATATTCTTTAGATTCTAGGTCTTAAACCGAATGTTCTAAGTCACAGTAAACACGGTAACTATTACATTTGTAATATTTTATAAACAACTTACAATATCTCAGCAACCACTCAAGTTACATACATACATTCAGCAGCATTTTTATTCCTTTAGCTGAGAGCTTTCATATGAAGCTAAGGAGTTCTATGTGTGTTTCTTGATTGCTGAGATATTTAGAAAAATGTGAAAATTATATATATATATATATATATATATATAAATATCATAAAAACAAAAATTAATATTTATTTACCTGCACTAGACAGAGGTCAAATATTAATGCAGTTGAGTTTACTATTGTGTAAGCTTTAAGATGAAAATTTTTAAAACCTTTAAATAACATGGTTTTGGACTTATTGATGCAAATATGAACAAGCAATATTTGACACTAGAGAAGTCAGTAGGAGTTAATTGCAGATGCACCTGGAGGTGTCTCTCAGATGTAATGCATTAACATACTTTGTTAAAATAGCTATTTTGTTGTCCTTATGGCTTATTTCGTACTGGCATTCAGTTACTATATGGACTGTTATGTTATTTACTGTTGTGTTATGCATACTATACATTAACATGTATTTGTATGAATTAAAGTGATGTTCCATTCTGTTAATACTAACAATGGTTTGGTTATTACTAACCTTAATCTATTGCTATACCTCTATTACCACAGCACCTCAAGGTAGGTTGGTTCTGGCTGATCCACCTACCTTGCCTCAACCGGCTCTGTGGCACTGGGTCCCAGCACACCTGCGGTGTCATGTAGTATCTCCCCATAGGATGGGGTGCGGCATCCCTCTGGGAGTGGTGGAGGAGGGGGTGTTGTGACCCAGGATGAGCTGCACAGGATAGTCTACTTTGGGTTTGACCACCGCCTGCACCAGATTGAAGGCATGCTGGCTGACCTGGTGGGGTAGCCACACCCTTGTGCCAAGCATCCACCACTGCCAACCTCAGGGCAGTGAAGGGGCAGTGCCAACAGTCTTATGGGTGGGGATGTGAGTCATGCTGCTGCCATCTGGAGTAACATGGGACTTTGATTCCACAACACCCTCCCTATCCAAGATGTTTACTCCCCTCATGTGTCACTCACTGCCCCTAATTGCTGTTTTATCTGTCTTCGCGTCTGCAAATGCATTCTAACCTACCAAACTTACCTCCCCCACATGTACCTATGTCCCTTCTCCAACATTCAACTCTCACATTAAAAAAAAAACAGAAATGTGCATCTGTCCCAAAAAAATATATTGTCCCATACATAGCTCTCCCTTTCGCACATATGCCCACTGGACACATGTAATTTGGTCCAATTGGCTTGACAATGCAGTTATGTTGTCCTCACCCCTCTCTCTGGGATTGAGAGTTCAAGGCCATGTAAAAATTCTGTCAAAGTGCACAGTTGTTGCTGTACAAGAAATGGATAGCTTATGGTTCTTTTCTATACCCTTCCTGTGCATCGCTACCTGCCTTTCACTATGTTTTTTCCCTGCTTGCATGCCATTTCACCACTTTCCTATCTCTCCATTTTTCTTTTCTTTATATTTTTAGTGCATTACTGTGCTGTGTGCCGTGTTGCAAAACTTTGCTAAGGTCAGCTAAATAGAACTATATTGACTATATGTCTTTATAAACTTGCAATACACACTTACAAAATAAACACCCATCCCATATTTCAAATCCATGGCCATTGCACCTGCACAGCACTGCATTAACCTTCCACACCATAGAACTCTTACATAAAACAGGTGTTAAAGAAAATATAGTAATTGTCACTTACAGGCATTAAGCATGTTTCAGTGGAGCTGCACGTTGTGCCGCCTAAACTTGATTAAAATGTAATTAATGTAATAAGATTACAAATGGGGGTGTTCCTTGGACTCTGGGGCAATAGTACACCACTGGAAAGCCAAACACAGAATAATGGATGTAAGCGAGGCCTGTAATAGCAGGTAAATGTGCCCTTCAGTAGCAACATGTAGAAAGACACCTGCCCTGGTGCACACATACATCCATATAAAGCCACACATATACTGATGAATGTAGAAAATATATGTCACAGCCTGTATGTGTGCACATATATCTTGCAAATACACCTCCTGCAGCAGTCATTCAGTAGCTCAGTCTGTTAATTGCCTTGCAAATAGTACATTTTGCCACACACATTCCTGGCTTCAAATCCAGTGGTGTGTAGAAGTGAATTTACAGTATTGTGAAGGCAGCATTTAATGAGTCTGGCACTCTTTATCTACACAATGCATTTCAAATGACATGTCTGCTTTTCATTTATGGATGTCAAAGGCTTGTAGGCAGGAACACACTTCAGATACCCCTATAGCAAATCTTATATGTGCACAAAGTGTCACAGCTTGCATTAATATGCATTCACACAGAATGTCAATGCAGGTACTGCAAATGAGGGCCACTAATATCACAGTGCACCACACAATCCTTCCAAAGTCACTGTGCAGATTATCACTGCTCCCACAGCTACTCCTACAGGTTGTTGTCCTCCAAAGTGTTCACACTCTCTGCCTATGTCTATTACCAGCAGCAGGAGCTGCAGCCTGTAGCACACACATCACTATGGTAAGGTTTCTGCTACAGACCTACTCTTTGTGATGATGTAGTCTCCTCACCCCAGTAATGTCCAGCACAACATATCAGAAAGAGGCCCTAATCTACATGAAGGCACTATATATTGTAAATTGGTTGCATGTCATTGGCTGATGATAGTGCAAATCAGCTGTGTTAGCTGCAGTTAGCATTTCAGACACAGATTTGTCTAGAGGCAAATCACCTGCTGATGAAAAACATGTTATAAAGGCTAGCAGCTGGCTAGAGGGAACCAGTCTGTATGAGACTTTCCTCACACAGAGCACCCATTTGTGAAAACTTTACTATCACCACATATCAACAGAGGAGTACTGCACTCCATCAGGTATGTAACTGATTTTGTTTACAACAGGATGCAGATGGGTAAATAGATGTACTGGGAATATGGAATACAGCATTAAGCCTGTTGTAGACCTGTGATAATGACATGTCATTGATCTCTTGCTGTCCTACACATACACAGGATGTACTATATATCAAGGGTGCATTGTCTGTTGTCATTGTGGCATACTAGTCTCATTGGACTGTTCCTTTATAGTGGTTGTAACAGCACACTGCTAATTGTGTGGCACTGTTCCTGTGACTATCACCACATATCAACAGATGATGCTGCACTCCATCAGGTATGTAACTGATTTTGTTTGCAACAGGATGCAGATGGGTGAATAGATGTACAGGGAATAGAGAATACAGTATAAAGCCTGTTGTAGACCTGTGATAATGACATGTCATTGAGCTCTTGCTGTCATACACATATACAAGATGTACTATATGTCAAGGATGCATTATCTGTTGCCATTGTGGCATACTAGTCTTGTTGGACTGTTCATTTATAGTGGTTGTAATAGCACACTGCTAATTGTGTCGCACTGTTCCTATGATGTATTATTAGGGGGTTGGCTGTAGGGTACACACTGCAGTAGACCAGAGTGTTGGGTGTATGCTTATACAGCAGTATCTGTCATGACACACACTGGAATACTTAACTATTGCTACTATCTCAGTTGTATCTACACACTTAGTATGTTTGAACACTGTGGAGTATGACGTGTAAACAAGCAGTGGATAGTGCCAGCCATGTTGTAATTGCTGTATGTCTACATAATGTACTTCCACATATGTGATCCTGTAATATGGTCCCCTTTTTTTTTGTCTTTCAGGAATCATGTATCATAGATGCCATGCACCCTTCTCTGATGTGGAAAAAGAAATTATACTTGAAGGACTACGGCAACATCATCATATCTTAGTGTCCAGGGGGACGCAAAACAGGAAACAGCAGGCTGCATTATGGGCAGACCTTGTCTGTGATGTGAATTGCATGGACCATCAGGGCAGGAAATATGAGCAGGTTCAACATTGTACAACAGACATTATAAATGCTGCACAGCGAAGGGCAGCAGATGTAGCCATTTATTGTGCCATCATCGGTGGAGGGCCTGCAGCAGAGCAACCACTCATGGCCACGGAGGACTTCCTGGTGAACCTAGGTACACACAATTGCTCCCAGGCATCCATCACACCATACATCGTGGAGGTGGGTGCCACAGTTTCTACAGCAGAGGAGCGTGCAGGTAAGCTTACTTTCTTCAGCATTGTTATACTCTAGCAGTCAATGTGTTAGGCTGTCTTTTACATGGTAGAATGTGACCAATACAACAAGTAACACAGTAGGTACTGTAAATGTGAGATATATGGATGCATTAACTTGTGCTGCAACATGCATTGGTATTGATATTACCTCACCCTCAACTTTTCACAGGTCTGTCAGGTAGTGGCCAGGTCCATGGCCCTGATCCTGGCAAGCATTACACTGTTTAATTAAGGAACATTTATATTCTATTAAAGTTAAAGGTCAGAATAATGCCCTATTTCAATATGATGTCATGTGTAAATAGGGTAGAATATTTTTATTTTCCATTCTGGAACAGGTACATAAGGATCTTACAGGGAGTAATCACAGGAGTGTAGTTGAACAAATAGAAACACTTTGGCAGTGACAGTTAAGAAAATATAAAACTCCTGGTCTAAATGAGGCACTTACTCTAAAATGCCTTTTAAAACCCAAAAGGTTCAGAGGAGATTAAATTAGGCAGTGAAACGTGTATTTCAATATATTTATTAAGATAGGTGTACTGGGTTTTTATGTGTTGATTTATCAAGTATACTGTCATATTGCTTAATTAAAAGATAAATTGTACTGGTCATGTTTTACATGATTTACTCGAAGTGCTTGTTATAAAGGCATTGAGTTGAATGTGTATTTTGTTCTGAGGAAGTCTATTTTGGACGAAAGCAGAGAAGAAATATTTGACTGCTAATTCAGTTGTGGGTCTTTATTATTATGAGTATTGGTGGATTTTTTGTAACAGTAGTACAGGTATTCATGTACCACTTTTTTCTTTCTTATTACAGGTGACCGGGGGGTTGGTCTCTGTTCCCTACACAACCTGATGTCAGTATCTCTTCAGACTCTGATGATGATGGCTACAGTGAGGCACAATTGGGCATGTTGGGGTCGGAATCTGTCCCAGAGATAGACATCCCTCTTCTGCCTCCATTGTCACTGCACACAGTCAGTATGCCTACACATACCCTGTCACCAGAGGCCACAGATATTGGACAGTCAGCGGGTGGGGACATTGAACAGGAAAGTGTGGCAACTATTGCTCCAGTGAATGCAGACACTGGCCATAGCCAGAGATCTGGCAAGGTCCCACACAGGCAGATTGACAGGGGTGTTTGTAGGAGGCCTGCTCTCCATCCACCACCTATTGGAGGTGTCACATCACAGGTCACTCGGTGCATGTTTTAGGCCATCATTGAGGCACAGGCACATTCTGAACAGACCACCAGACATATGCTTGGGGTTATAGCTGCAGCACAGTCTGACATCTGTGACTGCCTCCACCGCATTGGGGACACCCTGGCTCGGTTGACTGATACAGTGGACAGAAGGTGGGCTGAGACAGTGTCTATCTTGAACCGCACATTGTCTGAGCTGGAAAATGTGGTTGGAGTTGGGCGTTGGACTCGTGTACGTCGGACAGCAACCTCATCTGCTGAGACTCCACTTAGCCATGCACAATTACGCTCCCATAGTGACAGTACATCCAGCGCTATAGAGGGGAGTGTGCTATCCACGCCACAATGTGGCAGGCCATGGGCAAGTGGTCCTGGGCATTCCTGTGGGGGACATGGTCCCAGCAGACAGCAGTCACCGTCGGGTACTAACACTGCTTCTGACCTTGGGCATGGGGTGCCATTGCAACACCTGGCAGAGCCGGTTTCTGTGTTTGAGGCCAGAGATGGTGAACTGTCAACTTTACAATGCAATGTATGGTCCATAGCTGTCCAACATACACACATGTAGCACTAGCACTGAGTTTGACTATGTACATGCACACACTCACACACCACTGCCAAATGCAGGTCACCTACAGACATACAAAGCATCTTTCCATGGTCTATCTTCCCTGCTTCCCTTCCTGACTCACACACATGCTGTCAACCACTTGGGTTAGCCTAGGCCTCTTGCACCCCCCACACAACACCATGTGCAAGTGATGATACCTGTGACACATCCCTGCATACTCGCCACCAAGGGTGACTATATTAGGTAACATGTACTTGTGTAATGCAATGTTGTTTTGCCATCCCACTTGCAGTGGTTAATGGCAGATACTGTATGCTGGCATTTGTCACATGTACACCACATACCTTGGTGTACCTTATGTTGTATGATGTTGTAATGGCTGTATATTTACATGATGACAGGTGTGTCATGGACCTGTTTCTGTTTCTGTTTCAGGGGTCTGTTGGGATAATCTGTGAATACACAGTGGCAATGAAGCAGCACAGGATGGCATGTCAGCACAGCAGAAATATGTCTTCAATAAGTTACAGCACTATAAGTGCATGTCTCCATAGGTTCATATGTGTATAACAGGCTAACAAGGACAACGGAGGCATTCAGCATACTCATGTATCCCTAATATGTGAACAGTTTTGCTACCATTCATACGTGTCACCAGGGTTTTGGGAACTCACACATCTACAAGCTGTGGTGATGGAGAGGAGCCATCTACAAATAACCTGTGTCCAGGACAGACAGTTTTCCAACACCAGTTATGATTATCATGCTCTGCATTCCAGTGTGATACCTACAGATGATGTGTGTCACAGCAGATGTGTGCTTCAAATGCTTGGGGGAGCTGTTTCATGTAGGGTGTACTATCTGTGTTACATACCTGTCTCTCCAGCATGTACAATGTATACCACAGTGATGTTGTAGGTGTGTAGAACAGGTGATACATGTGTTAGTCCTGTCATGGATATGCAGGCGGTACATAGTGGGATCTGACACCTCCTTGTATGGAGCCAGACACATCCCCTCCAAAGCATGTAGGAGACAGACTACATGTGTACGGTCATGACACGGACACCATAGGACATGCTATCTATGCTGTGTGTTGGTGTACCATGGAACCTGTGTGGCTGTTACAGTTGTACAATATGCCTGTGTAGTGACATAGCAAGGGTGCCACTGCACACAATGATAGCCATGATGACTGCCACATTCCATATAGCAGTGACAGTCTGGGATTTACATCCCACACCTGTCGGTGTAGGGTGTACAACAGTGAAGACATCCTGACATCTTACCGACCAGTGATAGTCAAAGGTTACCTTACTCTCTGTGTCCATTATTCCATGAGTAATGGCTCAACTGTGTGCAATGTGTGGGCACTGCAGTATTTTGCAGGGATGGATGATGACCCACCGTATAGTATTGTACAGTCATTGGCAGTTAGTCTTTGTCAGTGGCTCAAAGTACAACTGACTGTGTCTTAGGCCATACTGGATACCTGTTGGTTCTGTGTTGGTGTCTGCATATTGGGAGGTGTCACTATCACCTGCTAATGTATTCAGTCAGAGGTTACTGGCACTGACTGTGACTGCAGAGAGGAATAGGTAGACAGCATATGCCAATAATGGAGGATGGTAAACCCCACTGGTGACTAGAGTCATTGCAGCGCAGGTCTGCCACTGCTAACTTCCTAGAGTATGACTGTCAAAGCCTATCCACCAGCTTACATAACACTCTGTACATGATGTACACAGTTTTCAGCATGGCCTGCTGGCCTAATTTTGTTATACACCCTGTAAGGACATGGTTGGTGGAGTGAGACATATGTCAGTAGGTTTACCCCGGGTATCACTTCTGTGTCACTGTTAGACAGAGGCACAGTATACTAACCTCGAAAAAGGGCATAGCAAAATTAATTTAAAATGGGTGGCAAAAGCCAAACACACTCTGGCTAGGCTTATAAATGCCCTAGGGCAGATAGCCTAGTATGAAAAGAAAAAAAAAAAAAAAAAAGACATCCTTTGCATAGTGTAACACTCAATGAGCTCTGCCATTACAGCCAGTAGGCATGATCTAGCCTTGAGCAAACGTATCAGTGTTTGGTCCAGTGTCACTAGGTGTACAACAGTGTCAGTGCTTGTATCCATGTTAACTGCTATCATGGCATTTTGGGTAACATGACTCAGAGATCTGGGAATACCACTTGGCACTACCTGTTGGTGTCCTCCATGCAAGTAAATGCTGCAGCTACTTCCAGCATGTTGCAGGAAGAGAGTCAAGCAGTGTGTCTGTAAAGAGCACAGGCAAACACATTAGTGAAGTGTAATATGTACACACAGCGCTGCTTTGGCATGCTACAACTCAGTTGCCCAAAGGATGGTCCAGGTCTTAACCTACAATACCCTGTAGCACTGCTGTGACATCCCCACATGAGGAACCAATGTAGTGCATCATGTGTTTACCAGTATTGGTGACCAGTACAGCCCCCCAATGTGAGGTCATCCCTGGTGGGATCTGGCCACAGATCAGTCTCCTTAGAACTACCAGCATGTACCATCCCTTGCAGACAATGCAGACATATATGTCAATACAGCCATTTGTCATCTCCTGTGGGATGGCTGAAATAGTGTAACTGCACCCCCCCCCTTAAGATGGGACAAGCAAGTATGCAGAACTCTACACTCATGCATTATGTCATCAGCATTACAATGGCATGGACTCAGCTGTACATGACAGGAGGCACAAAGGCTCATCATGGCTCAGCAAACCTGACTAGTGGGCAACTGCCATTAGCAGGCTCTACAGTAACAGATGGACAGTGCTGTGTGACAGTTGGGATGAAGGTGCCCCCCCCTTACATGGAAACACTACATCCTCAGCTAAAAGAAGCACATACTATTGTTGTGATGTTGAGTATACACGGAAAGTGACACAAGTAGCCAAACACACAAAGCAGAACCACAACGCACAGTGTACTTACATCTGTGACCTCAAAGGACAGGCCTAGATTGTTGGTGACATCATACGTCATGATGCCACATATGATGGGTCTGGACTCATACCTGACCTGTACACCTACACTGTTTGCATCAACTACACTCCCCTGTCCCCACCACATGTGACATATGGCATTCCTACAACCTGTGCCATAACTTCCATATTTACAGAACAGTTCATAACTGGCCTATCAGTGGAGGATACACAGCATCTGTCACACATGCTAACATTCCAGACTGCATCCCACATGTGATCTGACAAGGATTACTAAAACCACTGAGACACCCTTGCAATCACAAGATCATAGGAGGTTACTATGCTATTGGCCCTGAGGCCCTTATAAGGCTAGCCAAGAGTTCAGCCCATGTTTAGACAAGTCAGCACCTAAAGCCCCTGTCCAGCAGGAACACAGGTAGAATCCCAGGGTGTATTTTCTGTTTCCCATCCAGTTATCAAGGTTGTGCTTAAAAAGGGATAATAAGGTACTCTGCTTGACATGGAGAGGGAGTCTATTCCACAGATGGAGGAGTCTCTGGGACACAAATCTGTCCTGCCAACAAGTCCTATTGATATCACAGAGCAGGTTGAGGTTGTGTATATGGGATGCTCGAGTGGAGCTTGATTTGCAGATATGTAGCAGTCTCATCAAGGTCGGGTCTGAAATTGCTTTGTATGCCAGACAGAGGTAACCTCTGAGGAGTCTGTATGAAAATGAGTAGAGAGACAGGGCTTTTAGCCTATCTGTGTAGGGTAGATGTTTGAGGCCGTGGATTCTCCTGGTGAGGAACCTCTGTTATCTCTCCAGCTGCTGCATGTGCTTTGTGAGGTACATCCCAAAGGGAGTGTTGTACTCCTTAATTGGCTTTATAAGGGAAGAATACAGGGATGTTATGACCTCTTTGTCCCTGGATGCGATATCCTTACTTATGAGGTGGGCCATGTAGAAAGCTTTCCGTACAACAGAAGCAACATGGTGGTCAAAAGTCAGGCTGCTATCAACCTGGGTGCCCAAATCCCTCACTACTGATTGTCTACTTAGGACATTGTTATTAATGTGTTAATATGTGGGGACATCACTCTACCCAAAGGGGATTATGATGCATTGTTTGGCATTCAGCTTGAGGCCATGTTTCTGGCACCAGTCATTTGTCTGGGTGAGACCCTCTTGGAGGACATTCACATCACTTGGAGAATTGATGACTTCGCCCAGCTGGCAGTCATCTGCAAACTTGGTAAGTCATAACCCACTGATTTTGGCCTGCACCTCAGAGAAGTATATCCTGAATAAAAGAGGCCCCAAGACTGATTCCTGTGATACGCCACTCATTATGGGGTCTACTGCTTGTGGTGGCTTCCCCTATTTTGATTAGGTGGGTTCTATCAGTGAGCCAATTTGCTACCCATCTGGTAACATATGGATTGATGCTTGGTTGAAAGAGTTTATCTACTATGCCCCAGTGGGGAATAGTGTCAAAGGTTTTGGCCAGGCCAAGGTAGGTGGTGTGCACCATCTTCCCCTTGTCCATGGCTTTGGTGACTGTCTCAAAGAAGTCAACCAGATTTAACAGACATGACCTCCCCTTGACAAAGCCAAACTATGTGAGGTCGAGTATTTGAAGGCTATCAATGTCCCTGTTAATGAGGTCCATGACAATTTGTTCCATGGCCTTGCAGATCAGCCTAGTTAGGCTGATGGGTCTATAATTTCCTGGATCAGTGGATGCTCCACCTTTGTGTAAAGGAATGACAGTGGGTGTCCTCTACTTGGCTGGGACAATTTGATTGAATAGGGTGCTTAATGGTGCTGCAAGCTCATGCCTGAGTTCATGTAGGATGCAGCCTGGGATGCTATCAGGTCCCATGCAGGCTGTATTTTTGCCTTTGAGAGGGTAGTGATGACATGTTCCCTAGAGATAAGGGGTGGGGGGCAGGTACTGAGGATGTCCTGATTTATTGATGGGGGGACAGAGGGGAGACGTTTTGCTGAATCTGTCAGCCAGTAGATTAGCTATATCTACAGCATTTGTGTATGTGGTGTCCTTGACCAACAGTTCTGAACAGATCTGGGGGCTTCCTTTGAGATTGTGAACAAATCTGAAGAAGGCCTTATGATTGTCTCTTGTAGCTGTGGCCAGTTTGGACTCAAAGTTGGCTTTAGAGCATTTCACTAGTGCTCTTATTTGCTTGTTCAGGCTAAGGAGACTTGCTTCCAGTTGGGCACCTGCTCCTTCTTAGTCCTGGACAGCAATTTTTTCCTTTTGTTATATAGTTTATTTATTGCAGAAGTCTGCCAGACAGGTTTACTCTTCCTTGCAGAGGATGATTTTTGTCCTGTCAGGTATTCCTGATTCCATGCATCTATATAAATGCTTGTATAGTACTTTGCTGTAGATTTGAACATTAGTGCCAGTTACTACAGTGGGAGAGAGGGCTGTGAAACTGTTTATACCATCCCTCAGGAGGTTGTAATCAGCTTTGGAGAAGTTTTTTTGTTTGACTCTAGCTAGAGGGGGGGGGTCAGGGGAGATGGTGACTTCAAAAGTGACTGCTTTATGGTCGGATCTTACTAGGGAGAATGATACCGTAGTGATGCTGCAGTGGTTACTCATGTTGGATAATACCAAGTCCAAGATATTATCACCTCTTGTGGGGGTATCCACTAGCTGTTCCAAGGCATTTGTATTGATAAAATTAAGCAATCTCTGGGCATTTGTGTTATGGCATGAGTAGTTTTTCTAATCTAAGGTTGGATAATTAAAGTCACCCAGGATCAGGGTAAAGCATTGAATCTTGATAGATTTGAAGAGGTCCAGATAGGTGGAGTGGGCATCTTGAGTCAAATTTTGGGGCCTGTAGCTAGCTATAATTTAAGTAGAGGTCTTGTCAACTGTTAACCATGCTTGGAGTGTCTCCTGTGCGTCATACTGTTTGACCAGCCTGGAGGTGTGTTTGTCTAATATATATATTGAAACTCCTACTCTTTTGGCTTTTCTGCCCAGATTTTAGGGTCTGAATGTATGGTAGGATGAGTAACCACGTAAAGCTGGGGTACTCTCCGCAGCTTTGAACTATGTTATTGTGACTGCACAAATTTCAGCATCTTCCAGGGTTAAGAATGCTTGCAATGAGTGCAGTTTCATGTTTAGATTCCTAGTGTTTAGTAGCATGACTTCTAATTTGCATTTTGTTGAAATTTTTATGTTGGTGGTATTGACCTCATGACTTTTCCTAAAAAAAAACACTATGGGGGAAGCAAGGGCCTTTTCCAGAAGCCTGAAGCCCAAGTGAGACAAATGCAGGCCATCTCTAGCAAAGTATCGTGGTCTGTAGATCATATCTTCCAAGGCTGTCAGGCACTGGCTCCCCCTGGAATGACACCAGAAACTAAGCCAATTGTTAAAGTCAGCAATTTTCTGTTTGTATTGAGGCATCATTCTGGGTGATGGTAGAATGCTGCTTAAGGCTAGGGACATACCTGCCTGGGACACATATTCAGTGAGCTCAATCATGTCTCTCTTCATTTAGTCCAGGGAGGTATGTCTCAAGTTGTTCACACCAACATGGACTATGACAGAGTCATAACAGTACCTGTTGTTGAGAGACTTAAGTGCAGGTGTGATATGGTGGATTCTGGCACCTGACAAACAACTAACCATGACTTTCTCCATATCCAGCCTTGTGAGAGGCACATCTGTGTGTCTCACAATGGAGTCTTCTGTGACTAATATGTTTGGCTTACGGTTAGGCCTTAGTAGTTGTGAGACACTGGTGTGTGGACTATGCATGGTATGTGGTGTGAATGGGTGTGGACTTCTCATGTGTTTTTTTCTCTGAGGTCTCCTTTGTTTGGGTTTGTTTTGGTTGAGAACCTCAACATATGTGGGTGGGTGTTCTGTAGTTGTAGGTGGTGTTTGAGTGTAGCGATTGTGCTGACAACCTTCTCAGTGACAGATATACTGGCTTGTGAGGGAGAGAGCATAGACTCTAGCTTCTTTATGTAATTGCATCTCTCCCAAATTGTGTTCCTAGGCTGTAGTAGTAGATAGTTGTCCATGTACATGAGGCAGTTGCTACACTGTCTCAGGATGCCCATATCAATCAGGTTGGCAGGAGAAAATATAGGAAATTGTCCATCCACATTTGTCAGAATCTGAGGGAGAGAGGCCAGGGAGAGCTAAGGGGTAGGCCTAAAGCCCAAGTGCTTAAACCAAAACTAAGAAGCTTAGAGTAACACTTAAAATTTAAAACAGGCTAAAACAGCAGTAATAAATGCAGCAGAGAAGATGCAATTGAACACTTTAGCGAACAAGTAGCAGAAAAATCAGGATGAAGTAATAGAGTAGGAGAAGAAAACACAAATACTTTAAAAACAGCTGAATAGAGGGATTTTTTTTTTTTTTTTTTTTTTTTAGTAAAGTGGAAAGGGAGAAAGGAGATAATTCAAGGTTAAGAAACAAAGAGGTTGGCCTTCCCAAATGTTTTCTCTGTATTAGGTAGAATGAGCTAATGACACTGGACTGGAAGGAGTGTACCAGATCAAATTTACAGTAGGTAGGGCAACTACAAAGCTACCAAGTATAAGAACAAGGCACCAATAGGGAGAGATGGTGGGAAACTATGCTACAGCTACTAGCTACATTATTTTAAGCAGAAAACACTACAGAAATGTTTACCACAGCAGAAAAACAGCAGTGAGATACTAAATGAAAGTTTTAAACAGATAAAAGAGCAAGGAGACCCTAGAGAATGCTTTCAGCTGCAAACAGATGCAAAACAAATGGAGAAAAGTTCCAGTTAATACCTTTCACACAGTGAAACTAGCTAACAAAGCTTTACAAATAGTGTGACAGCAATAAAAGTGATTTACCAGGTTCTGTAAGGCAGACAATTTCAGTATAATATTGCAGATTAGTTTACAGCAATAAAACACAGTAAAAATAGTAGGCAGCAGACAATAAAAAGTGCTACAAATGGTTAGAATAAGAAATAACTAGTAAAAATAAGCAGAAAAAACAGATACTTATTGTTATATATCACAGATCAGAGTTGTGGTCAGTGCCCCTCCTCTGTTCAGCTCAATACGGACACTACTGCCTGCAGACCAGCTGAGTGGACAATGACAACTGTTATACCCTTGCACAGAGGTGGTGCATCCACTAATCAACATAACTGTACACCTCTTTGAGTATCGATATCTGTATGGCTGTATCAGTGATCATCATGGAGCTGATCAGTACACATATATGTGTTCTACACACAGTTGACAGTACACAGTTTGGATGTGTGACAGGGGGGCATGACTGTTACATGTGGAGGACATTTCTGTGGAAGTGACCATGGACCTGGATGAGAGTACATCAGGGAATACAACCCCCTAGACTCAGCCAAGCCATCTGATTATATCCCCTGGTCACACAGACCTGGCCACACAGGTTTACACCTAATGTGCCTCAGATAACCCTGTCTCTAGAGTGGTATGGCAGGAATCATGTGGCATAACTGAGGCCACAATCACCTGTATGTGACATGCTCATAACCTCCAAGTACTCTTCCCTCAGCTTGCCAATATCTGAGTAAAATGGTCATTTGGTGTTGTACCTTTACAAGCAGTACTGGCAAATGTACACAACAGTATGGTCCCTCACAAGGTCACTTCACTTCTCCAGTATGTGTTCAAAGGGGATAGTCTGCAATGAGTGTCATTGTCATCTGTGGCATATAGACTATGTAGAGGTGATTTGTGCTTTGCATACAGGGAAATGTGTGACCCTGATTTGCTGCATATGCTGCCTATCTGTAGTAGGTAAAGTAGACAGATAACCCACTGTAAGGACATTAACCTCGTATGTGACATTGGTACTACATGCTTGTGGGAGAGATTTGTCTAGCAGACTTAAACACACTCCTGAAACAAAACCTTGTCTAATGGCACACAGAGCACCTCAGTACACCTCACCACATGCCATCTATATGAATGGCTGGGTGACCATTTTCTCAACACAGGGTATCTGCCTGTGTTCCTCATGGACTAGGGCAATATGTGCTGATCCTGTAACTATGTGTATGAAGATGTCTATGATTGTGAGGGCTGTATGGCCATTATGCAGGTGACATTCAAACATCCTATGGTTCACAACATGATGTAAAATGCACTAAAAGGCTCACACACAACCATGGCTACATTAAGGCTAGCACTACATCCAATCACTGCATATAAGACATGCCAAGGCACACATGTAGTGCAAGTTGGCTGTACGTAGATGAGAACACTTACCTATGTAATGGTACACACTACAGATTACAGTATGTGATGCAGACTACATACATCTTGTCTGCTAGTACTATAATTTCAGGGCATACTATGCTTGCTGACATCAGCAGGCCTTGTTGTGGTCAGTCCATTAGGGGCTACATCACATGCTACAAATAAAATACTGCAAAACCATACTTATTTCTATGTTACTAAGATTATCACATTTATGCCGTTGAGCCACACACATGCACCATATAGCCGGCAGTGAGATTAGAATCCCTACTTATCTAGTTTTACACACTGTAGATCACAGTACTAATTGCACGCACCACATCTTAAGTCCTGATACTATACTGTCAGCTGGTAGTCTTAAGGTGAATGACATCATCAGGCCTTGTAGAAGAGGGCATTGTGGAAGCCAGCAGCAAGTTACAGGACCAAAAAGTACATAACCATTGCAGGTGGATATCTCATGAGGGCACAGCAGTTGTTTTGCAGGGGTATACACACACTCTGACACATGTGCACCAAGTAACTAACAGTGAGATTAGGACCCCTGCCTATCTAGTCTTACACATTATAGATCACAATACTAATTGCACACACCATGACTTAAATCCTGAAACTGCACTGTCAGCTGGTAGTCTTAAGGTGGATGACATCATCTGGCCTTGTAGAAGAGGGCACTGTGGAAGCCAGCAGCAAGTTACAAGGCCAAGTGCATAGCCATTGCAGGTGGATAGCTCATGAGACCATGGCAGTTGTTTTGCAGGGGTAAACACATACACTCACACACACCAAGTAGCCTGGAGTGAGATTAGAACCCTTACCTACCTATCTAGATGCATTCACTATAGATCACAGTACTTATTGGATGTGTCACAGGTTGAGTCAGTTGTCTAGATAATTGCAGGCACAGTACTTGTGCATTACACAAACTGGGCATGTGTTGAACAGCATATGTGGTCTGCAGAGTGATATTGCTTTGCACTGTTATCTGCATCTAGTATCCTAGCAGTGGGATAACTGTTATTATCCTAGCTATGTGTGTACATTTACTAGTATGGCCATATGTGGCTGCTTGCAGTTAGATGGGCAAATCTGTGGGCTAGTACAATGTGCCCTGTCCATGCATGCATTGACAATTGATCCTCACAACATTATACATTACACCACCTGCTCACCTATATCTCTGTATGTAGCGACATCCAGCATGGACACAGGTCTTTAAGCAATTGAATTATGTACTCTTGCACCCTTAGCTTAGATCCTTTGAGCAATAGTATGGATGTGTGATAGTGCAGATTTACTCACCATTAGTAGGGTATGTAGGACAATACAGACATCCACACATATATGTCTTTAATTAACTGTAATATAAATGTACCCGTATGTGTCTATGATATGTATATGTGTTATGTAGATATATGCGGAGATTCTATGTATCATTATGATATATATAGCTATATATATATATATATATATATATATATCACTGACGCCAAAGGTATCCAAGGGATTCAACAAACAAGCCAAGACTCAGAACAATTATCCCCAGGAAAGACCACGATCCAACAGCTTCTCTTGTAAAAAACAGCTTTAATTGTAGCAATAAAACAAGATCACAGTGCCAACCCGATGGTTAAGCGCTTTCATGTATTACCATACGCTTCATCAGAACAAAGATAAATTAAAATGGCACAGTTTAAATACTTAAAAAAACGCCAAATTTCATCCTTAATGAAATAATTGTACATCAATACTTAAAGTGACAACTACTTATTTCTAGTTAGTATAACCACGTGTTTCACCCATTCCATGAATCAACTTTTTTACACTTCAACCCAAATCAAGTAAATGAAATTTGCCTCACAAAAAATCAATACAGTGTTCCACATGTAACCATTGGTTTAAAAAAAAATAACAAATAAATTCATTTAATTAAATACATTAATTGTTACTATCCACATGTAAAGAAATATATATGTTTTTATATGTACTGAGAAATATTTAATACATTTGAAAACAATCAACTTTTAATATTAAATTAAATGTAGCATGTTTTCCTGGTCTTAATGAAATGATTCCTACCAAGCCCCTTATTAAAAGTTGACTGTTTTCAAATGTATTAAATATTTCTCAGTACATATAAAAACATATATATTGCACAAAATGTAATATGGGTGGTATGTTGTTACCATAATTTACTGTTGGAACCTTTGTTCCATTTTGGTTATTATATTTGAGACTGTGTGCATACTCACATACCTAGTTGAATAACCATTGTTGTTGGCCTGTTGCCATTAATATAACTGGCATGCTGTTGCAATCCTGACTGCCATTCTATTTCTGCATGTGTTCTGTTTGCCATGCCACTGTTACAATCCCACTGTTCTGGGTCAATTGGAACACCCATGCATGCTGTGTTGACTAATGTTTAAATGTTTTGTTCATGACTAACCAATGCACCTTGTTAATTCTCACTCCATAGCACACTTGGGAAGGCCGATCCAGGTGGATCTGCCTCTCCCACCCCAATGGGCCGAGGCACGAGGTCCCAGAATGTCTGGGACCCAACCCGGACCTCTCTCATCTGCTCATCCTGCACCACCCTTGGGTGAAACCACTGCAGGGGACAAGGACTGTCCTCCCCCTGCAAGCGGGCGTGGTGAGGATTTTGTCACCCAGCAAGAGGTCTGTGGCATGATATACAGTGTCCTCCAGTCAGAGTTGGATGAACAACTGTGCCAGGTGGAGGGCAGACTGGCACAGCTCGAGGGTAGCTGGCCCCTCCAGCTCAGCCCCAGGCACAGCCACCTTTGGGGCTGTGAAGGAGTCATGGTGACTGCCATCAGGTGGGGACATCAGTCCCATTACTACTATCTAGGGGGCTCATGGGCATCCAATTCCCAACCACCTTCCCCATGCAAGGTGCCCCCCCATGTATCACACACCTCCCCTGTCTGCTGTCTTGTGTGTCTTGTCTGGCTGCAAATGCAACCTCTCCTACCAAATGATCCTACCCACACTTACCTACACTCCTTCCCCATCATCCCATACACCTTAAAAAAAAAAAGGGCATCTGTCCCAAAAAGACTTATGTCCCATACATAGCTCTGCATTTCGCCCAGAGACACGGTCCCCTTACACAATCTACCCCACTAATTATCATCATTTTATGTTGCCTACACCCCTCCCTGTGTGGTGTGATGCTCCAAATTCCAAATTGCACAAAGTCATATCAGCTGTTGCTGTCGAAGAAATGCAGACCTATGGTCCTTTCCTACATCCGTCCTGCACATCCCTAGCTGCCTCTCATCTTGTTATACCCCCTGCTTACCCCCATTTCCCACTTTCCTGTCTCCTTTTTTTTTCTTCATTTAAAATTAGCACAGGTTTAAGCAGACGTAAACGAAGCTAAGCTGACGTAAATGGACGTAAGTGTCACTTACCTTAGCTTAGCTCCACACAAACCCATGCAAACCCACTTACAGCTGCTTAAAAGAGCCTTAATCATTCTGTATCCAACAGCCCTTGATCTGCCAGCAATAAAATAATCAGACCTTGCAATTGTTGAACCCAGAACCCTGCACACCACAGCCACAGAAATCTACCATTAAGCCATCTGAGCTGTAGATATATGTGATGTTTTTCAAACATATCATTCAGGAGAGTCATTCAGGAAAATATTCTGTAGAATTAGTCAAGTTTTGTATATATATATATATATATATATATATATATATATATATATATATATATATATACATATATGGAGATGCATATACATATGGACAAATACATATATAATATATGTAGAGATATACATATGAAATATATACATTTAGAAATACATGTATAGATAGAAAAGTAAATCAATACATACAGGTATATCTACGTACATAAAATATATATATAGATATATGCATATATTTTATATATATATATATATATATATATATATATATATATATATATATATATATATATATGTTTATACATATATGTTTACATATATATGCATTGGAGTTGCACAAAAGATCCATACCCCAAACCTCTTACTGTAACAAATCTGTACAAAGGATGTCAAAATGGGGGTCAAGGGGCCCAAAATAGGACATCTTTGAAATATTGTCCTTATCTCTCTGTCTTCAGCAGCAACTGTTCTGCTTTGCAATGAAAGTATCAGTCCTGCCAAGTCTTGAAACTAGGGCCCTGTACACCATAGTCAGAGCAATATACCACTACACCATGTGAGCTCTACAAAATACTGATGCTTTTCCAAACATAACAGTCAGTAGAGTCATTCAACAGTGGAGAGAAGATTATGTAGAATCAGTCAGGTTTTCTATATATACATGTATTTATGTATGGTAATGCATATATGTGGACAAATATAGACAAAATATATCTATAGAAATATACATGTAAAATATATACATATATACATACACATATATACAGAAAAGTATATAAATACATACACACCACATATATAAATAAACAAATATATATGTATATATATATATATATATATATATATATATATATATATATATATATATATATATATAAATATATATATATATATATATATATATATATATATAAATAGACACACACATATGTATACATAAATATACCTAAATATATAACAGCTACAAACAAATGCAATCTGAGGGTCATGTTGCTCAACACTAGAAGTTCAAATATCAAAAGGCAGTCACTCGAAGCACTCCTTATTCACAAAGGATGTCCACACGTCCACACTGAAAGCCCAACATAATGCATCACAGATATTGTCTGCAAGTGTAGCTAGCATAAGGTAAGACAGCAATTCAAATCATAGCCTGCTATAGGTCCCCAAACATATCCCAAGAGTCAAACCCCAAGTCCCCAAGCACCCTGAAGAATATTACTGTCCAACCTAACACTATCATAAAAGTTGACCTCAACTACCCCTCAATTAACTGTGAAAGCTACCCATGTATCAATGCACTTGCCCAATGTTTCCTGGAATGCATCCATTCCAATGGCCTGGACCAGCTCATTACCACACCCACTACAGGTAGCAACATCATAGACCTAGTCAGTACTAACATGGGTGACTGTTGCTGTACAAAGTAGTCAACTCCGCCATGGTTAGATCTGACCACAATGTCATTCATCTTAGAAATCCACATCCCTCCCATCCCACTGCAAAGATAGCCACCATGAAAGACCTTTCAAAAACTAACTTTGGCCTCCAAAGATCAGAGGTTCCTAACTTCATGGCATCCATGCAAATGGAGACTAGTTGCATGACCTCCAAACACATACCAGTGCAGTACGAACACATACACAAATGCATGGATTCTGCCATACACAATAAAAACAAGATGCTCCCCTCCAGAAAAGGGAAGCCAATCTAGTGGTCCCCAGCTTATGTAAATAATCTGCACAGCAATGCCAACATGTGCTCTGAGCTACTGCACAATGTTAACTGCTATACTGAAGCAACAGATATTGCCAATATACTGGCATACAGATTCAGTGGCAACTTTACTCCTCTCCCCACCCCCAAAGGATGAGTCACAATACCGGTACACTGCCATGCACCCAGTAGTACTGCTGCTTTGGTTAACACACCACTGTCCAATGCCAAGAATACAGCTTCTATTGGACCTGACAATATCCTTGCCTGTCTTCTGCATGCACTACAGCATGAACTGTCACCTCGCCTGTGTGCCCTGTTCAGTCACAGCCTCACCTCCGGCTTTGTCCCTACTGACTGGTCCACTGCTACAGTTATCCCTCTCCACACAGGAGGAGAGGCTGCAGACCCTGGGAAGTATTGCCCCATTAGCCTGACAAGGCTTTCATGCAAAGCTAATGAATGCATCATCATGGACCTAAGACACAGGGATATGGGAATCTCCAAACCCAGGATCACGCACTGTTTGCTTTTGTGAAGGGTAGATCATGCCTGTTTAATCATCCTGGTTGGCTTCTTTGAGTCAGTCACCAGAGCTGTGGATGAAGGCAAGGCAGTTCATACAGCCTACCTCAACCTGGCCAAGTCTTTTGATGACATTCCCCACTCAGGGATCATGGATACACTCACTAAGCTATGCATCAACCCATATAACAGTAGATGGGTTGCAAATTGTCTCAGAGAGAGAACCCACAGTGTGAAAGTAGCTGAGCCCAAGTCAGACTGCTGTCCTGTCACGTGTGGCATTCCACAGCGTTGGGTCCTGTGTCCTCTCCTGTTTGGTATCAACTTCTCTGAAGTCCATGCCAACATGAAGGGACTCTGGCTGACAATGTTTGCAGATGATTGCAAGTTGGGAGCTATTAACTACACAAGTGATGTTGATGTCCTACAGAAAGTTCTTGCTGAGACTAATGGCTGGTATCAGAGCCATGGCCTTAAGGTTAATGTCAATGAATGTGTTGTCAATCCCCTTTGGGATGTCAGGCATTACAGGGATGTTACAACACCAAAAATCAGACACCAGTGTGAAAGTGCATACCCACAACCAATTCCACCACAGTCACAGTCACATACTGGTTGGTCAGGTGAACAGTAGAGTATACGGACTGTGTGAAGAAATACATAATACTTTACCAGTCACACACTACCCCTACATATAGTGGTCCAATTCTCAGTGTAGTATGAATCCTGACCATGGTACAGGACATGTCTCAGTCTGCCGCAACAAAAGCATACAGACAACAAACCAACATACATTGGAGCAGCATGCACAGTCAGATAAAAAAGGAGCCATAACACTTACATCTAACATCTAACATTAGGGCTGAGCTATACTTAGCAGGTGTACACATTGCTTACATGTAAATGATAACCAGTAGTTAGCTATGTTAAGCATATTTGTGCACTGGTAAGCGTCAGTAAGCGAAGCCTATAGTGTTTAAGCATCAATCAGTTTAACCATGTTTTACCACCACTTAGCACCATGCAAACCCATTTACAACTGCTTAAAAGTGCCTCGATCATTCTATATCCAGCAGCCAGCACAAAATAATCAGCCATGTTCAGTCTTGAGCCCAGGATGTTATACACCATAGCACAACACCACCACACTCTAATAGATGAACAACTTGGATTCAAATGAAGTACAAACTGTTCTACTGAAAAGCCGAAAGAAGAAAAAGATAGAGAGATAGATAGAAATGTGTGGAGATACATATATATGTATAACAATATACAGACATATTACTAAGAAATACTGATGTGTAGATATATTTGTGTATATATATATATATATATATATATATATATATATTATATTTTATATATATCTATATCTATATCTATATATATATATATATATATATATATATATATATATATGTATATATATATATATATATATAATTCTTCTTCTTCTTTCAGCTTTTCCCAGTTAGGGGTCACCACAGTTGATCACCTGTCCGCTCATGATTGGCAGTGGAGTTTTACAGAGTTGAGTTGCCAGCCCGGCACCCAACCTTCCACAGAAAGCACACACACACACACACACACACACACACACACACACACACACACACACACACACACACACACTCACACCTAGGGCCAATTTAGAGTGTCCAATCCACCTACTGCATGTGTTTGGGATGTGGGAGGAAACCAGAGCACCTGGAGGAAACCCACGCGACCACAGGGAGGACATGCAGACTCCACACAGACGGCACCCCAGCTGAGGATCGAACTGGAGAACCTCTTGCTGTGAGGATATATATATATATATATATATATATATATATATATATAAAATATATATGTGTGTGTGTGTGTGTGTGTGTGTGTGTGTGTGTGTTGTGTGTATGTATAAAATGTATATATATATATATATATATATATATATATATATATATATATATATATATATTTATACATACATATATGTGGGTCTAGGACTATTCGCTGAAAGCACATTTCACTAAAACTCAAATGACTGTGCATAAATCATTGAAAGCACAATTCACTGAAAACTCAAGTCACTGAAACACATTTCACTGAAAGTTATATATGGCCTTTTCCCTAGTGTGACCCTGGAGTTAGAATATATAGTAAGGGGGATGTGGGGGCATATAAATTAAGTTTAGAAAAGAGTAATTATTGAAACTGCAAGTATCCATGTGTATAGTTCAAAATATTTAAAATAGGTGGGGGGGCTACGCCCCCCCACACATCCCAATGTGAGAAGTGGTGCCTCCCACACCCCCTTACTAAATATTTTAACTCCAGGGTGCACTACAGTGGGGAAAAGGCCATATATACCTTTCAGTGAAATGTGTTTCAGTGAATTATGTTTTCAGTGAATTGAGCTTTCAGTGAATTGTGCACAGTCAAATGTGTTTCAGTGAAAAGGGCTTTCAGTGAATAGTCCTAGACTTATATATGCATACTTGTCTCTAAATGCACATACAAACATATGCTGCTGATAGACCACCCATAACCGGCGCAGCATGCACAGTTGGATACGAAAGAACCCATGACACTCACATCTGCCCCCAGTCCAAATAATAAGTGAACAGTACGCTGCTACAAAATCATGATAGGCCACACACAATGGCCAGACATATACAGTGACCTCTTAGCAACACAACTACAATGAGTAAAGATAGTAAATAAAAATACAAACAGCCAGTAATTCACATAAGTTCATTTTACTCTGATGTCTTTGCCAAAGCCTTCAGGGAGTAACACATTACAATAAATGCTTTCCTTAATTAGAAGAAGCAATTAACATGCAAGTACATTTAAATACACAGCCTCCAGTTACACTTAGACAACCCCTAGGAGATAAAGTATCACATTTAAAAACATACATAGATTCTGTACATAACAATTGTTCTTTTATGACTGTTTGACCAAACTGAGAAACAGACTTTTTCCAAAGCAGTACCTTGTAACCCACTACACTTAATTACATGTATATACACAGCCTCCAATTACACTACGCATTCAACCCTCTAGGGGATAAAGTATCACATTTAAGAATTTAAATTGATTATGTACATAATTCTTCTTTCAGGACTACTACCCCATGGTGGGAATTATTGAAATGTACAGTTATAGAACTGTCTTCTTCCTCATCAGTAATATTTGTCACATGTTCTAACAGCCTAGTTTTAAAACACTTCTTACTCTCCCTCACATAAAATATGTTGCAAGGGCATCTAAGAGCATTCTCCATACACCAACCTCTGGAATGTACAGAGTCCCACATGTTGTCCACCCTTTCCCCTCAGCAGGAATGACAGAACATAATAATGGTAGACTCCACCTATCAACCTCCATCTGTACCAAGCCTGACATAATTTGGGACTGAGGCCCAAAAACATGGCCATACTTGAAATATTGCTGTTATACACTGAGAACATTGCTGGTGTTACAGGATTTATTGTAATATAACTTTTCTGAGGGATATAAAGTCTGAAACACAAATGGATGTTGGCATGTACTCATTGCAATCACCAGAGTATGCTACTGATTTGCCAAGGACAACACATGTCCGTGGAAACATGCCAAACATAACAGGCAAACCTCTGGTCATTATGTGGATAGCCCTACAGTTGAGAGCTATGCAGACACAGAACTTTGTCAGACTGAAACCCATGCAGAAGTAGCATGTTCAGACAAACCTTGTTAAACAAGCAGTATTCAAAACATATAACAGCAATACTCACATTCTGCCTCAAGGTCTTGAATCTTCTCCACCGTTTAGTTGACTTGTCTCCACAGGTCTTGTTCTAAGAGGTATTAGCTCACACACATCCAGGAACTCTTCCTCACAGGTAAGGGAAAGGGCCAATGCCCACATGGATTACACAATTATAGGAGTGTGTTGCTATGACATTGGCTATTGGAATAACTACACAGCTGCTCTGCATGCAATCAGCAAATGGGGAATACCAACTGGTGCTCAGACCATCATATGATCATAAGCATTACCTACAAAAGACAAGCTGCCGTCTATTTAAACCACCTCTGTCATAGACAGTCCATCAGTACAAAGCTGAAGTAGTTTGAGAAAAAAGAATAAGAAAGGATATATCTGTGACATATCCAGAAAAAAAGGTATGTGAAACAAGTAAGCATGTAATTGAATGCAGTAGGTGGTCTGTAATAATGGAAAATAGGGGTCTGAAAGCATATAGCTCAACAAGACTTGCTGTACTGATGTACTGCTCAACAGCACTCATGGCCATAGCATGTGGCTCTGTCTGTAGTGATTAGGCCAGCTACTGGGATGTTGTATATATCCGTATGTTACCTGTGCATATAGTTATGATACACATTTTGTCTTGTAAATATAAGACAACTATACACAGCATGTACAGAGTGGATACACTAGACAATCTCGACGTATTGAAATGTCGAAATTCAGTACGTCGAGACCGAATAGTGGAAAGTGCAGTTAACCGAAACTACACTATGCTAACTCTGCAAATGTTGAATCCACCACTAAAGCGGTGTCGCGTTTGTGATGTGTGGTGCAGTTTATGGATTTATCTGGGGTTTCAGGTAAGTGTTGTGTGTTTGAGGATATTGGGTAGGGATTTTAGTGTGTGTGCATGTGTGGTGGTGTTTTTGTGTGTTTGTGTGTTTAGTGTGCCCTCGGAGTTAGAATATATAAGTAGGGGGGTGTGGTGGGGTGCAGGGGGGCTTGCCCCTTTGCTTAAAGGTAGGGAATGTGTGTTTGTGTGTGTTGTCATGTTTGTTTAGTTAGGTAGGTGTATGTGTGTGTGATTATGTCCTGGTTTGTGAGTGTGTGTGTGTGTGTGTGTGTGTGTGTGTGTGTGTGTGTGTGTGTGTGTGTGTGTGTGTGTGTGTGTGAATGGTCGCGATTGTAGTATCCCTGATTGTGGGTTTTTGTGTATGTGGGTTTTCGACTATTCCGTCTCAAAATACTGTAATTCGACATTTCAGTATTTCAGGATTGTATAGTGAATCCATGCAGAGTAGAGTACTGCTGCAGATGTGTGTGTGTTGAAGTGCATGTTATATACTGAGCTCATACCATTCAACTGTCCAGTGTTCTGTACACTGACCATATGTGTGCCTCATATTTGCAGTCATTTAACCATAGCGTTGTGTCATGTCAGTCAAATCCTTGCCAAATCTGTGAAGACTGACATTACAAAAACCCCCTTAATTGTCCACTGTCTTTTCCCATTCAGGATTGCCACAATGGATCATCTATTGCCATTTCTGCCTGTCCTCTGAATCTTGCTCTCTCACACCAACCTCCTGCATGTCCTCTCTCACCACATCCAGAAACTTTATCTGAGGCCTTCCTCTCTTCCTCTTACCTGGCAGCTACATCCTTACCATCCTTTTCACAATATACTCAGCACCCTTCCTCAGCACATGTCCAACCTGATGTAATGCTGCCTCTCCAACACTGTCACATATCCGTCCAACATGGCCTGAGCCTCTCATATACACATTGCTAAACCTGTGCACCCATGCCACACCCAGTACAAAACATAACATCTGTAACTCTGTCATGTTCAGCTCTGACCCTTGCTTTTTTGTCAATGCCACCAATATAACATTGGTGGTCTCATTTCCCTCTTGTAGCGCTTACATATCATGTTTGCTGGTACTCATCTGTCACATATCACTCCTGACACTCTTCTCCACTCACTTCCATCCTGCCTGTACTCTCTTTTATGCCTGTCCTCCATAGTCCTCATTACTCTGAAGTGTTGATCCCAATCATTTGAACACATCCACCTTTGCCAACTGTACTCCATGCATCCTCAACATTCCGCTATCCTATCTCTCATTGACACAGATATTCTGTTCTAGTGCTGTTGACCTTCATTCTTCTCCTCCCTAGAGCATATGTCCACCTCTCTAGGGTCTCCAAAAGCTGTCCCCTACTCTCAATACAGATCACAATGTCATCTGAAAACAACATAGTCAACGGGGACGTCAGTATGATCTTGTCTGTCAACCTGTCCATCACCATTGCAAATCAGAAAAGGCTCACAGCTGATCCCTGATGTCATCCTACCTCCACCTTAAACACATCTGTCAATCCCAATGCAGACCTCAATGCTGTCACACCACCCTTGTACATATCCTGTACTACTCTTACATATATCTCTTCCACACATGACGTCATCATACAATACCGCAACTCCTGTCTAGGCACCCTGTCATATGCTTTCTGTATGTCCAGAGAGACACAGAGCAACTCTGACCTTCTCTGTATTCCACCAGTAACAGTCTAAGAGCAAAAATCACATTGGTAGTTCCCTTTCCACTCATGACACCATACTGCTGTCCAGTACTCTTCACCTCCCTGCGTAACCTAGCTTCCACTACTCTTACCCATAACTTCATGCTGTCACTGGTCAGTGTTATCCTTCTGTAGTTATCACAGCTCTGCACATCAACCTCTTTCTTAACATCATACCCAAGTACTTTGTCTCCATTCCTCATGCAACCTCACACTTCCCAAGATATCAGTAAACAGTCTGGCTAACACACCACTGCCATTTCCCCTAAACAACCCCATGCTTCCACAGGTGTGTAATGTGGACCAACAGGCTTGCCAGTAATCATCCTCTTCATACCTATCTTTACATCCTCCTTGTTAAGCCATTGCACTTCCTGATTCACCATACCCACATCATCCAACCTTCTCTATCTCATTCTCTTCATTCATCACTCTCTCAAAGTTTACTGTCTATATGCTCAACACACTCTCCTTGCTTGTAAGTACATATACCTCATCACCCTTATCTGCTGCACATCTTTCCTAGCTCAGTGCATCTGTCCAGCCAATTGGTACAATTCCTTTCATTCTTCCTTAGTGTCCAACCTCTCATTGAACTCTTCATATGCCCATCCTCAGCCTTTGCCACCTCTCTCTTTGCCATGCACATCATCTCCTCATAGTCCTGCCTACTTTCCTCATCTCTATAACAATACCACTCCTTCTTCCCCAACCTCTGTTTCTGTATATTGTAATAGAAGTAGTATAAGAAATTGCCCAAAGATCCTTCTTGGTAAAAACGAACAGCAGAATCTCCAAAAAACTTTTCCAAAAAACAAAGAACTTCAGATCTGATGAAGTGTACCAGTGGTGTACGTGAAAGCGCTTATCCTGTTTCCATTGTTCGTTAAAATAAATTTTATTTTATTTGTACAATTTGTACTTTTTGGTGGTCCTTCGAAGTTTTTTGGAGATTCTATTTTTCTGTATATTGTCTAGTACTTCCTCAGCCCACTGACAGGTGTCCTTCTATTGCTTCCTCCATCCACATGTCACCCCAAGCACCCATCTAGCTGTCTCCCTTACCAGCTCTGCTGTACTTAAAGAGATATTTGTTAGAAGTCACTGCCACCTAGTGTCTGTCTCAACTCTTCCCTGAACTCCACCTCACAAGTACACTTTTCCAATTCACACCATTTGATCCTTGGGGCTGCCCCCACACTCCTCCTCATCTTGATCACCAACATCATCTAACATACCAACATTCCCTGCTGCCTAAATACACTTACCATGTCACCATGTTACAGTCTCCAATCTCCTTCAAACTGTCCCTCCTACATTGGATATATTCCACCTGTGTGCATCCTAGTCCACTCTTGTATGTCACCCTGTGCTCCTCCTTCATGATATATTGTGTATTCACCACAGCCATGTCCATCCTTTTTGCAAAATCCACTACCATTTCACCATCTCCACTCTTTTTAACACCATACATACTCATCAATTCCCCAACCCCTCTGTTCTCTTCACCAACATGCCCATTGGCATCTGCTGCAATGACCAATCTGTCACCCTTGGGTACAGTCATCACCATGTCATCCAACTTATGTCACATTTCTCTTTCTCATCCATCGCACAACCAACTTGTATAGCATATGCACTAACAACAGTCATCATTACACCATCAGCTTACAGCTTCAGAAACATCAGACACTTATGTCATCCTCCAAAAACACTCTTGGCATGATGTTCCTTCAGCAGAAGCTCTACCCCCTTCCACCTCCAGTCCACACCTTAATAGCACAATTGTGACCTGCCTACCATGCACCCAGACATAATCCCCTTCCATGTGGTCGTTTGCGCACACACAATATTTCAGCCATTCCCTGGCCATCATATCAGCTAGCCTAGTCCCTATACCACTCATGCTGACAACATTAACAATTCTTACCCACAATGCCACCCTCCTAGCCTTTCCTCTCTCTTCCTGCCATATGACTGTTGGACACCTTCCAGGGGATGACTGTCAGTGCAAAGGCTACTGCGCTTTTGAATGACTTAAGTATGTTACAGCAATATTGAGACACTGTCACTGATTTTGTCCCATTGTACCCATGTATGCATGGCATCCTACAAATGTCCTGCTGTAACTGGTTGAGAGGGATGATTGTGCAGCAGGAGTGTGAATTTAGTGTGCCATACTGACATAGAACAGACATATATGTGAGGTATTAGTTATGCACATGTCAGTATGAATAGGTGTATGTGTCCACCTCATGAAAACAGATATGGGATGCAAAGTGTCAGCTAAAACAGCTGTATATGTTGTACACATGTGTAATCTTAGTTACTGTGCAACCAAAAGAGTGACATTTTGACAGCAGCTTGTTGTTGCATTGCCCTGGCACAGCCATGGTTAGTACAGTAACCATGATTATCATTACTAAATTAGAGAGATGTACAACTGTGTTATGACTTTGTGGCTATGCCCACTACAAACAACAGATTGAAAACAAACATGGCTGTATACTTTAATTGTCATACCTGCCTCCACCAATGTAAAGTAATCCCCTTTGCTGGACAGCAGCATTACACAAACCACAGATTTGGTCCCTATAGTGGCTTGACAGGGCAAAGTAGGGGCAGGAACCGACCTGGCATCAAGTCAGCCATTGTCTGAACAAGCATATAAGGTCACAGGTGGATTACTGTAAGGCCAATTATGATTAGAAATTGGAGACATCCACCAGGGACAATCACAAAGCCATCTTCCCATATGTCTGCAATCTCAGAAGCAACATAACAACCCAACCTATAATGGTGGCCGATCAGATCACATACACACACAACATAGCTATAGGCAGCCTGATGCTGATAGGGTTAGGGCAAACATCCCCTGTGGCTCAGCATCATTATAGGTGGATATGCACTGTGCCCACATCCCTCCCCTCATCACTAGTGAGCAGGTACATATTGCCTACTGAAAAACAACAAATGTAAGTATCCATGGGACATCATATCCTCCCTGTCTGCATCATACATGAACTCAGTCATGTGCTCCCAATTGCATTGCACACTGTAGTCACACCAAACTGCAGCACCATCCACACACCATCCACATGGAAGATGGCTAATGTTATCCATTTACACAGACCTGAATGAGGAATAATGGATTATGCAAACAACTTATCCTCACTGTGCGCAATGTGACTCACCAGGGCCAGGAGTGTAATGCAAGCTGATACTCTGCTGATAGATTACAGGGGTATGGTGTGGTTGTGAGTGTTGGCTACTGGTATGGTTATGAGTGTTGGCTACTGATATTCAAGGTACATGTGCAGACATACTTTTGCCAAATGTATGGGATCCTGAGATGTGTTTCCCTGTTAGTGTCTCCCAGGTGCAATGTCACATAACCAGTGGGACACCTTTTCACCAACAGAATGCAACCTGGTAATGGAAGCCGTAGTACAGAACCACACAGTACTGTTGAGCTGAAGAAAGGAACATCTGCATGAGAGGACCACCCTGTGGGATGGCCCTGTCCACAGGGTAAATTAGGTGGGCCTGCACACGTACATATGAACAGATGTGGCATCGTGCCACCAGCCTCATATGCCATGCCTGGCAAAGGGCTGCTGCCATGGCCCAGGACTTCACAACCACAGGTGGGAGACCAGCCATGCAGCCCGCACTGACACCAAATGAGGAGGTCCTTGCCAAGCTTGGGCCACCCATCACAGTACAACACCAGGATACAAAGTCCCACTTGCTGTAGGTGGGTGACACCCACACAATGGACAAGGAGCATACAGGTAAGGTCCCGGTGGGCATTAGCAGACTAATGTATGAGACATACTTGTAGCTTTACAGTATCTACATGCATGTGCCAGGTACAATTGCAGTTGTGGATGGGGATTTCTAATGCACAGAAGTGCAAATCTATGCTGAAGAACAGCAAATTGTGTAGTATTAGGTGTTGTACTGAAAATGTGCAGACATGCTGCATCCATCCTTTTCAAAGGGCATATGTGAGTCTGCTGACAATACCTCTCTCCCACAAATACATAGGTCATTCTGGTCTGCATATGGGGAATCAGCCTGAAGCTGGTGAGTATGGAATTGTGCAGTTGTGCTTTGACAATACCCCAGGGCATGTGGAGGACATGCATGTTACCATGCACACAACTATGACTAATAGCCATATTCCTTTATGTGCATGTTCACTTGTGGTGGGGTTAATTGTATTGTATCACAGTGGTCACCACAGGGGCCTATCTGAAGAGAATGGAACATTCCTGTAGAATACCTCACAACCTGTCAATGCAAGACATCTGGACAGATACCATCACAATGCACTGGACAAACTGGCTAAGGTAGAGACATGTGTGAAACATTACTGCTATTCAGTGGATATAAAATGTATACACACACCTGTTAAGATACAATTTTTTTCTGATATATATACTGATTGAGACCAGAATAGGTTAGCCCACACCTTTCCCAACCTTTGAGGTGACCTATAATATAAACAGTTCACTTGTAAAACCAAGCATCTGGACTCATCTATTGCACCTACAAGCCTGGGCAAGTGTGAGGGTAGTAGACATTGTATCAGTATGCTGTTTCAGTCAGGTATGATACCTGATGCTGCCATATGTCAGTACACTCACTGTGGCCTACTTGGCAACTATATCCCATACATGGGCATTGTTAAGGCAGACAGAGCACTAATAGGTTCATAGGTTCATAGGTTGGTACTAGACTACCGGCCCTAGGGCCTATACAAGCCTAGCCATAACAATTCCCTGGCTATTTCTTCCCACAATATTTACTTCCCTAATAGGTGGTTCCAAACATCTGGATGTTCCAGATACATCTGTACAGAGGACTGGTGACATTGTTTAACCTGCTGCACGTGAGGCAGATGCTGTTACCACACTATATAAAGTAATGGCATCAGGAGGTGATCACCTGCCATGTATGGTACACACATCAAAATGGTATCAGCCACACAAGATATGATCCACATACACCAGTATTAAGATTAGAATGCCTATCTATCTATGTATATGTACTATAGTGTTATGCAGTTATTAGATGCGCCACAGAGCTTACACAATTTCACCTTGTCCAAAGGTACTTGTAAGGTGAATGACATCAGCACGACTACTAAATTAGGATGGGTATGGTGGTACACAACTCAAATGGTATAATCTTCACAGTCCATGATTCCCACACAAACTGTGGCCAGTATTGAGATTAGAACTCTTGCCCATCAAGTTATTTGCATTATGGGATTATACAGTTAGCAGATGCGCCAAGCAGCTTACACAATTTCACCTTCTCCAAAGGTACTTCTAAGGTGAATGACAGCAACAGCAGTAGTAAAGTATGGTGGGGGAAGTGTAATGGGTGGTACATAAATCAAAATGGTATAAGCCAAACAGCATTCAATTTACACACACAAACACATAGTTGTCATTATTGGGATCAGAACTCCTGCCTATCTAGTTATGTCTACTATAGTGTTACACAGTTATCAAACACACCACATAGATTATACAACTTCACCTACTCCAAAGGTACTTCTAAGGTGAATTACATCAATAATAATACTAAACTGGAGTAAGGGGAAATGTAAAGGGTGGTACACAAGTCAAAATGGTATGACCCACAGAGTGCATGATTCTCACTCACACACACACACACACACACACACACACACACACACACACACACACACACACTTGCCAGTATTAGGATTAGAACCCCTGCCTATCCAGTTATTTATACCATAGTGTTCCCTGGTTACTGCACACACTACAGAGCTTACAGGATATATAACTGGCCACAGGTGCTGATAACTGCACATCTGAGGTAAAGTATTACAGGTGTAAGGAAGTCTGCCTTCAGTTTCTCCAGTACATCTTGCTTGTGCTTTCTGTCTTAGACTTCCAATAGCATTATAGCTTTGCACCTCAACAGGTTATTGTATCAATAAGTGTATCATACCTGGGAACCATCAGCAGTGCTCATTCATCATGTAATTAGCCCTAGTACTTATTACTTTTGACAATCCCTCCTGGCATGATTGAAGTACGGATTTCTGTGCTTTCACCCCTTAATCTGGTGTACTTGTAAATTCTGAGGCACTGTTGGAACTGCCTCATGTACACAGACAACCCACTCCTCTAAACTGTAAACACTCAGACCAGTGAGAGTTACCCCTATGTCACCAAATGTGGAAATATGCACTCTCCAGAAAAGACTGGACTAGCTGGTCAAGAGGATGAGATCAACACCTGCACCACACCATGTGGACCACATAGCTCACCACAACAACCACTATGACAGCCCTGACATACACTGAAAAGCCACATACCCACATTCACAGATGCACTCAATAGACATTTACACAAACAGCACAGACCACCAAGACAGACACCCACTCAGACACTGCGACATAGCACATGTCAAAGGGTACATATGCCGCCTACAGAGTGTGCCCCTTAACCTAAACTCCTAAGGCTGACCACTTTGCACAGTACAGTGACCATGGATGACTCAGTACTGCAGCACACTGATGTCCCACTCACTATGTTGATTATGGAGGAGATAACAACCAACTGTATAACGTGCCAGCATCCAACACATGGCACACCCAGTCAGGCCACTGCACAAACTACAAGTATCACTCTGTCATCATCCATGTGGGTGTGAATGACCTGAGACACACTTCCCTGGCCTGGGCTACTTGACAAGAGAAATGGTTGAACACTCGGATTATGTGGTCCAGGCAGGTGTGATAGTAGTCCTGAGCAGTACACTGCCATCACCCACAATGATGCTGCAGTACTTTCAACAGATAATTGACTGCAACATTGGCTTATGTGTTGTGTGTCATTCTCAGGGGATCCAGTATTTCTCTGCTTGGGATAACATGATTGACAGAACTCAATGCCTTGCCAGAGATGCCCTAAATTTGTCAGCCCTAGGTTTCCAAGTACAGTGTAAGTGTCTTGCCACCCCTATAGTGCCTTATTAGGCAGTGTTCCAAATCAAATTACCATCATAACAGCTAGACATGTATGCAATCTGAGGGTCATGCTGTTCAACAGTAGACATCTAACTGTCAAGATCCAGTCCCTCAAAGCACTCCTCAGAGTAGAGGACATTGACACTTGTGCTGTGATGGAGAGGTGGTTTTCAGCAGCAGACAGCAACCCTGCACTAACAGGCTATGACACATTCCACAGCTGTTAGCGTCAAAACATGGACCACACCTCCACAGGTGGTGTTGTCTCCATATCCATAATGGATATGCACACCTCCAGACTAGTATCCCAGCATAATGCATCGGAGGTACTTCCAGTAAAACTGACTTTGGGGAATAGTGCAATCCACACCATAGCCTGCTATCGGTCCCCAGCTATGTCCCTGAACTGTCAATGCACATTCCTCAACACTCTGGCATCTATGAAGGTCCAACCCAAAACTGACATAGTACGAGACTTCAACTACTACTCCATCATGTGGAGAAAGTAGTCAAGCACCAGTACAATGGCCCAACGCTTCATGGAATTCATCAGTTCCAATGCCCTGGACTGGCTCATATTGACCCCCAGTAGAGGATGCAACAACCTTGACCTGTGGGACTGTTGCTCGACCACAGTTGTCAATCCCTACCTGGTCAGATCCAAACATGATATAATCAACATGGAACTCAACATCTCACCCACAGCCCCACAAAGGTGACCACCTTACAAAACCTCTCCAATGCTGACATTGCAGTCATAAAAACATGGGTGGATGACTGCACTGCACCCATGCCAATGGGAAATAGCTACAGGACTGTTGCATCATACACATATGCACTGCACAAACATGTACATGGATGCATGGTACTAGCTGTAGCAAACAAAACACAGACACTGTCTTCCAAACACTGGAAGCCATTGTGATGGCCCCCTGCCATTACTAATCTGTACAACAGAAGAAGGACACTTTTGCAGAAAATGGTGGTGTCCCAAGACTGGTGAACTCCCTTATTAGCCTCAAACACAACTTGGGATCCCTCATGGAATCACCTACAAGGAGCTATTATGGCAGATTTGCAGCAGACACTAACAACAATCACAAAAGCCTTTGATAGTTATATCAACAACCTCCACAGCAATAACCACAAGTTTTGTGAGTTACTGCACAATGTTGATTCCTATCCTGACACAACAGATAATGGCCACAGTCTTGCTAACACATTCAGTGACAGCTTTACCCCCCAAGGGGATGATCACAATGGCAGATGAATGACAGGCACCCAGCATTACTGCAGGCCAGGTTAGACCTGCATTGTCCACAGGCAAGGATACAGCTTCCATGGGACCCCAACATATCTGTGGATGAATTCTACATGACATACAAATAGAACTGGCACCACATCTGTGTGCCCTGGTTAGTCACAGCCTCACCCCAGGCTATGTCCTTCCAAAATGGCACATCACCACAGTCATCCCTCTCCATGAAGGGGTAGCATTTACAGACCCTGGGGATTATTGGGCCCATAGCCTGACAAGTCTACTATGCATGGGTATGGGTGCATCATCAGGGACATGATTGACCAAGATATGGGTAATCTCCTAACTCAGGATCCCACATAGTTTGGCTTTGTGAATGGCAGATCATGCCTGCTCAACCTAGTTGACGTCTTTCAGTGAGTCACTAGGGCTGTGTATGACAGTAAGGCACTGCATATAGCCTAACGCAATCTGACCAAGGCTTCTGATACCATTCCTCAGTCAGGGGTTGTTGGTAAGCAAATTGGTTCACAGAACACACAGTGTGACAGTGGCACTATTCAAGTCAGACTGGCAAGGAGTCATGAGTGGAGTCCCATAGGGATCAGAACTGGATAGCGTCCTGTCCAGCATCTACTTCTCAAGAGTCCAGCCCAACACAGAGGAACTCTGGCTGACCAAGTTCACAGAGGACTGCAAGCTGGGAGCTAGCATGGACACACAAGTGATGCAGGCATCCTAGAGAAAGGCCTCAGTGAGACCAATGAGTAGTGTAGAAATCATGGCCAGAAGCTTAACACCACAAAATGCATCATCATCTCCTTTGGTAAAACACTCAGTTCCCAGTAAGTTCCACATCAATGGGAGTCCAATGAACACTGTTGGCATTATATCTGGGGACACAGGTTGACAGCAACTTCTCCTTCAAGCACCACATTGCCACTGTGGTCAGGAAGTCCTTCTATAGGGCATGCTGCATTACCAAGGGTTTTGCATCCAGGAAGACAGAGCTAATGATCTTTGTCTACTATTCCCTCATTAGACCATTCCCCAAGTATTATGCCCCATTTGCCATGTATCTCACTAGACACCTGCTACAGCTGGTGAAGCCACGGAAGCACCTCACAAAGGGGTTCCTAGTCATTAAACACACATCCTACACAGACAGACTCAGAAGACCCAAGCAATTCTCTGCGTCATATCAGCTAGTTAGCAGCTCTCTGCACTTGAGTTACAAAGCCATATTTGACCCAGCTGGTTTAGAAATGCTACATATAAATCCATCCACATCACACACTGTAGAGACCTCTACCTCAGTACCACAATCACCACAACATGCTGGTGGGACAGGTCCCTCACCAAGAGACTGCACATGCCCTGGAATACACTTCCCATACATGTCATGAAGAGAAGCCTAGCTGACCCTGTTCCAGGGAAATCTTGATGACTGAATGGGTAATAGACAGTTCAACCAAAGGATCACTGCAGTGGCTATACTTGATACAGGCACTAGGATGTAACAGCAGGTGGCACAATGGCAGGGACCTTCTATGTGCTAGGCTTGTTAAGGCTCCTGGGCCATTACCTACTACACACTTGTGAACCTATAACTCCAGTCTGTTTTTTTTTTGTGCTACAGCCATACCTCTCAACCTATTGGTGCAGGATATCTGGAGATAACCTATTCAGTTGTGGGGACAATGGGCCATACAATGATTTTGACATTTTTTCTCAGTAATGTATGGGTTGCTAGGGCTACAGGGCTTGTTTTAGCAGACATCTGTCATATATGCCATTTGAAACTGTCATGTATTGTTTCAGTACTTGGTGACATACCTCCTCAGATCATTACAATGATTTACCAGAGGAATATACAATGGATGATGTACACACAAGGTTTATGGACCAAATGCTATGCATTATTGCACAATCCAGCCTGTTGAGGGGTGTGCCTGCAAGCAATTGACTGTTGATGCTGTGGAAATGGTCCAGCACCTTGGTGATATATTACAATGGTGGAATCTCTGTGCATTTATATTCTGGCCTGGTCTGATTTCCAGTCCACAGTTGGGTACTATAAGTCAGGCAGGATCAGGGTGACAGGCAGACTCCAGATAGATTTGTAGGGGATAGGATATGCTGGGTGTGTGTGTCCTGGGCAGATATGTTTGCCTATAGCTACCAGTACTTTGCATTTGGCTCTCCTCAATGGTTGACTGCACTTGGAGGGTCTTGCATGTCAGACTGTTTGACCAGCCTAGAGGTGTGTGTTTGTCACACATATTTGTATGGCCCACCTCATTTTGATTGGATGGCCACATGTTGGGTTCAGGATGTTGCATAGGATGAGTGATAAGGGAGGGGTGCATTACTCCCCATGGCTGTGGCCCAGGGTTCTGTGGGTGCAGACATGTCACCATCTTCCAGAGTTAGGCCTACCTGCAGTGAATGCATTCCTGTGTTTAAACTTCTAGCCCTGCCTGTCGACTGAACAGAGTATCACAGAATATCCACATGCGTGACTCATATATCTTGTTGGTTACCCAAACAAGTGTGGTATTCCAGCAAAAGTGTTTTGCAAGTCACTCAGGGTTGAAGTCAGATATTACTGACAGTTGACATTACAGTTTCAGACTTCATATCCATCAGACATTCCATGCTACTACAAATCATTCCATCAACTTTATAACATTATCAGAGCAGTATTTCACATGTGTCCTTCTCTTTGGACCTTCAGCACCCCATTATTCATGGCTCTGTCCCAATTTCTGGCTCCCTGAGGCTGGCAGGTGTGCTCCTAGTCATTGTCAGCATGGTCTTTCTTTGCATTTTGTGGACTGTGTTATGTTGGTGTTATGGACCACATGACACTCCCTAAAGGGCACAATGGGTGAGGCATAGGCATTTGCCAGAGGCCTGTAGGACAGGTGTGACAGATGCAGGCCATCTGTAGCAGGGCAGTGCATTCTGATGATCATATGTTCTCAGGCTGCCAGCAGGAGACACCCCTGGGATGGCACCAGTAAGTTGACTGTGGGTGTTACTGACAATTGCTTTCTGTTACTATTGTGCCATCAGTCTGGGTGACAGCTGGATGCTGCTTAAGTCTAGGAACATGTTACTGCATTTGTATAGGACTATGGGGGGGTTGCATGACTGTACACGATACACATCTGCACAAACTGTGCTGATATTTGCTTAATATTTTGGTCCCATGTAGCATAGTGGTGTGCCCTATTTTTCAGACTACAGGCATAACAGTAGCAACCACAGGTCAGATTGTTCTGGCATAGAAATTTGTAGTTTCAGACTTCTTACCTTTCCAAGCCATACTGCCACTGCCAGACCTACTGTGATATCACTGTGTAAAAGTCTGTGGGTGGGGATTTCATGCATGTTGCCCTGTGGGGACCTTTGCCAGTCATTTCTGGATAATTGTATACAGTTGATCTGCTGTGTTGGGTTTGTGGTGATAGGACCTCCACTTTGACATCCAGAGATGTGTCCTATTACCCCCCCCCCCAGTTATTTGGCTCACCACATATACTGCAGTGGTATTTGTCAACTAGGGTGGTACTGCATGGTGTGAGTAGGGCAGTACTGGGGATATACATCCTGCTGTCCCACAGAGCTGTCAGTTGTCTGCTGCTATCCCAGTTAGCTACCCCATTCCCTTACATGCTTGATCAATACCATAGATATGCTGTCAGAAAATTCCACTCCATTAGTTTAATTTGTTACAGAGACTGGCTTACCTTGTGCCTGCAGCTGTTGTGAGGGTGGTGCTTGAGGGCTGACTATGTTGGATGCACACAATACACAGCTTATACATGGTCAGGTATAGGTGGTGCGATGTCTGGCATCCATTTTACTGTGTGTGCGAGTCAGACAGAGAGAGAGATCAGTCCTTGGGTCCCTACAGTGTCAGTGTATGTGCTATGCGTTGCCTCTTTGCCAAGGCCAGGGTATACTGGGCATGCTTCCATCTGCCTACAGGGGTAGGCGCAGGATGATCCTTCTCCAAGTCCCGCTGTGCCTGTAGAGGCCTTGGCAATGGTGGGGGAGCTGTGTGCCCCTTCTCCATTTTGTTCCTGCTGCAGCTGTTTCCGCAGGATCATATTGTGTAGCATGGCACATACTATGACCATGTGTGCACATGTGGCTGGAGAGTACTGCAAGGCTCCACCAGATATGTCAGGACAGTGGAACCATGACTTGAACATCCCAAATACATGCTCTATAATGATCCTGGTTTGTACGTGTGCCTCATTATGTCATTCTTGTGTGGGTGTGTGAGCATGTCTGATGGGTGTCATCATCCACAGTTCCAGTACGTAGCCAGCATCCCCCACTAAATGGCCATATGGGATGTCCTCTCGGCAAACCACTGATACAGCTGTGAAAAATGCCAGATGTGGGAGTCGTGATATCTTCCAGGGCAGCCAGCGCACACATTCATGATAATGCCCTGGGCATTGCACATGACCTGGCAGTTGATGGAGTGGAACCCCTTGTGGTTTATGTAGACCCTACCCCAGTCACCAGGTGGTGCTTTGATGTGGATGCGCATACAGTCTATGGCACCCAGTACCTCTGGGTAGTCTGCTACATGGTGGAAGAGATGCATATTGTGGTTCCTCTCCTCATGGGTGGTGGGGAATTTAATGTGCTCCTTGGCATGTGGTCGCATGGCATCCAGGAGCTGGTGGTGTATCCTAGACGCAGATGCCTGTGAGACCTCCATGATATCCCCAGTTGGTCTTTGGAAAGTACCTGCAGCTAGTATTCTTAGAGCTACACTTACCTTGGTATCCACTGGGATGGGTTCCCCTCTGTTTGCTCTGGATGTGAGGCGAGGCCGGCACAGCTCCACAATTTGCTACAGTATGTCCCTGTTCACCATGTAGTGCTCTACTATCTCCAGATCATGTAGCCCCTGGTAGGTTACCCTGGGCCTGAACACCCTTATCCTCCTCCTCATAAGTTTGGGGTGGTTGTCAGCATTGTCCTATTCACCACCCCCAGCCTCTTGCACATACTGATGTATAAGAGTGACAGCAGCCCCTAACATTTTGTTAATTTTGTCTGGTAAAATTTCCCTATCTGTGTACACCGGTGGTGTAGAGTTTGTGGGGTAGAAACAGACTGAAAGGTGTTTGCATAATTTACAGTGGTGTGCTGCAGATGCCTGTGTGATTTGCTGAGTATGATACATTCCACCTGCCAGCTCTTTACTTGTATTTGAGTGCCTCTATTCTGCTATTTCCCTTTTCTTCTTGTTCCACTTGCCATTTCCAGTGTTCTTTTTATTTTTGTGGTTTAAATCCTGGTGCATGCCACACACACCCGTTTAGGCAAGGTAAACAACGCTATACAGCCTTGGATACACCCCGTTGCTTACATATACACAGTGCTGCCATTTCCTGAGTTTTTTTTTTTGTTTAAGTCCCAGTACATGCCATGCAAACCTGTTTAGTTAGGTTAAATACATTTTAGCAGAAATGTCCCTCTCTGGACACGAACACACTTTTTATTTCATGGTGTAAGACATTTCAGCCTCAGACACACTTCCTCACTTAGCTATGCTTAGCTAAGCGCAAACCCAGGCAAAAGAGCTCCAATTTGCTTACAGCAAGCATGACACACACACTTTTCATGTCAGTTGCTCCTCCTGCCTACACGATGCTGTTTTAGCACCTACATGGTTAGGTGTAGGTTTTGGACCACGGCCTTAGCCCATAGATACTGCACTAACAAGGAGCCTTTCCCCTTGACAACCACTGTCCCCTGGTATTGTTTTGATTCTGCATGCTATAGACTATAATGACAAAATGCAGATTTTCTTTAAACTTGGGTTTTCACATTTTTTTTTCAGCATGATCATGTTTGCATGCCACTGCGCTATGCTTAAATGGCCGAGATCAGCCAAAAAAAGTTTATTTTTCATTAAAATTAAACATTTATTCATGCCAATGGCCATATATTTGGCCATTGGCATGCCTACAGATGTGAATACATGCTTTTATTTGTGCTGTCATGCCTCCGTTTTCTTTTTTGCAGAAATGTGTTCAATTAGTAATTGAACACGTCTGCACTGACACTTCCTGCACGGAGACCTGGCAGCTTCTTGAATTGCTAATTCACCTCATTTGCATGGTTTTCACCAGCAAATGAGGTGATTAGCATGCCGCATGGTCTTCTGTGCAGGAGCAGTGTAGACAAGCTCGTGCACGTCGGATCAGCTGTTTGCTGAATCCCTTGGTGGCCGAACTCCATGCAGGAGCTGCTACACTCTTCCTGCATGGGGTTTTAGCTTTCCTGAATCCCGAGGTATGTGTTTACATGATGTCTAGAGTCACACAATAGGCAAATGAAGGTGGAAGGAACCACACCCTGTACCCTGGGAACTGGAAAAGTAGTTGTCTGATGGTCATTTGACATCTCAGCTCTGATAATGGTGTAATTCAATAATTGTTGTGATAAGTACTCCTTTTTAGAATTCCCTGTATATGTATACCACAAGAAGGGTGGAAGAGAAATTTTGCATTAAACACATGGTGTCTCACCATTTTCTGATTGGTTAGCCATGTACAGTAAGAAGGCAATTTTCCATACTAAAGTAGCACATGGCAGTTTTTACAGCATTGCACATTTTTGCTTTGAGAGACAAGCATCAGTGTGAATGACTAGAAAGAAGAGCAGATGTCATCTCCCAGAAATGGAGCTACATTATTAACTCAAACAGCAAATGCTCGAGTTTCATTAGCTTATTGTTGATTGCCTGACTCAGGCTATATCTACAAGAAACCTATATCTACAAGGAACTCACAAGAAGTAAGAATGACATTTGCTACCCCAAGTAGAAAAAGAAGACAAAATAAAAGTACTTGAGAGATGAGGGATTGGGTTTCCATTTTGTTTTGTTGGTCCAGAGAGTGGCAGCAGCACTTCCTGGATTTCTAGGTGCAGCTTTGCTCACATTCACAAATAATCCCCCCAAACCCATATGGCAATATGGTGGAATTCTTACTATGAATGATTAGTGTATCTCTGTAGCATCACACTTAGACTAGTGCATTGCATTCAGCTGGCTTTGATGTTTCACTCCAATGTTTAGGAATCAATACTCTAATAACACATTTACATGTGCTATGGAATTCCTCTATAGCATACCAAACAGTTTTTAAAGGTACCTTGCTATATTTCTTTAGAATATATTTTTCTTTACTAGCAGGCATTCTTCTAAGGTTCATAGTGACTTATTATAAACTAACCATACCTGTCACCTTTATCCTACACATTACAAGAAACAAAGTCATACTGATTTTTTAAAACATTCATTCATCTTTTTACTTATAACTTGTAATCTGGATACAGTCTAATTTCTCTGCTTGTTTATTCAAACATTTTCATAAACAGATACATTGTGATTTGTAATAATAAGGGCAATAGCTTCTACCATATGTTGTTCTATCAGACTGGTGGTTAAAAGGATTCAGTGCCTTTTCTATAACTTTTATGAAGCGGTTGGCATAATGCTTAATATATTTGCATTACAGACACAAGGTGCAGGGTTTGATTCTCACATGGGTTAATTGGCTAGGCTTAAAATGGGCCACAAGAACCGTTAATCTAAGAATCTATGGTAATCACAATATGGTAACTATATTGTATCTGTACTGTCATAAGATATAGCTAGAGACTCTAGCCTTAATGTGTTTCTTGAAAGCAGAAAACACAGGCATGGAACATTATTGAAATAAAATGACTGAACAGTATACCAGTAATGCAGTATTGGTGAAGTGGGCTCATAATTCACAGTCCTGTATTAAAAATTGCAATGTTCTAAGCTAACAGCACTCAAGTTATTACTTATTCATCCTTTACTGAGTCTATATTCCATGTAAGGCCTTCAGTTACACAGAATTGCATGCTAGAACAATACTCTTAATGTTCTTTTATTTGTTTTCATTTTAGGAATATACGCTGTATCACTGAAGGCCTTTTCTTCCTGTACTTTGATAATGGCAGTAAGAAAACAGGAAAATATCAGAGAAATAAGAGCTCTGGAATGAACAGCACTACTAAATGAAATCCATTACAGTTTCATGAACAGACCCATTTACTTCTCGCAGTATTCTTATGAGAGCTTTTAAACTCAATTTAACAGTCTTCAGGAAGTGAACAAAGGCCTGACAGTAAAGACATGATACAAACCTGAACTTTGCTTCTGGTGAACTTTCAAGCAGTGGCAATCATGTCAAATTGAAATCATGACTGAAGCCCTCACTGTACAAAGTGCTTCAAAAACAGCTCTAAGTCTCTAGCTTTACTTCCATTTACGCTCTAGATGAAAAATTGCTATGATTAATGTTCTCAAAACAACAGTTTGCTTAACTATTACTAATTCATTGAGTAGAATTACGTCAATGTATTTTGGTTTGTTATCTCTTACATTTAGTTATGTAATATTTACGTCGTACTGCACAGCTGTTGGGTCATCATGGTTTAGTTAGCAGCAATTATTCGTTACTACGATGATAATCATCTGTTGTAGTGCAGCTTTCTGATTTTGGAAATACTTTAATATTCAGAGTGGTTTTACTTTAAGGGACAAGCAGCCTTAAGGATAGATGGAATAGTCCTTCCATCTTCCTGTTGGTTATACACATGCAAGATCATAAAAGAAGAAGCGAGATATGATTTAACAAACAATAAATTACCAATATCTGGTTTATTGTTTTAAACCTGGCATCAGCATTTTTCAAACACAAAAATGAGGTAAAAGAAAAAAAAATGCCCTAAAATAACTGACCAGACTGCTGGAATTCAGTGTGAAAGGTTATTTAGTTCAATGACTGGCCTTAGAATGTAGCAACCATATTTATATAGTTGCATTTTGTTTTAACTTAATGAAGTAGCTATGATGCAGCCATTTCCTAATGACTCACCAAGTTGAGAACACCACAAATGCACCCCATTGGTTAGATTAGTTACTTCTTGTTCCCACCCAAAAATCTTTGGTGTGGATGCTGATGGAGGCTGCAAATACCACCAACTTATATAACTAGTTTCCAGGTCACATAACTCAAGGGAAAGTGGAGAAAAATTGAACTGTGAAAAATCACAATTTCAGTGAGTTGTGACCACAGTGAGTTCTGTTGTGATCGCACATCAGAAATCCACACTGAATCATATACTGTTAATTCTTTATCCACAAGCTGCCTAATTCTTGAGGCAAGTTAACCTTTGCTTGAGAAGAAGAATGCATTCATGACAGCATCAGACACCTCACTGGAGGTATATTTCTCTTTCACTGGCTATAATGTTCACAAGACTAGATTGAACTTCTAATAGTGCAATCCTCTGGTCATGCTTTGTGTATAACACTTGCATGTGAAACTTGATCACCCTTCTAACTCAAAACACTGTGTAAAACAGGTTAAGGAAGTAATTGCAGCTTACTTTGCCATTTTTCTAAACACTTACTAGTATTTAACTAACAGATACTTTTTTTAAATTACACATCATCTATTTTTCAACCATTTTAGAATAGAATGCTGTCAGAAGTTATGAAGAGTTAATGCTATGATAGTATGTCTAAAATATTTGCTATGAGCACCAAATCCCCTTTCTATATAAAAAGTAAGATCACCGTTTTATGGACCTCTTTTTTACTCAAACTGTTTACTTCTGCTTTTTGCTGGAGCTATGCCTAACTTTTTCTTTCCCATGATTAAACTTGTATTTTGTAGTCAGCAGTCGGTATCATGTCAAACCTTCAGATTTTTTCAGTTAATATGGTTATCCTTTGAGAGTGAGTCATTCTTATTTGTAATGTGCTAGACTATGGGGGTAGCAGGGTTAGTAAACAGAGTATCCCAAAGATTTGGTAACAGGAATGTAGTAAAGCAAGCATACACCGAGCCAAAATGGCTATGAGAAAATTATGTATGGTTTGATTCTACAATTTTCAGTACCTTTTCGGCTTGCAGTTGTTTTAATTTTTGTGCTACTCTAGCTAGTGTTGCAAACTTACTCTACAGCACTTTCCTTGGTAGCTGTTTTCTCTAAGCAGCTGTTCTCAGTAGCCATTTTGGCCATCTGTATGCTTGCGTTTGCCACATTCCTGTTACTGAACCTTCAGGGTACTGGGGTTATTAACTTTACTAATCCCACAGTCTAACTTTTAGACAACTATTCTTTGTTCATGTGTTTGAATTGTATCTATGTTTAATATTGTTTTACCAATAGAAACCATGTGGCCAGGTTAGGAAGCCTGTGGTCTTTACACACATATGTATATATATATATATATATATATATATATATATATATATATATATATATATATATATATATATATATCACTTATCTCACTGATCCTTTTAATCTGGAATGTGGAGCACAGATCATAGCAGTTTATAGCAAATAGCCAAACCAACAGAGACCCTAATGTTGACTCAGTAATATGCTTATTTCATGTTACACTAGGGTAAGGATTTCCACCAACTTTATTTTCTCATTTAAGGTTTTACTGCAAAGCATTTGATATGTTTTGTTGACAGTGCATTGTTTCCCTCAGAAAGTATAAGGGGAGCACATATATCTTTTATTAAATTCTCCATAAGACAGTTTGGTCTCAAATACATTTTGGAGTTCATCCATACCCTTTAATGAAGATGATATTGTAATATATTATAAAATTGCTCCTATTTTCATGTCTATGATGGGCCATTTGCATGTATATAAGACACAGTGAGATTAAGATTTGCTATAACTGGATATTTTGCTGTACTTGAAAAATTCACTCCTATCAAGTGATGGGTATCACCGTATCAATGACTATGCTTCTGTCCATGATGTCACATGATGCAGTGATGAATTATAGCCGTTTAACATATTGTTTCAAGGAAATAAGAATGTACATAAAATTATACAGAGCAACACGGTAAACAACTAATATTCTTGGATGCATCAATAGTAAACCTGTAATAATAATTGCTCTGGTTTAAAATTGCAACTTCAGTATAATGGGCATTTGAGGAGCATATATTTCTGGTAGCTGTGAAATGGAAATTCTAGAAAACCAAAAAATCCAAGTGCTGGAAATATTGGGTGTAGTAGTAGTATATACAAGAAACACAACAAATATAGCAAAAAAAACAACAATTTTATTAAACCACAGAGCTTTTGGGACTGGCCCTTCTTTAGTGTGTGCATTAAAAAACACAAATCATTCACTTAAATACTCTGTAAAAATTATATGACACAGCTCAGTTTAAAACAATAAAACAATTAAACAATTAAGATAGCAAGAGCACCATAGTCATCCTAGGTAGATTTCAGTGAGCTTTACCAGCATCTACATAAAATATGTAAATACATAACATGGTTCTACAAAAGCATTTACAACATGGGATACCATAGCACTGCCTGGTATATCAGTGGCAGCAGCTGGAAAGCAACCATTTGAAGAGCCATATGTGGTTGGACTCCATGAAAGGCAGAGGCAGGCACAACATATTGTGGCACTGGAAAAGAGGCAGTAACTGGTACTCAACTATGGATAATTACAAGACAATCACATGCTAAAACCAATGCATGCAGTAACACAACCAAGCTATACATAATAGTTCATCGACTGGCCATGCTGTTCATCAGATACCATACCCACTGAGGCCATTAGAAAGCCATTGGCTGAGCATAGTCACCAACACTTAAACTGGTGATGTGGGACACAGTGACAGTGGACAGCAGCTCTAGCCAAGCTGGAACAGTCATGGGTGGTGGATGCTATAGCCCTCACATGGCTAGGAGGTTGGAGGAGTAAGAGAGCACATCCACCAAAACTGACTGAGTGGAACTTCTATAGGTGATTGCTGGCAGGATGTGTCATGTTGTCCCACCAAGTTGGGACTGGACGCATCCTGACAAATGGATGAAGTACCATGTTGGGGGCATATACAGGAACTCCACCAGGTCCCCCATTTGGTGTTTCAGTGGAAATTTGAGGCCATGACTATAAGATCACAAACAGGTTAAGTGCTGCCCATAGTAGTGTTACAGGGGAGTGTTAGGCTTTTAAACTTTGGAACCCCCCAGTTGGCATACCTGTTGGGATATGCCCAGAGTGGCTTCATAAGAATGCTTACCACATTGATAAGAGTGTTAATGCTCATGTGCAAAGCACCCATTAGCAATGTGAGAAGTGTGTGCCATCTGCATTATCCTGGCATGTGATCATGCATTATACAGCCATCCCTTAGCAAGGCTGTAGTAGCCAGTTGCTCCCTTTCTCATGACTGCACTAATGAATGCCACCTGTGTTACCACTGGCCTGAACAGGTGTCTGTTGCTGGTCACTATAAACCACGTCACTCTGCATGTGTTACAGTGTACCCTAAAGTCCCTGAAGTAATAGCAGTTCCTTGGCCATGCCATGCAGTGCTCTCAACATCTCTGACATGGTGTGAGTAGTGGTCATCTGTGCATGAATGACTGACCTCCAGATCCACTGATTGATGCCAAAGGTGGGACCTAGATTTGGTAATGTCCAGGATTCATGGCCGAAATGGCCACTTACTAACCTTCTCTGCATACTGGATTTGTCCATCTTAGAGGTGAATGGTCCTCTAATGCCATTTCTGATAATGGTACCTGTGTATCAGGAGTGGAGCTGTCATGTATGGGATCACCTTTGCTGAGTAGAGGTGATGCTGAAGGTTCATCCAGCACCTCCACCATTACTTCATCTGTAGGTGATGTGATTCCTACACATACACACACAGACACACACACACACACATACACACACACACACACACACCCGCACACACCCGCACACACACACACACACACACACACACACACACACACACACACACACACACACACAAACACAGATACAATGTTTTCAGTGCTTACAAAGTAACCGTATCATCAGACTGTGCCATGTGTATAATGCCATTATTGTCAGACATCAGTGATCTGCTGACATTAGTCATGTTCTGACCTGTTGAGCTGCACCCACATGCATGAAGACAACAGATATGAGGCAATTATGGCTCATATTTGTGACTCCCACCATCATGTGGCACACAGACTGCTACATGCTAGCTGTATATATACATACATACATACATGCATAGCATATGGACATATACATGCCTTGTGGTGCAGGTAGATGCTTTTGCAGCCCCATCACCCTGGGATGACAGATATCCATAGTGTTAGTCTGAGTAAGCCATTCACAGTTACATGTCACTGCTCTACTGCATGACACATACAACTACTCTCCTGCTGCATCTTCTGTAGACACTCAGGTATTTGTATCCAGTCCAGCTCCCACATTCAAGATATTACCAGCTATGAGGGTTTTCATTTTTCCTTGTCAGGAAACCAGAGATTCCTCCATCCCTGCTAGACACTGCTGTAATGGTGGTCCATCTGAGAGGTCAGTCTGTCTCTGACAGTTTCCATTTTCTTGGCTCTTGTACGTTGTAACATATCTGTGATCCTAATATGGCCACCTACTACACTGGTGTTCTGTAATCTGTCATTCTCTATCCCTTGTGCTCTGCCAGATTAATACCCTAGCCCATTAGTCTACTGTCTCACCCAGGGCAGTGTTACCCTACACACTCAATTGCTCTGTTGCAGTGTCTTTCATTTCCATGCACCTTTGTGTGGTCACTGAAATCCTGAAGTCAGTTACCTGTAGTCCTGTCTGCTGCCAGTTTGCCTGCATGGCAGTAGACTCAGATATCCACTTTATTCAGGATATTTAAGTTGCTCACCATAATGCATTCTACAGAAAAGTGGTAACCACAATTTTCATCACTCTAAAATGGGACTAGTAGAATGGCAAAATATGCTAGTGGGGTGTCTTAGCACAACTGTCTGTGAATCATACCTATAAATCAATGCATTATCAGCACTGGTCTGTACTATGTAGCCTGAGTTTGCTCATTCCTGGACTGGGAGGTCCTGAATTGTATTCAGACATGCATGGCTACTGCAAAGCCTGCCCATGATTCTGTCATTTTGCATCATACTACTGACAGTGTACATCATGTTACTATAAATGGGCATTATGCTATCCTACTGCCCTTCAATGCACATCACATGGTGTCCGTTATGTGCTTATATGCACTAGGCTACTATTTTTTCTCCTGGATTAGACCTAGAAAGTGGACATGGCCTCAGCAGGCACAGATTTAGGCAGGGCTCCTGCCTTGTGTAACAAAAGTGTAAAATCTTTCTTCACCAGTATCAAATGAACCATCAAGAACACCTGCTTGGGAGTATGAAGCCTCCCTTTGCAAAGGTGCTGCCTGGCATTATAATACCATGGCAATGAGTGATGCTACTGGTATCACCTGCACTGGTGAGTCATGCAGGAACAAATACAGAGACTTGAAGAAGCACTGCCCAGACCTTTTTCAGAGTGGGAAGAAGAGGTTGTGGAGGGCGAGTCACCTTACTACTGTAAGCATTCTATGTTTGCATTATCACTGTATAGTAGGCCTAGCACCTATAGCTGGCACTGCTTTCTGTCGTGAGGGCTATGCTGAGCTCATTACTGTTTATCTTCAAGTGTTTCAGGAGCTTGAAGAGAAAAGGTTGGTCTGTCAGAAGGAGTGTGTCAGACACTCCAGATGGTGGGTAAGTGTACTGTATAGGTGAACTGCTAGCAATAGTGCTTTACTATTAACTAGTACATTGCTGGCAGTAATGCACTAGTTTAATAAATTTTACAAAATGGGCTCAGTATGTGAGCAATCCTCACTGGCTGCTCTGAATTCCACTGCAGGATTTCAATCTACTTGTAAAGCCCCCTGAAAAGCAAGATCACCTAATCCAGCAAGAAAACAAGATCCCCATTTCCAGCAAGAAATCACTGCATGGATACTGAAATCTTTCCCAAGACTCACTATTTCATTCCTGTTCTTCAGCACAAATCTTACAGTTATCAAGAAGAAAAAAATCAAAAAAACTAAACCAATTAAACATATGAGAAACAAGTAACTGCTGCAGCAATTGTAAGGCCCTGTTTTTTTCTTTCTTCAGGTATTACTACTGACACTACACAGGGTGGGTTGGTTGTATCAGCAGGTAAGACATTAGTATCACTACAATTATTAATTAGTTATGAGAACCATGCCATTTAAATAATTACTATAAAAATAAATATTTCAAATATGAAAATAGATCCAATTAAATAATCATGAAACATATACTTTTATGTAAAGCACTTGGACAGAATGTATTAAGCATAGATAGGATCAGATAGATAAGTGATTTTTTTACTCAAAATACCGTTTTTTTTTTTAATCCAACAAAAACAAATGAGTAAGACAATGAAATGCCTGCATACAAGTACAGCCCAATGACACACAAAACAGAAATGTAAGCAATGAACAATGCAAATACATGGTAGTGCATTGGGAAGAATGTTAATTATAACTAACCCACAGAAAAGTCACCTAGAGCAGTTATGTTTAGAACTAGCTGAAGTCTTTGACATTCAAAAAACTCAATATCTATGTACATTACAAGGTAATGAATTATTAAGTAACATTCTTTAAAATAATGTTATTGAAAGCCTTTTTTGAAAGAATTGCCTGGTGAGCTCAACATTTCTTTATTTCTTTTCCTTTTGATGTTGGTACTGATTCACTCTGTCTGTTTACTTTATGACAAAAGTTCTATATGAGAAAGGAAGTTTGTTATTTCATCTGTAGAAATGAAGATTAGCTGAGAACAGAACCATTACTTTTATATCTATATTTATAATATACAAATATATAGAGACAGATCAATATAGATATAGATAGATAGATAGATAGATAGATAGATAGATAGATAGATAGATAGGTAGATAGATGTGTGTGTGTGTGTGTGTGTGTGTGTGTGTGTGTGTGTGTGTGTGTGTGTGTGTGCGTGTGTGTGCGTGTGTGCGTGTGTGTGTGCCCGCATCTATTCATTATGAAGTGTAACTTCTTTTTTTATTCGGATCATGCTCTAAACCATGCTGTAGCAGATCATGGAAAACATTTCATGAAGCAGTTACAGAACACTGGCAGACATGCCTACCTGGAGAGACATATTTTCTGGAGTTTTTTCTACCTGGAAAATGTTTCATAACTCATTACATGATCTGCTATTAATTAATGACACTCTGTTTAAATATTGTATATTTATTGATTACTTGTATACCTCTGTTTACTATGTTCTTTATTTAATGCTGGAATTTTTCTGGAGCTTTTCTCCCTGGACCTCTGCTGAAAAGGGGTAACTTTCTGCCTAGACAAACTATATCTATCTATCTATCTATCTATCTATCTATCTATCTATCTATCTATCTATTAATGATGCTCAGCTTTGAGGCTAGTTTTCACAGTTCTTGGTGAGTAAAGGATAGAGCTCCTGTTAATTAAAAGAATGGCTGGTAAATGTTTTGAAAATGCATGCGTGATGTGAGCTCTGTGGAGCTGTTAGGGACAGTATAAATTCTAATATTATTCCATCTGGTTGCGCTATGTCATCCACTTTGTTGCATCAATGCATTTATTTATTTATGTATTTAACTAATTTCACTTATTTTGTTTTAATTTGTTCTCTTATTATTTTAACCTGTTAATCAGGTATGCCTACCTGGAAAGCTCCATTTTTCAATGGAATCCTTCTGAGGCATCTCCAAGGACAATACAGAAATATCCCGCAATGTGCAATAACAGATTCATAGTGCTTCGACTACAGAAGAAGCAGGTACATAAAAATTAAGCTATATTAAGTCCAATGACATGACATAGATGCATATATCAAAAACAACACATTCATGAATGATGTAAGGTAGGGCAATAAATTCAAGTTTGTAAATAGACCAGCAATCAATGGGTTTATCAAACACACAGTCAAATGTATCCAAATTAATTTGAATAAGAAACCGTAGATTTAATACTAGTTTTCAATCAGCATCTGTTACACTGGTTTCTATGACTGTGGTTTCTGTTGCTGGCTTAAAGGGAGTAGTAGTTAATTGAAACTGATTGACTTGGAGTGACAGTTCTTGTATTGCTTCCAGTATTTGTTGATTTAGAGTGGAACAAATATCAGTTTCACTTGGGTGCTTGCTTTAGTCCTTGGGATAAGAATCAGTGTTAATTGATCCTTATTCCATCAGACATGGTGCTATTAACTTTAGAGCATGATCTGAGTAAGAAAGAGAAGAAAAGAATTTACAGTTCATAATGAAAGTTCCTCAGAAAGTGACCTGACCACTAAGGAACTGTAATGGGTTCTTTCTGAAAATCTTAAATCAGTTTTGCATGTTTCCCTATCAGGAAGTTTTTTCTACAAACAGCTCTTACGTACAGCTAAAATGTTTGCAGCATATTGAAAACTCTCCAAAAAATTATTATTTTAATTACTAATACATATATCTGAAATTTGCAAAATGCTACAGGGAATCATGGAAAACATTTTGTGAAGCAGATGTAAAAAAAACTGATGTGTTCAATAGAAAGTAAGCACTACTCAGAAGAGAAGAGCAGAATACATTAATAATGTGGACACTGTAGGATACGTCTAGCAAACATCATACGGATAAATCTGCAGGAACAACAGTGCCTCAAGGAGCCCAAGGCAGGACTACTATTGTGAGAAGAGATTTACACTTAGTAGGCAGATGTTCTGTAACATCTCGTAATTTGTGGTTAACATTTTTACAATTGAAAAAAAAGCAGGGTAGGAGAAATTTAGTATACATGATACAACTGTATGCAATGTATAGTGCATATAATGAATGCCTATAAAGGTAGGCAGCTGCCATGCAGGAATGTGAACTCACAGGAAGCAGTTATGTTCCATGTCAAGGAAATGCATAATGCAAATAATTGATAGCAATACAGTAGAAAAAGCACACCACACAGTCTAGAATGTCTAACTGTTACTTTCAGTGTAGGTAAAGCTAAAGCTGGGTATGCATTGCCAACATCATTACTAACTCTAGTAAGAACTCATATGGCAGCTAATGTGAGGAGCACCACCCCAACAGTGTTGTAAGCTCCATTAATGTGTAACTCGTTTATATACATAACAATTGATCATAATCTAAACTTTGACACACATATCCACCTAACCATTAAATCAGTTAACAAAAAACTTGTTTTCCTCTACAGGCTTAAACCCTATCTCACACCTCTAGCTGGGACTGCTATTGGCCGAACTCACTTAATCTCCACCCTTCTCTATGCATCCCCAATCTATACCAACGTATCCAAAAATAATCTTCATAAGTTGGAAACAGCCTATAATAACATAGCTAGATTTCAACATAGCTAGATTTGCCACTGGTGCCCCTTTTCGAACCCACCACTGCCAAAATCTTAAATTGCTAGGATGGCTGGAATTGCAAACCAGATTCTTTTCCAGCAACTTATTACTATACACAAGATCTTACACTATCCCATAGACACACCCATACTCTCTACCCTTATCTGCCCATATAAAAATCTAACAACCCTTCGATCAGCTAATAAGGTACTAGTAGCTACCCTAAAGTCCAACAACAAATCTGGAGATAGCTTGTTCTCAAACTCTATTGGTAACTCTTGGAACACTCTTCTAACTGAACTAACAGCCCTTTCTTCTACCTCACTTTTCAAGAAGCAATTAAGAATCCTCCTTAAAGCCCAATGGCTTTGCCCATGCACAAATCCTGACTGACACTTTCTGCCCTAGCAGGACCTTTCTTTACTATCTATTTTTAACATGCTATTTCAGGTGCTCTGATATTCTCTCTTAATTCCTACTGTAGTAGCTCACCTCCTAAGGTTTGGTAAACTTTACAAACAATGCTACCCTCAAAAAAAAAAGTTTTATTAATCCCTTTACGCAAAATTTTTAATTTATTTAGTCGGGTATGTTGGTATGTTCCTGTAACAGTACTATATAAATGTTCCTGTATTTGAAATGTTTTACCTGTCTGACATCATCTGTATTGTATATGGTCAAGATTTCTGTCTTGTAAATTGTCTTAATGTGGAGCTTTTCTTCCCGGGCCTCCACTGAAAATGAACATACACCCAGTCAGACTATCCTGGTCAACAAATGTAAAATAAATAAATAAAATAAATAAATAAATACATGTAGAGGAACTTCTAGTGCAGTAAACATATGGTTTATCTGACTGAAGTCACACACTGATAGCATATGTTATGCAAGACAGAATTAGACCAGGTGTTAATGTCAGTGATAAGGCAATTGCACCAAAGGTGAGGTACATGTAAGAGGATAAGAAATTTCTGTCAAAGGGAAGAAGCAGAATGTGCCAGGTGAATTACATTGATGTACATCTGTAAAGACAACAGCAGATAATGACATGGCCATATGAACAACTTATTATAGAACACATTTTGGATTAAATAATATTAAATACTAATATCTTCACACTACACAATGATGACTTATTTAATATATATAAGAAAGCAAGAAAGTTCTGTTGGAGAGAAAAAGCACAGTGTTCCAGGTACTGTACATTGATGTATATCTGTAAAGACAACAGTAGACAATGACAGACGTATAAACATCATATTATATAAAACAAATTGTATTAAATAATGCTAAAACTATTTTTTATACTGCACAATAATGGCTTATTTTATAGATGCATACAAGCTAGCTACTATATCTGAAGTCACATTTTGGCATGGACTCATTAGGGCATATAGGATACCACACTGAAAATGCAAACTATATACTGGGGCATGAATAGTATAGCAAGGAAGGACCATCTTATGAACAGAGTACAGTAGCAAGCGACTTTGAAAGTATCAACAATATATACAATTCACATTGACAACTGCATTTCTGTAAGTGTTGACAAAATACACATCTCACATGACAACATGTACCTCCACAAGCATCAGTTGTTGTGTCTTTCGGCTTTTCCCAGTTAGGGGTCGCCACAGCAGAACTCTGGTCTGCTAATGATTGGCAGTTGATTTTTGCATGCTGAGTTGCCAGCCCTAATGCACAACCTTCAACAAAGGTACACCCATTCACGCATGTCTCCACGGAGAAGACGTTCTAGCTGAGAGTCGAACCAGTCAGCGTCTTACTGTGAGGTGACAATGCTACCTCAGCACCACCACCGTGGATTCCACAAGCATCAGTAAGATATATAAATCACATGGACAGAAAGTGTCTCTGAAAGCATTAGCAACACACACAACTCAAATAGGCAGGATATAACCATCACCAAAGTAAGAACATCACATAGTCTCTTTCATCATCAGCAATGTACACAAATCACATGGACAATATGTGCTTTTGTAAACACTGGCAACATACACAACTCAAATGGGCAACATTGTCTCTGTAAGTATCAGAAACATACACATGTCACATGGACAGCACACGTCTCTTCACATGCCAACAACTTACACAACTCACATGGAGAGAATATATCCAGAAGTGTCAGCAACATACACAACTCAAACAGACATAATGTGTCTCAGTAAGTATCAGCAACATAATGCAATTCTCATTAACAGTCATGTGTCTCGATACACAAAAACAGTGTATAAAACTCACATGGATAGCTTGCACCTCTGTAAGCAGCAGCAACACTCAACTCACACAGCCAAGATGTGTCTCTATAAACATCAGCAACACACACAACACACTTGGGCAGCATGTCTCTGTCTTTAAGTATCAGCAAAATATGCAACTGATATGTACAGCCTATGTCTCTGTAATCATCAACAAGAAACACAACTCACATGGATATCACCCATCTGTGTAAGCATCAGCAACATGGGCTTTATAGAGGGTTACTATTAGGGAAACAGTGCTGTCAGAAGTTACCTCAAAATGTGCTTCCTCATAGATAATGGTATGTACCAAATAAAAGTTGATGGCACCTAATTTTTGTAGAGTGGAATGCACAGTACTTGTACTCAAATGTTGTACCCCAAGAAGTGATCACAGAGGCACATTGAGACACTTATGGTCTACAGACATAATGGGAAGTTAATTGTGCAGTCTTCCTCTGCACTTCCATCAAATCACATGCGGACAGCAATTGTACAGTCCTTGCCATCCTTTTAGCAGTGCTACTCTATTGTCTCAGTTGTGTCAGCAGGGTGGCATGTCAGAATCTTGCAGCATCTACAAGTGATATTCTGTATGAACATAATTGAGTGTTAATTTAATGCAACCAAACTTTAGCATAGCTCAACTCCTGATGTACTACAAACAAATACTATATACCTCTTAATACCCTAACTCTGTTGTGGCAGCATTCATATGTATTGTGAGTGAGGCAGCATAAGCTACAACACAAGCCCTACACCTGCCCCATTTATTATGTGCACTAGCAAGTGATGACTGCATGTCATAACAACAGAATTCATAGGTTCCAGACAGAAGATGTTGCAAATGCTGAGGAGGTTTATCCACATAACAAGTGTATGTAGCCTGTAATTTTATACACTCTCAAGAGAACTCATATTGCTACAGAAGAAACTGGCAATCCCATACTAATCTGCAGATGTGACATAGCTCATGGTGTAACTGAGTACTGATGCGGCATGCCCACTAACAAGCTACTTATAACAAAGACCGATCCACTGTAAGTCTGGGTAATCAAGTAAGTCCTGTCGTCATATATATGAGATGCATCCATGTGTGTTGCCGTCTCTTTCTCCAGCCACTGCATCAGCAATCAGAAGTGGTGATACTAATCTGCAGATGTGACATAGCTCATGGTGTAACTGAGTACTGATGTGGCATGCCCACTAACAAGCTACTTATAACAAAGACCGATCCACTGTAAGTCTGGGTAATCAAGTAAGTCCTGTCGTCATATATATGAGATGCATCCATGTGTGTTGCCGTCTCTTTCTCCAGCCACTGCATCAGCAATCAGAAGTGGTGATACCAGCATGTTATACATGTCATGTTATACACATGTTCTGATGATCCTTGGAATCTATCAGGAATGAATCAGAGGACAACTTAAATTATTGTGTTACATACTGAAGAGATTACTTATACCATTTGCAACAGATACATAGGTTAAGCACTTAAAAGGTTAGTTAACTGCTCTACATTTCACAATTCTTCCTTTGGGTGTGTGTCTATAAGGACACGACAGACATGGCTGACCAAAGAGACTCAGAAAACAAAAAAAGAGTAATATATACATGCTTTGCTTGGTCTCTGTCGTGCACAACAGACAGACACAGACAAATGTACACATAAACACACACACATGAATACATGATATCTATATCTATCTATTTATATATATATATATATATATATATATATATATATGGGTTCCATACACTAGATCAAATTTTCACTAATTCGAAATAGTGCATGGAATGCTCACTGCAGCGAAAGTGCACTTAATTGAAAGTGCACTTACGCGAAGTTCAGTATTACGAATGGGTGCTGTACTGAACTTCCGTGCAGTACTTAAGGACCTTAGGGTTAGGGCAAAGGTCATAGTAAGGGGATGACCCATACCCTAACCCTAAGGTCCGTGATGACTGCAGCGCAGTGAAGGACATAGCAATGTCCTCCACTATGGTGCGATAGTCAGAAACCTTAGGGTTAGGGCATGGGTTAGGGTAAGGGGATAGCTTTATTAACTATCCCCTTACCCTAACCTGTGCCCTAACCCTAAGGTCAGTGACTATCGCACCATAGTGGAGGACATAGCTTGTTTTTTATGTCCTCCACTGTGCTGCGGTGTTTTCAATGAAGTGCACTTACGCAAAAGTTCACTTTCGTTAAAGTGAACTTTCGCAGAAGTGAGGCTTCCTATTACAAGTTCGAAGTAGTGAACTTTTGTTCTTGTAATAGGAATCCATATATATATATATATATATATATATATATATATATATATATATATATACTTTACTCATAATGGATCCAGGAGTGCTGGGCTAATATTTCTGTTTTATGTGGTAAATGGAATACTTTGACTCTATTGCATGGTGTTACATAAACTGTACAAATGTGACAGGCCAACATGTTAGATTAGCACATAAAATAGAGATTCCACAAAAACAACTGCTTATCTGGCTATATCTACATTTGTAAAACACCAAAGGCTGCGAGTAGATGACAAAAATCAAAGTTTGTTGAGAAAAACCTTTATAAACAACAGCAAAGCTTTCGGGTAGAAACCCTTCTTCAATACTATTACAGAATCCAAAAACCAAATAGGTTTAAATAGGAGTCAAACACAATCACATGACAAGCAGCCCTAAAAATCATGTGACAAATGATGGTTTTATATATCTACATTTGTGCCATTTCCACCTGTGGGAAGTGAGGATCAGCTAAGATGACTAACCTGCAGAAGTCATTTGCATGTTGGATAATTCATTCCCCCTGGAGTGGTTCACATGTTGTGTGATTCATGTCTTTTATTTGCCTTATCATGTCACTTCCACACTGACTGCACAGGTCAACCCCAGACTTCTTCAGGCACATTTAATATATGCGACTGTATGATAAAGATATAAAATACAAGTTAGCTCTGCTGTATGTCTTTACTGTTGATTGGTAACTGAACCTAAAGTACCAGTTGAATTACTTGTTAGCAAGATCTGTATCTTCTTCTCAGTTAAATATTTGTAAAAAGCAACTGCATCCGTTCAGGTTAAGGAAAATGTCCATGACTGCCCCCCCCCCCCCCCCAAGCATGCAGACTTCAGTAGTTTATCTATTGTCAGATGATTTGATTTTGTCTAGAAATGAGTTTGCATGTCCACAACTAATAATTAAGCATTTTCTTCCATAATTAGCAATGTACATGATTTTAAATGGGTCTCTTTGACATTACTTGTGCTAAAGTTGCCTGCATAGAGTGATTGTCTCTTGCTACTGTGATTGTTTACAGGTTTAAATAATCTGAGCAGGAATATGGGAAGGATAAAAGGAGCAGAATGAAAAAAGTCAATCCTCCTCAGACTACTAAACATTCATGAAATATTAACAATTCTAACAAGAGATGATGCATAAAGACAAAATATAATAGTTTAAATAAGTTAAATTTAGTAAATACTGCTGCAAAATAAAAGTAGACCCAGACATCAGATGTCAGAACCCAGCGTATAGATCAGTGAAGATCTACTTGGATTTAAGGTCCTAGACTTCAGAGCAAAGAATAATATAGGTTGATAGGTGATTACTAATTATGTGGTTTAGGGTGCCATTGAGGAGCATAGCCCATTTTCCCAATTGCCCCATCCCTGTCTGATTAAGCAACTAGTTGATAGACTTTCTCTATCACTAATCACTGACAACCTCAGATCAACCCTCCACCTTCCAGCTATTCTCGAAATCAGCACACTGTTGTTTGGTTTTCAGCCTATCTCAACATCAACCATAAAAACCTTACTAGCCACATTAAAAGCAACAACTTCACCTCCAGAGAACCTTCCCAATGAGTTCATCAAAATAGGTTTAGAAATACTAGCCTTCCCTGTCTCCATTCTGGTCAACCGGTCAATAACTAAAAACTATGTCCCATCTATCTGAAAAATAATCCATTATTATACCCCTTCAAAAAGGAGGTGCTTCAGCAGAGTTAATGAACTATAGACCTGTTGCTATCCTATCACCCCCTCTCTAAAATCCTTGAAAAATGTATTCACTCTCAGCTTATGGAACATATAACCAAACACAACCTTGTCTCCAGCACCCAACATGGTTACCCTACTCAACTTCATTAATGTAACAAACCAGCAAAGAAATGAGGGCAACCTTGTTTTTCACTTTTCCTTGCCCTTTCTGAAGCATTTCACATCATGTCTGCCAAAAGCTCCTTTCTGAACTTGCAATTCTAGATCTCACTTACCCCACCCTCTCCTGGTTTCACAGTTGTTTATACATTCTTCAGCAGGCAACTGAATGGCAACAAAACCTTTCAGTATTTCAACTAAATTTGGTTGGTGTTCCCCAATGGTCAATATCAGGTCCCCTTTTGTTTAATGTTTTTATAGATAAACTTCATGCCGCTACAACACTTACCACTCATACAAAATGGTGATGATTCAGCCCTTATCTGCTCTGCTGCATCCATAACAAAATTAAAGGAAAGAACTCAAAAATCCTTCTCTGACATTGAAGTATGGCTAAAATGTCTAATTCTCTGCTTAATGCCAAAATAAAAAAAAGCTTATGCTATTTGCTCCAAAACAACACCTTAACCAGAAGCACACATTTCATATGACCTCAAGTAATGACACAAAAATAGAAACCAAAAGCCAAACTAAACTACTCAGCATCATAATAGATGACAGCCTCAAATCTGATTACCACATACTTCATTCCATCAGGAAAACTCACCAAGAACTCATTTCCCTTTATCGGGTCAAACACTACTTGACAGATCAAACAAGGATTGCCTTAGCAACAACATACCTTCTTCCTTCTCTATTATATGCTTCCCCTATTCTTATAAATATCAACACTGTGCATAAAAACTAAACTAGCCTCCTGCTACCACAAAGTAACTAAATCTGCAACTAATCAACCTTATAAAACACCACTGCCTTGCATCAATACAATTAAACTGGCTTGAACTCCCAAACCAGTTGACATGCTCACAACTATCATTGCCCACAACCTATTGTTCTCTTCAGACAAATGCCCAGTATTACAAAATACGCTGCTGCACTATCCACCCACTAGAAACCTTTGCTCTAGCAATAAATTCTTACTATGCATCAGTAAGACATCCAACACTGCTGGAGACTCTCTCCACTCCCATTATGTGTCAAAACTCTGGAATGAAATCCTGACACAGTTAAAACAGACAGAAGACTTAAATAGTTTCAAAACATTACTTAAACAGCACCTATGCCAAAAATGGCTCTGTTCTTCTTGCCACCTGGCTAGCTTTACTCAGACTACTTTTCTATAACTCTTACAGCCACTTTGCTTCCCAGTCTTCTGTAACCTATCGCTCCTCTTTTACTCTTGCTCCTTCTCTGACACTCTAAAACTAACGACAATTCCTCCTCTGCCCATTTATCCTTCTGCTCATTGCCATAATTTATCCTTTCACATTTCTCTTATCATCAGTTTTTAAGCTACATTACTACTAGCCTCGAAAATATCCCAGTTTGGTCTTTTCCCTACAGCCTTCATGTTATAAATGCATTAACTATTATTGTATTTTAATTTTCTATTCAAAAATTAGCCAATGTATGTTAAATTCTCTCATTTTTTTGTGTTAAAATGCTATGCTCATGTAAGAAATATTTAAAAATCATGTACATAAGCTCATGTGTAGATGTTTTACCCTGCAATTATAAATGTGCATCACGTGTAACTTAAATAAGGAGCTTTAATCCCCGGGCCACCACTGAAACTGGGCTTCACCCAGTCAGACTTTTCCTGGTCAACAATGACAAATAAATAAATGTCCTGCATGCATCATGAGCTTATCTGTTAGCTATCCTTCTAAGTATATTCATTAGCATCAAGGGTCATCTTGTTTTCCCCATCCTCTTCCTAAACCTTT
>NC_056734.1:89746568-89751568 GCF_019279795.1 Protopterus annectens
ACATTCCACAACCCTTACAACATGTAATGTGGTCCTAATATGAGCAATGAATATGTAATATGGAATACTATGTTAGGACAGCAAATATGGGGAATACGTACCTTAACCAACACTGGAAGCATATGTGTTCATACACTCCAAATAACATATTGTGGAAACAGCTTTTGAGGTACTGATAACATTCACTCTTCACGAGTATGGACCTTCCAGCAAGTACAGGTCTTCAATGTCACACTAAGAAATGGTCTGCTGTCCAAGATGTTTGTCCATCAAATGTGCTCACTTACCTGCAACAGAAGCAGTCATGGCTTGCACACATATTACAAGCCATGGAATGGATCCCATACCCAACAGGCAGCATGCAGGAGTGGGACATATAGCCTTACCTCACCATTGCATATACTATGACAAACATTACAGACAGTCATGTATGTGGAGAGGATGTACAGGACAAAATTAATGTAGAAAATAAATAGATGGTCATCCAAGACAGTTGACTACACATGTTGCAAACTGGTCAGGCAGGCTGCCAAGTAATATGCCACAACACTGAGGGAGTTGCAGGAATGTTTAGCAAGTACTGGCTGTGCAGTACCTGTGTCGACAATTACCTAGACACTGCATAAGTGTGGCCCATAGGTTTGGGTAATCAGATGGGACAGTTGTTCCACAGGAAACATCAGCCAGGGCTCTCTACAGGTAGCATATGCATAACATTAAACATCCCCCAAGGACATGTGTTGCAATGTGTACTGGTGTACCAAGACCAAGTTGAAAACCTACAGACAGTATCAATTAAGAGACATGTGCTGCACAACCGACACCTCACCCCACCTCAGGCCCACCATACCCATTTGTACCTTGCTGGAGCCAGTGTACACCTGCATGCTTGTCATTCATTAGCAGGAACTAGGCTGGTACACATGATGTTCAGAATTTGGGACACTGCAAAATGACACACATGTGTAGCCCATAGTTGTCAAGCATCTGCAAAAAAGCTGAGAATGGGGAGGGAGTGTCATCTTGAAACACAACAGTGAACTGAAGCAGACATACAAAGCTCACTAAGAATGGCTATATCTGCACAAAGTCAAGGTCATGAATTGTGGCAGACATAACCCTGACTCCACAGCAATAGTGATGGCACTGTTTGACCTCCAAGGGCTGTGCACATGAGTTGACCTTGCAATCATGCAGAGTTGGTGGACATTTGTAGGGCAGAGTGACCAAATACTGGCAAATGCAGATGGCCCATGCTAGTATACCCCTTCCAGGATTAGTGACTGCTGTAGTACACTTAACAGTTGGTGCCACAAACTATCATGATAAGGGTGTGCACACTTATGCACCCACAAATTGTATGCATCTCAATCAGCATCTGCACAACTAGCACAGTTGTTTGATACTGCATTTGGTTGCACAGGTCATATGTCACATATCAGGTTTGTGTAATGTTAACATATGCAGTAATGTGGCCCCATGGCATATCAGTGAAGAGCGTGCCATGTCAATAAGGGTGTGTACACTCCCCAAAGCCACAGTAAGGTTTGAAAGTTGTCAGTGTAATTGTATTTTATTGGCCATACATGATGAGATCTGTAAATCAGACATCAGGCATTCGGTAATGACATATGTCTACATATCATCCCAGGTATGTGTCAGACAAACACATAGGGGCTGTGAGCAGCAGAGCAAACATAACTGACACAAATATACATGTTCAGCAATGGTGTGTAAACCTGTGAGGTATGGTGCACAGTACATGCCAGGTTGCTGAACAGGTGCACAGCAATACTGTGTACATGGGTGCAGTGTGCTCGAGGGGAAGAGCCATCACCTACTAACACAACCCATGCATCACAGAGATGTATAATGTTGTAAACAGAGATTGAATATAGCTGCACTGCATGCTGTTGAGTGCAATATGTCATACATGTTGACAGGTGGGTAATGAGAGGTTTGTATGTAATATCTTTGTGCAACCTCACCTGTAAGTGTGTGTGTGTGTGTGTGTGTGTGTGTGTGTGTGTGTGTGTGTGTGTGTGTGTGTGTGTGTGTGTGTGTGTACTGTTAAGCAATGATATACAGGTCTTAAAGTGCATTTCTTGTTTTCCCCTCACAGGTGACGAGGTGGATCAGGGTCCATCCTGCAGGCAAACTGATGTTAGTGTCCACACAGACACTGATAATGATGAAAGGTGTGTTGAGGGACAGACAGGGTTGTCAGGAGCTGAAGCTGTGCCACTGTTTGATATCTCAATGTTATCCACCCCATCCCCGCACACAGTCACATTGCCTATACATACTCCATCACCAGTGGCCATAGATGAGGGTCAATTGGCGGGTGGTGGCATGGGACAGGACAGTGCGGTGTCTATGGCATGTGTGTCTGGACACAGCAGCCATAGCTGGATGTCCACTGGGGTACCACACAGGCAGATGTACAGGGGTGCTCATAGGAGGGCTGCTGGTCATCATGCCCCTAGCAGAAGTGCCACATCTGGTGCCACCAGACACATGTTTCAGGCCATCATGGAGGCACAGGCATGTATGGAATGGTATACAAGACAGGGTCTGAGGCTGCAGAGGGCTAATCATTCCGCTGTTATTGACAACATCCATGATTTTGAAGGTGCCCACCATTATTTTGCAGAGGTCATGGATAAATGGTTGGGTGAGATGGTGCGAATCCTTGACCATGGAATGTCTGTGTTTGAGCATATGGTGGGAGTAGTGTGATGGCCACGTGGATGTAGGCCAGAAACACCAACAGCTGGAGGTTGACGTGGATGTGCAAGAAGTCGGAGCCGCTCCCGTAGTGGCAGTCCCAGCCCCAGCACTGTAGGTGTGGCACTGTCTACACCACAACACAGCAGATCATGTGCACGTGGCCTTGGCCAGTCCCAAGAGGGACCTGGATCCAGCAGACATATGTAATCATCAGGGGAGAGTTCCATATTGTGGCTTGTACCTGGTGGTGCCCTTGGAACTCCTGTCAGGCAAGGTTCTCGTGTCTGTGGCCAGATATGGTGAACTGCACACCCTGCCAGGTACGGCCTGACACTGTCCAACAAACCCCTGTATAGGACAGCCACATGGTAGAACTGTGGGCATGCATACATACACACATGACCAACACAGGTAGTGCAACCCCATACCTACACACACCACATCACAACAGCCCGATTAATAGTTAAACACCCTCACACACACACACACACACACACATGATGTCAAACGTATGGCTCAGCCTAGGCCTCTGACAAATCTACAACACACCCTGTGCATATGATGATACCTGTGCCACATCCCTGCCATCCATAACATTGATGCAGGGACAGGCTTATATGGTTCTGATGCACAGGGTGACTGTACTATGGTGTAACAATGTAATGCTGTGTAACATGTTTTCAGCACTAAAGTTTAATGCTTACATGTCAGGAAATTTAGCTGTCCAGCCATGATGCATTATAGCTGTTATTAACACCTGAGTGATTGTGGTCTCCATAATGTATTCCATTTGTGTCGTAGATTTCCATATGTCAGCAGGACGTTGTTCTGCTGTTGTTTCCTACAAAGGGTATGGCACTGTGGTGACACCTTGACTGTGTCATATCCTGGGTATAGCTGAACACATGTCACAGGTCTGTATAACAGTTACTGCATGTGCAACATGCCTGATAGGTCTGGGGGTGTATACAGGTGAGTGCATAGTGGCTGATGTCAGCAGCCCTTCTACAGTGGACAATGGTAAGTGTACTGGATGGTACACACCAAATATTTGTGTATAACACACACAGCGGCTTTGGTGTTGATGCAATGCACAGAGAATACTGTACACATGGATGTATGTACTTGTGCAAGGAACCCATTTTAGCCTATGTTATTACACCAAGACAGAATAGGCACAACAATACATTAGGAAATAAGCAGTCTGCTAGTTTAATGTCATTGACAATGATACTGGCAGGGTATATGTCCCCTCCCCCAATGTAGTGCAATCCTCAACTCGGTAAACATAGGTGTGCTGGTGTGGGTGGCACAGCCCTACCCTTTGAAGGGTGTGAGGTGCTGTGGAACCACAGACAGTGTGATTGACAACTACTTAACCTGTTAACATGAACTGTACAGTATTACAGCCAGCTAAGTGGGGGGATATACTCAACAATAACTGCAATGATGGTGGCTGTGTCCACAAGATCCACACCCAGCTATATATACCAACCCCAGTATCGCTGGACAGCTATACAGTGGGGAAGCGGGCATTTACACATCTAGTACTAGTTGTGATGGAATGAATTTCCACAGGATGATACCTGTGAATTGTTAGCATTTGCCAGGCAGTTCTTGGACAGATGACCTCCTAGGACATGTATATTCTGCAACCTAAAGTAGATCCATTGACATACACACACACACTCTTACTTGGCAACACTGGGACTAGAACCCCTACCTTGGTATGTAGTGCTACTGATGCGTGTGACCTGAATTGCACACACCACACAGCATTTAGGATGAAGTGTGCTCCAGTTTACATGTTAAGTGAAGAACATCACCAGGCCCTGTACGGTATGGTAATGGGGGATGTACTGGTTGTTTATGAACAATACATAGTGTGACATACTGTCATATACACATTGACAAACATATAACAGTCATATACACATCTGAGAGACCTGGGCTTATCAGTGCTAACTACCTTGTCAGTGTGTCCATTCTGTTACAGATAAGTTCCACACAGCACATGCATCACTAGGCTGGATAGTGTTATCAGTTACCTGTATGGGCTAATAGTGACAGTGGTCCCAATACAGTGGAACATGGGACATGTACTGTGGGTACCATGGTGTAAAGACAGTATACCCAGCACCCACACCCCACTCACTGAAACCCATGATAATACTCTGACATACACACCATCACACATTGACCAGGACTGCAATACAACCCCTTGTTTATCTCAAGAGTGCTACTACAGGGATATGCACCTAATGCACATG
>NC_056734.1:89754068-89936568 GCF_019279795.1 Protopterus annectens
AGTTATGGTGGCCTGGCAACAGTACATGTGACAAATATCTGGACATAACATCACACTGGGTAAATACACTAAGCTGCTAGGCATGTTACAAAGCAGTTTACAAACTACAGGCAGACTGCCACAACACTGGTCTACATTTCTTATGGGGGGATACACACGTACCTGGAAATATAGCAGGCTCTACAGGCATGTAACAGCATGGAGTAACAGGCACCTGTGTAAAAGTGCATACCCACAACCAATCTGAACACAGCCACAGTCACATATGGTACGCAAACTTAATATTACAGTATATGGACTGTGTGAACAACACCATCCTCACATGTGTTACTCACACACCAACCCTACATATACTGGGCCAATACATAGTGTACTCTGATGCCTGACTGTGGTATAGGACATGTTTTTGACTGGCCCTACAAACATGTACACCGATAGGGTACCATACACTGCAGCAGCATGCAACATCACATAGTACAGGACCAAGAACAACGGCATCTACCACAGTCTGTACACAGGCCAAGGTACATATTCACATTACACACTCTGTCGACAATCACCATAAGTACACAGACCTCACTACTGTACACACTACAACAGAATATCCAGGTTTTGCCCTCAAATATAAGGCCTACTATACATAACATGTCTAGCAGTCCTGTATCTCACTGGCTTGTTATCAGGTATGACGTCAGGAAATAATGATGTACTGAACATATGCACCACTTACTGCATGACATATGTACAAAGGTTGACAAAGTTGTGGCTGGAGGCACTAACACAGGGCCAATATTGACATGTTGCTGTGATGAACCCATACATTTACTGGTGTAACAGGGTTTGTTGTAACATATGTCTACTGAGGGATATGAAGTCAGTAACTCACAAGGCTGTCACCATGTACTGACTGCAATCCTCAGAGTATGCTACTGCATTTCAAAAGATAGGACATGTGTGAGTAACACAACACATGTAAGACTCCAAACACTGGCCAGCCTGCAGATAGCTCTACAAGTGGGAGTTTCCCCAACCACATAACACTGTCATGACAGATATTAAATCATGTAGACCAGCCATATCCACACAAACCCTATTAAACCAACATTACTTCAAATGTAGAATAGCAATACTTAAATTATGTCCTCATGTCTGGAACATCCCCCTCCTGTTTTTTTGCCTGTCTTCACAGTGTATGTTGTAAAAGTTATATTCAACTACCCTCTGTGATGATGCTTGTCAAACACAGACATGAAGTCTTGCTCACAGTGAATGAAAAAGACCAACACCCACATTATGTTCTTAGTTACAGGAGTGTGTTTCCATGCAGTTGGCTATAGGAATGATACCACAGCTGTTCCACATGCAATCAGCAAGTTGGGGGACTGCAATCTGTGCACAGGCCATCAGCTGATCATGAGCATAACTTACAAAATACAAGCTGCTGCCTAAGCAAAGCAGGTCTACTTTTCCACATCCATCAGAGAGGGAGTGAGAGAGACAGACAGAAACAAAGTAAGAAAGGAAGGGGGTAGGAGAGTAAGAGCTAAGTATGTTTGTCACACATTTACCAGTACTGAGTTTTAAATCCTTGCCTAACTATGTATTGTTATTACATTTTTATGCAGTTATTTCACGCGCCACAGAGCTTAAGTGTTAGAAAACTCTACAAAGGTACCTTTGAAGGTGAGTAACATCAGCAACAGTGATAAAGGAGGGATAAGGTAAGTGTAGTACATGTGGCTGTCCACAAAAGCAAGTGTCAAATAAGACAAAACCACACTCTCTCAGGGACTGACAAACATTATCACAGTTGGCAGGGTCAAGATTAGAACTCCTAACTAACTAGTTTTCTACATGACAGCATTACGCAGGTATCACATGCATCACAGAGTATATCAGGCTCATATATGGGTAAAGAGTATTTCATTGTGACTGACATCAGAAGGCATGCTATAGTAGGGCAATGGGAGGTGTAGTGAGAGTGAATGGCTTCCAAATCATTAATCTACACACACACACACACACACACACACACACACACACACACACACACACACACACACACATTTGCCAGTACTAACATGCATGGGTTCATTGCTTCACAGGTGTGTAGTAGTTGACTGTGCCAGAAGGCTGTACAAGGCTAAGTAAAGGGTATACCTTGGCATCAGGCCACATGACAATGGTCTCCAGTGTGGCTCAGGGGTGTAGTCCCTGGATTGGCTTACACAGGTGGGTATTGTATTCACCATCCACTCATCTGGGTTACTATTGTGTTTGGCCAGTGCTGTGCAATGCTTGCCATATATGTGTTCTATATTCCATAACATGGACAGTGTCTGGGTTGTGCACATGTCCCTCATGTGTGTTCTGAGACATGTGGGAGTGTACCTGGGGTCTCTGGGGCTTGTTGTGTGTACAGACTGCTATCATCTGATTTGGCATTCCTGACCTCATGTGGTGAGAACTGGCTATGGAATGGAGGTTGTGCACCTACACTGACAGCATGATACAGGTGTTAGTGGCATCTGTCCATACAGGGCATGTGTATAAGGCATAGTATTCCCTTTGTGGGTTACATTTGCAGACTCTACAGTTGTTGCAGACATCCAGTAGGGAACATAGCAAAGGACCACTGTAAGCAATTATTTGCCTATTGTATGGATGGAACAGGGTGCCATGTCCTCTGTAGTCCACTGCAATCACACTATCTGTGGGCAATTACAGGAAACTACCAATATAGAGGTTGTTGCCTAGTCAAGTGTGTTTGTGTATGAGACATGGCTAGAGAGTGTTTTCTGGGTAATACAAGGGTTGCCTATATTGTGACATATAGTAGATCCTCAATATAAGAAATTTACAAAACCCGCCCCACAATGAGTCTTGTTAATACACAGTCACAGTTACCTACAGACAGGATACTGAGGACAAACACACACACTTACTTGACAGTACTGAGATTCAAACTTCTACCTTGCTATGTATTGCTACTACAGTATACCGCATTTATCACACGCGCCACGGAGCTTATAGGGCTAGCCCTATTCCAACGGTGTATTTCAAGGTGAATGACATCAGCAGGCTTGCCAAAGTAGGGCAATGGAAAGTGTAGTGACTGTGACTGGCCTCCAAAGCATTGATCCCTACACACACAAACATGCACACACAGAGTTTCACAGTTGTCATACCTGGGATTACAACTCCTACCTAATTAGTACATCACACTACAGCATTATGCAGTTATAGCGCATGCCACAGACCTTATAGGACTAGCCCTACTCCAACGGTGCATTTCAAGGTGAATGACATCAGCAGGCTTGCCAAAGTAGGGCAAAGGAAAGTGTAGTAATTGTGACTGGCCTCAAAAGCATTGATCCATACACACACAAACACACACACACACACACACACACACACACACACACACACACACACACACACACACACACACACACACACACACAGACAGAGTTTCACAGTTGCCATGTCTGGGATTAGAACTTTTACCCAACTAGTACATCACATGGTAGCATTACACAGTTTTAGCATGTGCTATGGAGTTTATAGGGCTAGCCTTGCTCCAACAGTGTATTTCAAGGTGAATGACAGCAGCAGGCTTGCTAAAGTAGGGCAATGGAAATTGTAGTGACTATGACTGGCATCAAAAGAATTGATTCCCACACATGCAAACAAACACACACACACAGAGTTTCACAGTTGCCATGTCTGGGATTAGAACTCTTACCTAACTAGTACATCACATGATAGCATTACATAGTTTTAGCACATGCTATGGAGTTTGTAGGGCTAGCCCTACTCCAACGGTGTATTTCAAGGTGAATGACATCAGCGGGCTTGCCAAAGTAGGGCAATGGAAAGTGTAGTGACTGTGAATGGCCTCAAAAGCATTGTTCCTTACATATACAAACAGTTGTCATGTCTGGGATTAGAACTCCTACTTAATGAGGACATTACACTATAGCATTACACAGTTATAGCACACGACACGGAGTTTATAGACCTATCCCTACTCCAAATGTGTATTTCAAGGTGAATGACATCAGCAGGCTTGCCAAAGTAGGCCAATGGAAAGTGTTGTGACTGTGAATGGCCTCAAAGGCACTGATCCCTACACACACACACGCACACACACACACACACACACACACACACACACACACACACACACACACACACACACACACACACACACACACACACACACACACACACACACACACACACACACAGAGTTTCACAGTTGCCATGTCTGGGACTAGAACTCCTAGCTAACTAGTACATCACACTATAGCATTACTCAGTTATAGCATGCATCATAGAGTTTATAGGGCTAGCCCTCCTCCAAAGGTGTATTTCAAGGTGAATTATATCAGCAGGCTTGTCAAAGTAGGGCAATGGAAAGAGTAGTGACTGTGAGTGGCCTCAAAAGCATTGATCCCTACACACAAAAATAAACACACACACACACACACACACACACACACACACACACACACACACACACACACACACACACACACACACACACACACACACACACACACACACACACACACACACACACACACACACACACATGGCTATACCTACTCAAAAGGTGTATTTCAAGGTGAATGACAGCAGGCTTGCCAAAGTAGGGCAATGGAAAGTGTAGTGACTGTGAATGGCCTCAAAAGCATTGATCCCTACACACACAAACAAACACAGAGTTTCACAGTTGCCATATCTGGGATTAGAACTCCTACCTAACTAGGACATCACACTATAGTATTACGCAGTTATAGCACAAGCCACAGAGCTTATAGGGCTAGCCCTTCTCCAAAGGTGTATTTTAAGGTGAATGACATCAGCAGGCTAGCTAATGTAGGGCAATGGGGAGTGCAGTGTGTGTGAATGGGCCATAAACCATTCATCTGGAAGCACCCACACAACACTTAGTCACACACAACTTTACATTTGACAGGACTGTGTATACAACTGCTAGATGAAGAATGACTTGTACTGTCATGTTACACAGTTATCAAAAGCACCACGGACACTATAGGACTGAGGGCTACCAGAAGCAAATGTCTGCAGTGATAGACATTTGCACATCATGTGTTATAGGCCAATTGGATGTGTGCTGGGTGGGACAGGCCTCATGATGGGACATTCTTTATCACTGTCTGTCACTCTCTTCCCCACATCTATGTATGTGTATGTTTGACCTATTATAGTGTGTTGTCCTTGGATATATGTGTGTATTCCTATCCAATGTGTGTGCAAAGCATGACTGGTGTGCAATGTGGAGTGTGTGCACAAACATCTGCGACTGACAGATATGTATAGTCCACTGTTGTTGCCAGACATGGGCTTCATTTCCGTACGTGTGGGAGCATGCCCAGTATGACTCTTCTGTATTTTGTTGTCAGACATAGGCTTTGTTTTTATAAGTGTGGGAGCATGCCCAGTATGACCTTCTGTATTGAATGTGTGAATCCATTCCAGGTAGGTTGTACTCCAATGCAGGCATTTGTGTTCTACACCTACAGCTAGCAACCTGTTTCTGCAAGATATCTGTAGATAGGTTGACAATATGGGGTCACAATGGACAAAAGATAGTAGGATACTGTAAATAATTGTGTCTGTGCTGCTTCTGCTACATGGTTTTGGTGTTAGCAGAGATATTCAGACATATGTACTGTTTTAACTGTGATGTTTTATGTCATCAACTACTGACATAAATACGTATTTGGCTGCAGTAATTTCCTGGAGAATACAAGATGAATGAAGTTGTGTCCAGTATTGTGGTCTGCAGCCTACATTACATATTCTTGTACAATCATGCCATTCTGGAGGGGGAGCTGAAAACACTTGCTGATGAGTCTGGGTAAATGGTCCAGTGCCTTGGTACTGTGGTGGCTGAAGATCCCATGCTTGTACATCTATCAACATGACAGAACAGCCATATCCTGCTGTGGCCATACCTCACAGCTGTACAGATTCACACAGGTTACCCAAAGGCAGGGCTCATATTTTTGGTCATTAGCCCTTCACATTGTGATTTACGAGCAGGCTTGTTGCCACCCATTCTTGTGTTTGTAGACAGGGATAGTATGTGCATGCATCTGCATTTCAGACTTCACACACTCCATGGCGTACATGCTTGTACCCCACTCTGTTATTCTATCCTCTTCTTAACATTATGCAAACAATATCTGATAAGTATTCCTATAGTTATCACTTCATCCCAACAGTATTTAGGGGTTGGTCCACAGTTCATGCAGTAGGACATGGTGGACATGTTACTGGGATTTGTCAACATGGCCTTGCATTTGTGTTCTGTGGATTGTTTTATGTCATTATTTGGGAGTCCATGAGATAACATACATTGGCAGTATGGGTGAGACACAGGCCTTTGACAGAGGACTGTAGGATATTTGGTAGTAACGCAGGCCACCTGTAACAGGCCAGTGTATTCTGTCACTCCTACAGTCCCAGGTTGCAAGCTACTGTATTGCCCTGGGGTGACAGGGTAGGTCTGCAAGGTGTTAATGGCAGTAGTTTCTGTCCTTATTAATCCATTGGTGTGGATGCTGGCAGGGTGCTGCTTACAGCTAGGGACACACCTGCATGGGACACCCCTTCAGCATGCTGCATTCTGTGGCTATTCCCATACAGAGGTGGGGGTCATATTGTTCCCATTCCCATCAGTAGGGATATGACCTGTGAGGTATCTGTTACTGATGGTGGGGTGAGCTGAGTGCATGTGTGCTATGGAAGCTACTTGCAGCTGATTCACAGATATGCGTGGGGCATTCTACTTATGCTGGCTTGTGTGGGGACATTAGTAGTTTCTCAGTACTTCATACCTGTGCCTTTTGTGGTCTGCCAGTATTTGGCCAGACTATATCAGTATTCCACACTACACAGCCAACTAATGTTATGCTAACCTGTATGTACAAATCCAAAGATGTGTCCATTTGACAGTGACATTTTATACACTCTCTGTCTAGGGTACTTCCACCTGTGTGCTGTTTGTATGTCTGGGCCCACATGCCATGTCCATCTTTCAGATGGTGACAGATATTACATCCAAACAATTAGTATGGATTACTGCTGGATTGTGTCTTGCTGGGATGCATTGTGTTTGGCACTGCAGTTGTGAGAACTTGGCACTGTCATCAACAGTACTGACCACTGGCCACTGGGACACAACCCTCCATGCCTACATGCTGACCATTTTCACACAATATACAACACACAACAACCCAACACACAGAGCCCTGCATATTGCACACATGCAACAATCTATCCTGCTACTTTGGCCAGCTCAGGTAATCTGTGCTCCACTGTTATTATACCCACACATACATTTTACTACATTTCTTCATAGGATTGTGAGGTGGGGGTACACCTGACAACTGTAAACATTTGTTATGACAGTACTGGTATTTCAGGTACTCTGTTGGCTTCCATTTCATTCTGTATTCTGACCTATCATGCATACTAGAGGCATATCAGTGTAGTAGAGTTCTTAAGTTTTATTGACCTACATTTCAGTTTCAGACTTCTTAACCTTCAGAACTAACATCCCACTGCCTGATTTGGTGTAGTCTGTCTGTGTAGGTCTGGAGGGGGCTGTTTTCTATTGTCATCAATCAGAGGCCTTAGCACAGCCTTTCCTACTGTTCATTTACACCTGTCCTGCTGGCTGAGACTGTTGTTCGGTATGTGAACCTCACTGACATGCATGTGTGTGTCCTATGGACATACATTTGGCCCACCACATGTCCTGCAGTGGGTTTTGTCACCTTGTCTAGTACTGCCTACTATGCTGACACCAGTATTTGTTATGGATTTCATCCTGCCGATATAGGTGTCTACTAACTGCTGCCATCCCATTCAGTCACAAATTCCTTTGCATGCTCACATCCATACCATAGATACAAGTAGCAGAACATACTACTACATTCCTCAATTGATAGTGAGAGTGACTTACCTTGTGGTTGTGCCAGTATCGAGGATGGTGCTGGAGGGTTGACTATGTTGGATGCACATAGTACACTCCCTATACATGGTTATGCACAGGTAGTGTCATGTTTGGCATCCCTTTTACTGTATGTGCAAATCAGTGAGAGGTGTCATTCTCTGGGTTCCTACCATGTCACTGTATGTGCTATGCGTTGCCTCTTTGCCAAGGCCTGGGCATACTGGGCACATCTCCTTATTCCTACAGGGGCAGGCTCAGGTTGTTCCTCCTCCGAGTAACTCTGTGCCTGTGCTGGCCTTGGCAACAGTGGGGGCCTGTGTGGCCCTGGCACATGCTGTTCCTGCTGCAGCTGTTTCTGCAAGATCATATTGTGCAGCATGGCACATACAATGACAATTTGGGTACATGTAGCTGGTGAGTACTGCAAGACTTCACTGGATATGTCCAGGCACCGAAACCGTGACTTGAGCATCCCAAACACACACTCTGTTATGATTCTGGTCTGTGCATGTGCCTCATTATGGAGTTCTTGTTCAGGTGTGTGTGTATTTCTGATGGGTGTCATCAGCCATGGCTCCAGTGCATAACTAGCATCCCACACTAGGTGGCCATATGGGATGTCCCCATTGGCAAATCTCTGGTACAGCTGTGTCATATGCCAGATGTGGGAGTCATGATAGCTTCCAGGGCTGCCAGCACACACATTCATTAAAATGCCCTGGGCATTGCAAACGACCTGGCAGTTGATGGAGGGGAAACCCTTGCTGTTTAAATAGACTGTACCCTGCTCACTGGGTGGTGCTTTGATGTGTATGTATGTGCAGTCTATAGCACCCACTACCTCAGGGTATTCTGCTATTTGGTGGAGGAGACGCATATTGCTGGTCAATGCCTCATGGGTGTTGAGGAAATATATGTGCTCACTGGCATGTGCTGACATGGCATCCACGAACTGGTGGAGTAATCTGGATGCTGATGCCTGTGAGATCCCCATGATATCCCCAGCTGGCCTTTGGAAGGTACCTGTGGCTAGTATTCATAAGCCTACACATACCTTGGTATCCAATGGTATGGGTTCCCCTCTGTTGGTTCTGTGTGTGAGGCGTGGCCGGCACAGCTCAACAATTTGCTGTAGGAGGTCCCTGTCCACCCTATAGCACTCCACTATCTCCAGCTCATGTAGCCTCTAGTAGGTTACCCTGAGTCTGTACACTCTTCTCCTTCTCCTCACTGTGGGTTGGTCATCAGCATTGTCATCCTCACCACCCTCAGCCTTTTCCACATGTTGATTTATGAGAGCAAAAGCAGCCCCTATAATTTTGTTGCTTTTGTTAGGTAAAATTTCCCCATTTGTGTACACCAGTGGTGTACAGTTTGTGGGAAAAAACAGAGGGAAAGGTGTTTGCATAGTTTATAGTAGTGTGCTGGGCTGGGCTGCTGCCTGTGTTATTCTCTGGTTTTGATACATTTCACCTGCCAGCTATGCTAGTTCTCCTTGATTACCTTCCTACTGCTATTTTTCCTTCCCATTGCCTTCCTGTTTAAGCCCCGAGGTGCACCGCGCAAACCCAGTGCTCAGATGTGACCGGAACTGCTATTTCCTGTTTTTATTTTTTTAAACCCGGTGCACACCGTGGACATCCGTTTAGTCAATGTAAACACCGTTTAGCAAAAACTGGCCCTCCCTGGACATGATCACACTCTGCATTTCTTACTGGAAGACAGTACAGCCTTAGACACACCCTGTGCCTTTGCTGTGCTTAGCTAAGCGCAAACACGGGCCACAGGGCTCCAATAAGCTTACAGCAAGCATGACACACACCCTTATGAAGTCATCTAGCTCTTAGGCCTACACTGTGGTCTTAATGCACCTACATGGTTGGGTGCAAGTTAGCACTGATGGGAAATCTGTGATTCAGTATCATTGCTCTCATTTGCATAGGATTGACTGCTAATGCATGGTTACAAATCCGACACTCAGCCTTCCCCCTTAGCAACCACTATTCCATGGTCTTCTTGTGTTATGCATGCCATTGACTATTATGGCAGAATTATGATTTTGATTTAAAAGCTTATTTCCAGATTTTTTTTTTTATTTTCGGGCCAATCCTGTTTGCACACCTCTGCCCTGCGCTTAAACAGCCGAAATCAGCCAACAAAAAAAAGTTAATTTTTATCATTTTGAAATTATTCTTCATGTCTATGGCCATATATTTGGCCTTTGGCATGCCTAACCCTTCTAATACATGCATTTTTTATGAGCTTTCATGCCACTGTTTTGTAGTTTGCAGAAATGTATTCAGCTACTGGCTGATTACATTTCTGCAATCTACACTATTCCTGCACGGACATCTGCCTGCTTTCTGGATCACTAATTCACCTTATTTGCATGGTTTCCACCAGCAAATAAGCTAATTAACATATAGGGGCTGTGTCCATGCAGGAATAGTGCAGGAGCGCTTGTGCATGTCCCAAGAGCTTATTCCTGGATCGCACAGCAGCCATATTGCCTGCAGCAGCTCTTGCACTATTCCTGCAAGCTGTGCAGGGCTTGCTGCATCCTGGGGATTATATTAGTTAAAGTGTCTTAAAAAATGTGAGCAGCTAAGCTACAATGGGCCAGATTCAAAAAGAGTTGTTCTCAATGTAAATCTGCCCTAATTTCAAAACACCTGCTCTCAGTGTAAGTGACCTATTTCAGTGTAAGACCTATCTATAAACAGGCTTGCACAAGGGCCAGATTCCAAAACACCTGCTGTCTGCCTCCTCTCAGTGTATGTGATCATTTACATTCAGATCAAGCCTTTGGGAATCAGGACCAATGTTTTTTTTCTTTTTCATTTTAATTGTTTTGGAACACCAAAGCATACATTTTAGTTTTTTGTTATAAATAAGCATTTTATTATTGAATTTTACAATATCCATATCTGTTATTCATTAATATTCACTGTAATATGAATTTCTTAGAAACTTTATATAAACTTGTTTCATATATGTACTCACAAACACACACACGTATACACACAGACACACACATATATATATATATATATATATATATATATATATATATATATATATATATATATATATATATATATTTTTTTTTTTGGTCTACGTATGTTTTAAGTGTTGTAATTTATCATGTTACTAAATCATTTAAATATTGGTCTAATGTGGGTGTTTTTTCTTTTAGTTCTGATGACGTCCACTATGTTTAAACAGCAAGGATGAAAGAGCTCGACTTTTAAATAAAACTATTTGTGGATGCTGCTATGTTGGCATGTTCCCTTTCATGTTTTTTGTGCAGAATTTTAGCTCCTGGTTTTGATGTTGTAATTTATGGGCTGTTACTTATTGGTGTTTCTCAACATAGTGGTACAGTGGACAGTGTTATCACCTCAGAGCAAAAGGTTCCCTGGTTTAATTCTTGGCATAGGTGACTTCTGTGTGGAATCTGCATGTTCTCCCTGTGTTTCCTCCAACATTCTGTGTCACTAGATAAATTGGACACTCCAAATGGCCATAGGTGTGAGTCTGTATGTGAGTACGTGGTGTGGAATAACTACTGCTGCAGGGCTAGGCACCCAGTGGTGTAAACCTTGGTTCTAGATGATTGTCACTGCTGAAGTTGCACTCTGACCCCATGTGGATGGATGAATGAAATGGTTGGATTTTTCAGCGCATTTTTATGTGTGTGTGTGTGTGTGTGTGTGTGTGTGTGTGTGTGTGTGTGTGTGTGCGTGTGTGCGTGTGTGTGTGTGTGTGCGTGTGTGTGTGTGTGTGTGTGTGTGTGTGTGTGTGTATGTATATATATATATATATATATATATATATATATGTGTGTGTATATATATATATATATATATATATATATATATATATATATAGAGAGAGAGAGAGAGAGAGAGAGATATGGGTCTACTTTGCATTACTGAAAAGCCAGAAAAAAAGAAAATGAAATGCTTGAGACCACAATAATGAAGCTTAGAATATCAAATTTCGTCTGCTTTCCCAGGGCAAGGAAACACTTGCCCAACTTGGAGAATAATACCTTTTCCCCACTGTAGTGCAATCCCGGAGTTGGTATATTTAGTTTGAAGGGGCAACGCCCCTTACCTAGGTGGGTTTATATAGTGCAATGTGTTATACTGTAGTTTTGGGCACAGTTCGGTATTCTAAGTTTTGGTATTGTGGTCTCCAGCATTTTGTATTTGGTTTTCTAGCATTTCGGCAATGTAAAGTAGAGCACAATATATATATATATATATATATATATATATATATATATATATATATATATATATATATATATATATATATCAAAACCTGAAGTTTAATAATGCATTTTTCTGGTCTTCATTTTGGATTTGTTTGTTGTATATTGTCTTGTTATTTTATTTTCAAGTCCATCAGTTCTGAAACACATCCTGACTTAATTTCTCTTTTTCCTTTATTATTTGACTCATGGCTTATTCCTCACAAGTGTGCATTTCCCAGTTAATTATTGTATCTATGCACTGTGGGAATGTCATTCCCTTTGCTCTTTTTGCTAATGGCAAATTTGTTTCTTTTAAAACAGTGCCCCTTGTTTTGTCATTTCTTTATAGCAAAGGAAGAGATAGGCTATGAGGGGAAATGAATGTGAGTTTAAATGTTGAGGCAAGGTAATAGGTAGCCAAGTTATTCAATGGGGTGAATTTTGAAAGTATATATATATATATATATATATATATATATATATATATATATATATATATATATATATACACACACACTGAAATAATACAGATAATGGGGAACTCAATGGACATTATTTATAATATATACATACAAAGTACATTTTTGCATAAAAATTCTGAATGAGTACAGCTAATGTTAGTTGCAGTGTGCAAAAAAGATAGTCTTAACAGGATTAGTTATCATTCATGGCTGGAGGTGCACACAGACCTGATACACAATGGTATAAGTTACTTTAGCAGGATCTCTAAAAAAGTATTCTTCAGAGTATAATCTCTTAGTTTCTGTCTGAACTACTTGTCAGTTTGTCTGATACTACCTGGGATATCTGCCCAGTAAGCTGGTGCAAGTTTTCTAAACATCTCTATGAGTTATAGAAAGTTTGAGAATGGACTAAGTAATGAAACTGATTCCAAGTCTCAAATAGTGTAGGACTGTTTCCTGAGAGCCAGCTTACACTGCATAGATAAGCAGTATCTATCTTACAGTAATTTACATGGAAGCATATTTAGGAATAGTGATGTTATTGCTGTAATGGAAAGATGCTTTTGTTTATGTATTTATTTTTATGCTTCTTTTTGTTCAGTGTGATGCAGTGATGTACATTTTCACTGCCCAGATGAATGAATTTCAGAATTTAACTTTCTGTTGTCTGTAGTAAAGAAGTATTCTGGGAGTGAGTTGTGCAATGAAGAGGAGGCTGTATTCAAGCCTGGAAGCTGATACAGTAACATCAACTGGTCTTCCATCTTCTGTGCTAAGAAGATAATAAATTCTGTATGCAGTTTTAATCTGTATCATTACTTGGCTAACAGCTGATTTTGTGTGCGCTAAGTGATAAAGAATGGTCTAAAGTGAATCCTATATATGTAAGGGTAGCAGTAATTGTCAGTTGTGTATTTGTGGTTTAATGAGATGATACCACAAGCATTTATAATATGCTTTGAGGTTCCAAATAGCATCACCCATGTTTCTGAGGTATTTATAACCAAGCCTGTTAGCAGTTAACCAGCTCTAGAGATGCATGAAGTCATGTTGTAAATCTCCTTGATAACGGTATTTGCATGTGGGTAAGCACATGTAATGGCAATATTATCAATCAGGTTTAATTTCTCCAAGTCTTTTAGGTTTCTAATACCACAACTGGCATGGACCCCATTCCTAAGTCAAAGTATGATTAAAGTTCATGAAATTAGTATTGTTTCAGTCTTTGATGTTAGCTAAAAGTGCTCATGCCCAGAAGTGACTCCTTCTACAATTCATATGGAGTTGCATGTAGATTCTTATTTATGAGACCCATTGCTCCTACTACTATTGGAAATGTCTGGGTGTCCTTCTTCTCCATTGCCCCAATTGCAGCCTGTGGATCCTGATATTTTTTGAAGTTGTGTCTCTCTCGCTATATGCAAGAACCTATAATCACCGGGTGTAAAATTGTCAATGATTAATGCTACTTTTGTCATTTGTTCATAACCTACTATATCTGTTTTCCTTGTATCTATTTTCTGAACTATTGGCAATGGCTGATCTCATGTGATATAAACTTCATCATTATCTGTAATGTTTTGTGGTTCATGTTTCCAATGCTTCTCAGCAACTTCAATATTATAATGCTTACACAATCCCCACTTCAACAGTCTTGCCACATTATTATGTCTTTCAGTATATAGGCCCTATGCCATGTATTACATGTGTGGCTGTTTCCAGTTCTATTTTACAGAACCTACATTTGTCTGTTTCTCCCACATGTTCAATTTACTTTGTAAACCAATGGCACATAGTTCAGTATCTTGGGCCACCAATATTAATCTTCATCTTTTGGTTTAAATTCACCTCTCCTTAGCCATTCCTGCATCAGGTCTTCATCTACATGAAGGTGTTTCAGGAGTTTTTTGTACTTGCAACTATATTTATGCCTTTTCCACATTTCTTGTCTTCTCATCTGATCCTTCTCTTTATATCCATTCTTTTGTTTTATTAGCACATTCATTTGTTCCCTGATTTTTGTCTACTTCTGGCTTTATTTCCATTCCTGCTTGACACTAGTATGCTTCTGTTAAACTAGGCAGGGAAGTCATCTTAGACTTGTTCTCCTCATGTTTTAAAATTTGCACTATGTTTGGATTTGATGAGGTCAGCAGATATGTATAGTCCTATGACTGCATATCAGTTTTGATAAGGTCCATATCTTCTTCAGAATGAGGAATATATAATAATGGTATACACTGATTTTTAAATATCATTTGATAAGCATGAAGCATTTTTCTTGTTTTCCTGTCCAACTGATCCAATATCTTTATGGGCCAGTCAGTTATCCCAAAACTGTAAGTTAGAACAGGAAGAGCAATTTAATCATCCACAGAAAGAAGATGAGAAGCTTTTACACTTTGTTGTTGTCGGAGAGCCAAATTGTAACCATGACTTAATCTGTTAAGTAGACAGCTTAGTGGGTTACTGGCAAGACAAAAGAGTAGCGGTAACAAAGAGTCACCCTGAAATATCCCTCTTTGAATTTTGTCCTTTATCATGACTTAGCTGCAAAGTGGTTTGCCACTGTTTCATGGTCACTGCAATGTAATTCATCACTGCAGGGTGCATCTATATATTTATAAGCACTCCTTTATCCATAAATGTGAGATGTTATCAAATGCTTTTTTATAATCTATCCATGTCATACATAGATTTTTCCCCTTTTTACAATTCCCCATTATGACTTTATTTAACAGCAAATGATCCTTTACTACATATGACTTTCTTTTGTTACCCTTTTTTTCTATTGCCATGATTGAGTTTTCTTCTAAATGACTATAAACTCTGTCAACATCAATTCCAGTATTTTGTTTATACATCATCACAAGGTAAGTTATTAGTCTATAGTTTTTAGGATAGTTTGCAGTTTCACTGGTAAGGAGGAGTATTGTTTTTCCTGTTGTTAACCAGGTTGGAGTCTGTTCGGGGTGCACACATACACAGTTCTTCCTAAGGGCAACATTTTCATATAAAGATGTTAATACTTCTAGTCAGAAGTTAGGTACTGTATCTGAGCCAGGTGTTTTTCATTTAGGAGCGTTTCTTAATTTTGTTTCAATTACTGTGGTGTTTACTTCATCCCATTTCTTATTCTGTGCATTTAAACTAATAAATATTTTTTCTATGTCTTCAGTCCAGTCATCATCTTTATTATGTTGCTCAGGATCTTCATACATATTTCTCCAAACATATGTCTATTTCTTCTTTTTTAGTGGTGTTCTAATTCATTTTGTTTTGTCTCCCAATTCTCTATAAAACTTTCTTGGCCATCAAAGAACTGCTTATATTGTACTTCTTTTTTTTTAATTTCTCCAAGTCTTTTGGGTTTCTAATACCATGACAGGAATGAACCCCATTCCAAAGTCAGAGTATGATTAAAATTCATGTAATTAGTATTGTTTTAGTCTTTGATATCAGCCAGAAGTGCTCTTTGCAGCACCTGCGATGTGCCAAGTAATGACTCCTTCTGCAATTCGTATAGGGTTTCATGTAATTGGTAACATATCTAAATATGATTGTAGATTCTTTTTTATAAGACTCGTTGCCCCTACTACTATTGGAACTGTCTGGGTATCTTTCTTCCATATTGCTCTCATTTCTGACTGCAAATCCTGATATTTTATGACTTTTTGTCTCTCTGTTCGCAAGACACTATAGTCACTGGGTGTAGTGATTTCAGTAATCAGTGCTACTTTTATCTTCTTTTCATGGACCACTATATCCAGTTTTCTAGCATCTATCTTTCGAATGGTTGATAATGGGTGATCCCATGTGGTGTAGACTTCATTTTCCATGATGCTTTGATGCTCATGTTTCCAGTGGTTTTCAGCCACTTCCATACCATGATGTTTGCACAATCACCAGTGCAACAGTCTTGCCACATTATTATCCCTTTCTGTATACAGTCCTTCTGCCATTAGTATGTCACACCCAGCAACAAGGTGTGCAACTGCTTCCAATTCTGTTTTACAAAACCTATATTTGTCTGTTTCTCCCACATGTTCAATGGACTTTGTAAACCAATGTGTATGTAGCCCACTATCGTGGGCTGCCAATATTAACCTTTCATCTCTTGGTTTGAATTTGCCTCTCCTTAACCATTCCTGCGTTCAATCCTGATCAACATGAGTTTTTTCCAGAAGTTTTCTATACTTGCAACTATATTTATACATTTTCCACATTTTTTGCTTTCTCATCTGGTCCTTCACACCTCATATTCTTTCTTTTGTTTTTTGGCACATTCAGTTGCTGCTTGATTTTTATCTACTTCTGGTTTGATATCCATTCCTGCTTGATGCTTTTATGCTTCTGCTAGATTAAGAAGAGAAGTCATCTTAGCTTTATTCTCCTCATGTTTGAAAATTTAACTATGTTTGGGTCTAGTGACATCTGCAGATGTGTATGCAGTCCCACGATTGCAGATCTATACATGTAATCAATTTCGAGGAGGTCCATACCTCCTTCAGAACGGGGAATATATAATCTTGGTATGCACTGATTTTTATAAATCATTTGATGAGCATGAAGCATCCTTCTTGTTTTCCTGTCCAACACCTTTTGGGGCAGTCAATCACACCAAAGGTATAAGGTAGGACACGAAGAGCAAATTGGTTTATAGTTTGGACTTCGTTCCTAGATGTCAACACTGTTTTCAGTATTAATTTATGTCTTCTAAATATTCATTACTAAGTTGTATTTACATTGTTCATGCTTTATTGTAGATCCTTCATCAATTCCCAAATAATTATACACTCCCTCTTGCTCAAGTTCTTTTTTATATAACATTCTTGTCCCAAACTGATGTTTTTTGGTGCTGTAGCTTTCCTGCTTTAAAAGTTGCTTTTGCACATCTATCAAGACCAAATGACATTCTTATATCATCTGAAAAACTTTTGACCACTTGCAGTTGTGCTTTCATTTCCTCTTCTGATCTATACAGTTTTAAATAATCTACGAAAAGAAGATGAAAAGTCTTTATACTTTGTTGCTTTCAGGTAGCTAAATTGTAGCAATGACCTAAACTGCTAAGCAGACAGCTTAATGGGTTAAGGGCAAGATAAGAGTAGCAGTGACAGAGTCACCCTGGAATATTCCCCTTTGAATTGTTAGCCCTAGAATAATAATTTCTCCTCTATTATGGCTAAATTGCAAAGTGGTTTGCCACTGTTTCATGGTCACTGTAATGTAATCGATCAGTGTAGGATATATCTTATTAATTTTTAAGCACTCTTTTATCCATGAATATGGAATACATTCAAATGCTTTTTTGTAGTCCAGCCATGCCTTACTTAGATTCTTCCCTTTTTTACAGTTCTCCATTATGTCTTTATTTAACAACAAATGATCATCCATATGACTTTCTTTTATTACCCTTTTGTTCTATTGCCATGATTGGATTTTTTTCTAAATGACTATAAACTCTGTCAGCATAAATTCCAGTGTATAGTTTATATGTCATCAGAAGGCAAGTTATTGGTCTATAGTTTTTTTTTGGGTAGCTTGCAGGTTCACTCTTAAGTAGGAGCATTGTTTTTCCTGTTGTTAACCAGACTGATGTCTGGTCAGGGTGGACATATAAATAGTTCTTACTCATAGCTAAATCTTTATGCAGGGATGTTAATCTTTAGCCAGAAGTTAGGTACTGCATCTGGGCCTGGGGTTTTCCAGTTAGAGGCTTTTCTAAACTTTGTTTCATTCTCTCTGGATGTTACTTTATCCCGTTTCATGTCCTATATATTCGAATTTCTTATTCTTTCTTTTATTTCTTCTATCCATTTAGCATCTTTGTTATGTTCCACAGGATCTTCATAGATATTTTTCCAAAATGTATCTATTTCTGCATTTTTGGTGGTGTTTCAATTCCTTTTGCCTTGTTTCCCAATTCTGTATAATTTTTTCGGTGAGGTCATCAATAAATTGCTTATTTTGTACTTTTCCTTTATTTTTATTTGTGTATCTTCTAAGTTTTTCTGCCTGCGCTATCCTTAGTTCATTATTTTCAACAGTGCATGATAGATCTTGATCTGTTATAATACTGCATGTTGCTTTTATCATGTCTATCTTTCTGAGTAGTTTTGTTGATCTGTTCCCTCTTCTATCCTCTTCTAACAGTGACACTTATTGTCTTAATTGCTTTATAGTTTTATCTATTCAATATTTCCATGAAGGCATTTGTTTTCTTTCCTTCCTTTCCCTTAGTACACTGTGTTCTTGTGGTAAGACTTTGTCTGTTATTAATTTAGCTGCACAGTAATATATCCTATTTACTTCTGTTATATTGCATGAATCTTTATGGACAGTTTTAATTACCATGTTCATTTGTTTTACTAAACTTCTAACCTTTTGGGTTTTATTGGCCTTCTGTAGTCTATCTTTTTCATTGATCTTAATATGTCTGTCCATCTCTATTAAATCACACAACTCTACTCTTAGATCATTTTCTTCTAAACTGAGGCCACATTCTTTGTACTCCATTTCCTGCAGGCATTCTATAGAAGGTTCCAGAGCATCTTCCTGTGCCACATTCTCTTCAGTTTCATCCTGTGTCATCCATTGTTCTTTCATATGGGATCTCACTAGCATGTCACTCCACAATATTGACTGTGTCAGACTTGCCACAGTTACCTGTTTCTTCCCTTGCTGTCCATCTCCAACTGAAGGTTTGTACTGGTCCCCTATGGAAGACTCCAAAGTATCTTCATATGGCAACGGATCAGATGCTTCCCACTCCACTGGTTTCTCCTTAGTTTGAGTGTCCATTATTCTGTCTGTTATCTGAGTTAAATTTTCTACACTAAATCCTTCACTTTGCAGGTAATCCATAACCTCAGTTTCTATTTCTTTAACTTCTCCATTACTAATCCTATTTTCTACTTTTCATCTTTATTTTCTTATTTTTTTGTATTATAAAAGTTTTTATGTCTGGATTTCTTTGCCTGTAGTTTTCTTCAAATATCTTGGGTACTGCTCTTTTTGTATTGATTAGTTTTGCTTTCTCCTTTGCATAAATACTGTACCATATTAAATCTATTTCCTTGGGATTCAGGAAGCCGTATTTTCCATGCAGGAACAGTGTAGGAGCTCCTGCATGGAAAATGGCTGCCGAGCAATTCAGGATAGTGCCATTTTCACGTGAACTATGGTCCTACTAAGTTCTAGCACAGAAAACCGGCAAATATGGAAATCACCTCATTTGCCGGTGAAAACCATGCAAATGAGGTGATTTACAGATTCAACAAGCTGCCAGGTGTCCATGCTAGAACAGTGTCAGTGCGGAAATGTATTTGGAAAATAATTGAATACATTTCTGCAACTGACAAAACGGAGGCATGACAGCTCATGAAAAAGCATGTATTATGTACATTAGACATGCCAATGGCCAAATATAAGGCCATTGGCATTAAAAAAGGATGAATTATTATGAAAATTAAATGTTTTTTTTGGCCGATCTTGGCTGTTTAAGCATAGGGCAGTGGTGCACAAACAGGATTGTGCCGAAAAAAAATGTGAAAACTCAATTTTAAGTTAATTCTCCATTTTGCCATTATAGTCAATGGCATACAGGGGACCACTGGTTGTCAATGGGAAAGGGTCCATTTTAGTGCAGTAACTAATGACCTACACACTGGGGTATGCAAATGAGGGGAGTTATACTGAATCACATATTTCTTCAGTGTCAGCTTGTACCTAACTGTGTAGGTGCAGCAATACAACAGTGCAAGTCTAAGAGCTGAATGACTTCATAAGGGGGTGTGTCATGCTTGCTGTAAGCTCATTGGAGCTGTGTGGCCCATGTTTGCCCTTAGCTGAGCACAGCTAATGAAGGGGGTTTGTCAGATGTGCCTGAGCACTATGTATATAGCCTAAATGGGTTTGCGCGCAACTCACCAGGTTTTAAACAAAAGAAAAAAAGAAAAAGTAAAAAAAAAAGAGGAAATGGCAGAACTGCTTACATTTCAGCAATGGGTATGTGTGACGTGCCTCGGGGCTTAAATAGGGAGGAACTGGGAAGGCGAAACAGCAGTAGGAAGGCAATCAAGGAGAACTAGCATAGCTGGCAGGTGGAATGTATCAGAATCAGCCAATTACACATGCAGCAGCCCAGCACACTATTATAAACTATGCAAACACCTTTCATACTGTTTTTTTCCTACAAACTCTACACCACCAGTGTGTACAGATGGGGTATTTTTAACTGGCAAAACTAACTAAAAATGTTAGAGGCTGTTGCTGCTTTACTCCATCAATATGTTGTAGAGACTGAGGGTGGTGAGGAGGAGAATGCTGACAACCAACCCACAGTGAGGAGGAAGAGAAGACTGTATAGACCCAGGGTAACCTACCAGGGCCTACATGAGCTGAAGATAGTGGAGCGCAATAGGGAAGACAAGGACATTCTACAGCAAATCATTGAGCTGTGCCAGCCACCCATCACACACAGAACTAACAGAGGGGAACCCATCCCAGTGGATACCAAGTTATGCATAGGTTTAAGAATACTAGCCACAGGTACCTTCCAAAGACCAACTGGGGATATCATGGGGGTCTCACAGGCATCAGCATCTAGGGTATTCCACCACTTCCTGGATGCCTTGACACCACATGCCAGTGAGCACATATATTTCCCCACCACCCATGAGACATTGACGAGAAGTAGGTGTCTCTTCCACAATATAGCAGAATACCCTGAAGTAGTTGGTGCTATAGACTGCATGCACATCTACGTCAAAGCACCACCCAGTGAGCAGGGTAGAGTCTTCATAAACCCCAAGGGCTTCCCCTCCATCAACTGACAGGTCATGTGTGATGCCCAGGGCATTATCATGAATGTGTGTGCTGGCAGCCCTGGAAGCTATCATGACTCCTACATCTGGCATTGCTCATAGCTGTATCAGGGGTTTGTCAGGGGGGACATCCCATATGGCCATCTAGTGGGGGATGCTGGCTATGCACTGGAGCTGTGGCTGATGACATCCATCAGAAATGCACACACACCTGAGCAAGAACACCATAATGAGGCACATGCACAAACCAGGATCATTGTAGAGCATGTATTTGGGATGCTCGAGTCACAATTCTGTTGCCGTGACATATCCGGTGGAGCCTTGCAGTACTCTCCAGATACATGTACAAAAATGTTCATAGTATGTGCCATGCTACACAATATGATCCTGTGAAAATAGCTGCAGCAGGAACAGCACGGGGCAGGGCCACACAGCCCCCACCATTGACAAGGCCATCACTGGCACAAAGGGACTCGGAGGAGGAACATCCTGAGCCTGCCCTGTAGGCAGAAGGAGGTGTGCTCAGTATGCCCATGCCTTGGCAAAGAGGCAACACATAGCACACACACTGACATTGTAGGAACCCAGGGACTGATACCTCTCTCTGACTTGCAGATACAGTAAAATGGATGCCAAACATGACACTACCTGTGCTTTACCATGTATAGGGAGTGTACTATGTGCATCCAGTATAGTCAGCCCTCCAGCACTGTCCTCAGTACTGGCCCAGCAATAAGGTAAGTCACCCTTCCTATCAATTACTGAATGGAGTAGTATGTTCTCATAGTTGTATGTATGATATGGATGCAAGCATGCAAGGGAATTGGGTGGCTGAATGGGATAGCAGCAGACAGCTGACAGCTATATGGGACAGCAGAAAATCCATAACAAATGCTGGTGTCAACATACTAGGCAGTACTAAGTGACAACTCCCACCGCAATACATGTGATGGCCCAAATAACTGTGGGTGTCAATAGGTCACACACATGGATGTCAATGAGGGTCACATACCCATCACTAGCTTCATCCAGCAGGACAGATGTAGATGACCATAAAGAAAGGCCAGACTAAGGCCCCCAAATTATGACAATGGTGAACAGCCCCCCTCCAGACCTACACAGACATACCACAACAGGTCTGGCAGTTGCATGTTAGTTCTGAAGGGTAAGAAGTCTGAAACTGAAATTAATGCCATTAAAATGTAACATGTATACTCCACTGATATGTCTCCTTTATGCATGATAGGGCGCAATACAATATGAAATGGAAGCCAACAGAGTAACTGAACAACCACTGCAGTCATTGCAAATGTTTAAAGTCTTCAGGTGTGAACCCACCCCCCCACAATCCCATGTAGAAATGCAGTAACATGTAAGTCTGAGGAGTAATATCACTGGAGCACAGATTGCTAGAGCTGTCCCAATCTACATTGTTGCATGTGTACAATATGCAGGGGTCAGTGTGGTAAGTCTGTTGTTTGTTTAATATTGCCTGGAAGTGGTCAGCATGTGGGCCTGGATGGTTGTGTCTCAGTGGCCTAGGTACAGTACAGTGGTCGACAGGGCCATGTTCCAACAACTGCAGTGCCAACTACACTGCTTCTCAGCTACACCCATGTCAGCAGTTGTACATACTCACTGTCCGGATGTCAATATCTGTCACTGTTGGAAAGTTGAACACCCCATGAATGGGGGCCCATACATAGAAACAGTACACAGGTAGAAGTAACCTACACAGAGTGCATATAAAATAACTGTCAACTACACACAATGTTGGAATTATACATAGAGGTTAACATCACATTAGTTGTCCCTCTAATATGGAATACTGATAGTTTGGCCAATCTCTGGCAGACCACAAAACAAACAGTTGTAAAGTAATGACAGGCTGCCCATGTCCACACACAAGCCAGCATAAGGTTAATGTCTGAGGTATATGTGTGAGTCTGGTGCCAGTAGCTTCCATATCACACATGCACCCAGCTCACCCCACCATCAGCCACAGGTTTATCCCAGGTCATATCCTTGCTGTAGAGAATGATTATAGTATGAACCCATCTCTGTATGAGAATACATACATGATGCTGCATGCTGAATAGGTGTCCCCATGCAGGTGTGTCCCTAGCTGTAAGCAGCAACCTGACCACATCCAGACTTGTGGATCAGTATGAGCAGGAAGGATTAACAGGAACACCTCAATCACTTACCACTGTCACCCCAGGATAATCCACTGGCTTGCAGCCTGGGAATATATGAGTGACAGAATGCACTGGCCTACTACAGATGGCACACAGCACTCTCATATGGCCTACAGTTCTCTGGCAAAGCCCCATGCCTCACCCATAGTGCCAATGTATGGAATGTCAGGGGGTCCTAACTAACAACCGAACACAGTAAACAGAAAACAGATGCAAGGCTATGTTGACAAATGCCAGTAGCATGCCTCCCCATGTCCTACTGCAAGAACTGTGGACCAGGCCATAAATACTACTGGAATAAAGGCCCAACTATATGGATAGCTCTGAGATATTGCTTTCATAATGTTAGGAAGAGGAGAGAATAACGGGGGGGGTGTAGAAGCATGGATGTCATGGAGTGTGTGAAGTCTGAAACTCTAATGTCCACCCATACTACTCCCTGACTGCCAACCCATGAATGAATAGCCACTAAGCTGCTTGTAAACCACAATGTAAAGGTAAACTGACCAGATATACGAGTCCTGCCTCTAGATAACCTGGATGTATCTGTATAGCTGAGCGGTATGGCCTCAGCAGGATATGGCCATTCCGTTAAGTTGAGAAAAGCATAAGAAGGGGATCCCCAGCCAGCATACTAACAAGGTGCTGGACCATTTACACAGAACCAGCAGTCTATTGTATGTAGATACCCCTCCACAATAGCAGGAGTGTGCCAGAATGTGTAGTCTATATGCCTCCGAATATTGGTCTCAGCTTCATTCATCTTGTATTTCCCTGGTAAATAACTGTGAGCAGAGAATGATAACTGTTAGTAGTTGATGACATGATACATCACAGTGTAAAACAGTACATATGTCAGAAGATCTATGCTACAACCAACCATGTTACAAAAACATCACAGACAGCGATAGTTACAGTATCCCCAGTATGTTACACCCATTGTGTCTCCATATTGGCAACATATCTACACATATCCTGCAGAAACAAGTTGCTAGGTGTAGCTGTAGCACAAAAAAACTGAACTGGAGTCTAACTCTCCCTGGAATGGATGCACACACTCAGTATAGAAGGTCATACTGGGCATGCGCCTACACTTAGAAAAATGAAGCCCATGTCTGACAACACAGTGGACTACAGATATCTGTTATTTGCAGATGTCTGTGCACACACAACAAATTTTACAACATTAATACTTACACACACACACACTCACACACTGGATAGGAATACTCACACATATCTAAGGCCAACATAATATAATATGTCAAACATACACACACACAGAGATGTGAGGAAGACAGAGACAGATAGCGACAGAGAGAATCCCAATATGAGACCTTTCCCACCCAGTACACATCCCAGTGGCCTATATCACATGATGTTTTGATGTCATTCACTGTAGAAATTCCTTTGGTTAGCCCTCAGCCCTATAGTCGCAGTGGTGGTTGTGATAACTGTGTAATACTATAGTGCAAATAAGTATCCATGAAGCAGTTGTAATCTCAGTCCTGTCAAATGTAAAGTTATGTGTGAGTGTGTTTGTGCATTTCTAGATGAACATGTTTGAGGCCATTCACACTCATCACACTTCCCATTGCAATAATTTATCACTCCTGCTAATGTCAGTCACCCTGAAATAACCCTTTGGGCAGCTTGTAGCCCTATAAGCTCGGTGGTACTTGTGATAACTTCATAATACTATAGTGCAGCAAACTAGTTAGGTAGGAGTTCTTATCGCTGTTCTGGCATCTGTAAAAATGTGTGTGTTTGTGTGAGGCAGTGTATATGTGTCTTTGGAGAGGCATGATTTTGAGGCCATTCACACTCACTACACCTCCCTTACCCCTCCTTTAGCACTATTGCTGATGTCACTCATCTTCAAAGATACCTTTGGACAGCTCTTTAGCATATAAACTCTGTGGCACTTGCGATAACTGCGTAATACTATAGTGTAGCAAACTAGTTAGGTAGGAGTTGTAATCCCGGTCCTGACAACTGAAAAAATGTGTGTGTTTGTGTGAAAGAGTGTGTGTATGTTTTTGTGGAGACATGATTTTGAGGCAATTCACACTCACTACACTTCCCTTACCCCTCCTTTAGCACTGCTGCTGATGTCACTCACCTTCAAAGATACCTTTGGACAGCTTTCCAACATATAAGCTCTGTGGCGCTTGCGATAACTGTGTAATACTATAGTGTAGCAAACTCATTAGGCAAGAGTTCTAATCCTTAGTCTGCTAACTGTGAAAATGTGTGTGTTTGTGTGAAAGACTGCATGTGTCTTTGTGGAGACATGATTTGGAGGCCATTCACACTCACCTTAGAGGTATGTCTGGACACTGTTCTACCTATAATCTTTGTGGTGCGTGTACGTAACAATGTAGTAGTAATAACTACATATGTAGGGGTCTGAATCTCAGTACGGGCAAGTGTTTGTCTGTCTGTGTGTGTATGTGTGTGTGTAGGATAAAATATCGTATGAAATCTCTCACCCACTACATCACCCAATGCCAGTATTTGTAAGGGCTGGTCTCACCTTAGAAGTACCTTGGGACAACATCCATCCGATAAGCTCTGTGACATATGCGGTAAATGCATAATACTGTAGTAGCAATACATAGATAGATAGGGGTTCGAAACTCAGTACTGGCAAGTGTGATGTGTGTCATCAGTATCCGGTGTGGGTGTTGGTGTGATTGTGTAATAACAGGATCCATTGGTGTGGATTTTGCTAAATTATTATATTGAGGACCTAGTATATGTCCCATTGTCCACATTACAATGCCAGCAGTTGTCAAACACCATAGAGGTTGGTGTAAACAATACACAGCCCTAAATGTGTAGTGCCATGTGCAATGACTATGTGACAGTATGGATTAGTTAACAATATAGGCAACCTTTCTAATACTCAGAGGCCACTCTCCACCCAGGAATCATACGCAAACACCCTTGGCTTGGCAGCAACCACTATATCAGTAGTTCCCCTGCAAATTGCCTCACAGATAGTACCCAGAGTGTGACTGCAGTGGACTCCATGTCAAACCAATGACAAGACATGACTGGTGTCAGACAGTGTACAGACCCATGTCCTCTCCTGTTTGGGATCTACCTTTCTGAGGTACAGGATAACACAAAGACACCCTGGCTGATAATGTGTGCATACAACAGTAAGGTAGGTGGTAGCATTCCCAATCCATGTGATGTTGACATCACTCCCAAAGGCTACTTGACACCTATGACTGTTGTCAGAACCCTGGACATTACCTCAATGCCAAAGGATGTGCCATCATTACCTTTGGGAACACCATGGCTCACATGAAGTAATACATTGGTGGTAGTCCACTGAACAGTGGTGTTATTATAACAAAATGGGAAACACAGGTTGACAGTCAGCTGCTTGTTGACCACAACAGTGCCACTGACATCAGAAAGTACTTTGATGTGTTACATCTCCTGACTGAGTGTGTGTTATCCAGAAAGTAAAGGGACATGGCACCCTGTTCCATCCCCTCAGTAGCCCAGTCAGTGTGTACAGTGCCCCTTTTGCCATGTTCCCCACTGGACACCTGCAGCAACTGTAGAGTCTGCATGTGTGCAAGGCATGGTATTCCCTCTGTGGGGTACATTTGCAGACTCTACAGTTGTTGCAGACTCTACACCTGCAACAACTGTAGAATCTGCAAACGTACCTCACAAAGGGAATACCATGCCTTGTACACATGCCCTGTATGGACAGATTCCAATACCTCCCGTGACTCCCTGTATCATACTGTCTATGTAGGTGCAATCACTACCTCAGTTACACAGCCATGTCTCACCAGACTAGGTCAGGAATGCTACTTCTAAAGACACCAATCTGTCCACACAACATTCCCCAGAGACCTCAAGCACACTTCCACACTTCAAAGAACATGCATGTGGTACATGTGCACAACCCAGACACTGTCCATGTTATGGAATATAAATCACATACATATGAAGCAGTGCACATCACTGGCCACAAACAATAGAAATCTGGATGAGTGGATGGGGAATACAATACCCACCCCTGGGGACCACTCCAGTGACTATACTCCTGAGCCACACTGGGGACTATTGTCATGTGGTCTGATGCCAGAATATCCCATTAGGCTAGCCTTGTAGAGCCTCCAGGCCCATTCATCTGCTACACACCTATGAAGCAATGAACCTATGGATCTCAGTAATGGCAAATGTGTGTGTGTGTGTGTGTGTGTGTGTGTGTGTGTGTGTGTGTGTGTGTGTGTGTGTGTGTGTGTGTGTGTGTGTGTGTGTGTGAATAGTAATCTCAGTGTGTTTGGTTGATGAATATCCCCTGTGGCTATGGTTATTAGCAATCGAAGGTGTGCCAAACCACAACATGTACCATTCTCCACTCTACAACAGATATTGTAAATCAACATATACCTATGTACAACCCTGAACCCTATAATCTGTGAAGCATATGCAATCACTGTGTTACAGACTAGGGAATTCCATGCAGTTACAACTGTACCCTACCTAAGACATGATGAATGTGTTACCATACTGCTATACCCCTTGGTCTTGCTGCAGGGCCACATCCTGGTGACACACAGATGCCTAGAATAGAAATAGGATACAGCATGTGAAAACACATTCACTCAGCACTTCACTTGTTGGGGGATAGAGTGGTAAAGCTGGCAGTGAATGTGTTGCCAAGACTGTGGCCAATATCTGTTGTCTCAGGATAGGTATTAGCATTGTGCAATAACTATCAAAAAAATCAAAAAAAATCAAAAAAATCAAAAAAAAAATCCATTTTATATATCAGGTGACTTATTCTAACTTAGTTTAATTTAACCTTTAATGTTTATGAAAACACTCGTCACTAGTATCAATTCACAGAGTCTAAAATTATATTGACTAGTAGCTACAGTATGGTGTACGAACATTTTAGTGTTCCTGAAGTATTCAGGTTCCTTCTAAATGGAATGCAATATTCAAAAAATTTCTTTAATTAGTCTGCATTAACTTCTTAATTGGAAAATTGCTTGAGTTGTTTGTTTTAATTTGGCGCCTTTTTAGATTTATTTGTATAAATAGATGCTTTGAATTTTAATTGCATTGTCTGATGAAGCGTGGTGGTGACCACGCGAAAGCGCTTACAATAAACGTTTTGGTCTTCGTATACTGGATTATCTGTTACTTACTTTAAGAAAGTGAATTTATGGCTCCTGATCTAATGACTTTATGTTGTACTCTATTGCTTACTGCATATTGAAGCTTACTGCATATTGAACCAGCGAAGCTGTTGCTTCTGTTTTACTGCTTTGCCGCTACACTTTTTATGAGCTTCAAGTCCGTATCGGATACATCACAATTTCACACAGTTCCGTGGTGAGAGAACCTGGTTGTTTTCTTCATTTCTTCATTGTGCAATAACTCACAGCACTTGTGTTTAATGCTGTGGAGGTCATTGATGTAACTATCAAATGCTGTTGTGATTGTCGTCAGTGTCTGCTGCATGTCTGCCGTCATAGATGCCTGTAGGGGATTCCATGAGGTATCCAGAATTGTGTTTGAGGGTAATAAGGGAGTTCAACAGTCATGGGACACCACCTTTCTCTGAAACAGTGTCCTCCTTCTGATGTACACTTTAGTAATGGCAGGAGACCATCCCATTGTCTCCCAGGGTTTGGAGGACAGTGTCTGGGTTCTGTTGGCTCTGGCTAGTACCATGCATTCATGTACCTGTTTGTACAGTTCATATGTGTATGATTGCACAGTCATGCAGCTATTTCCCATTGTCATGGGTGCAGTAAAGTTATCCACACCTGTTTTCATGGCTGCAAAGTCAGCTTTGGAGAGGTTTTGCAAGGTGGTTTCCTTTGTGGGGGCTGTGGCTGACATGTTGAGTTCTGTGTTGATTACAGCCTGTGTGGATCTCACCAGGTAGGGATTAACAACTGTGGATGAGCAACAGTCCCATATTTAAGTAGTTGATATAGGTCAAGGTTGTTGCATCCTCTACTGGGGGTCATTATGAGCTGGTCCAGGGCATTAGAAATGATGAATCCCAGAAGTGTTGGCCCACTGTACTGGCACTTGGCTACTTTCCCCAGGTGATGGAGTGGTAGTTGAAGTTTCATACTATGCCAATGTTGTGTTGGACCATCATAGATGGCAGGGTGCATTGACAGTCTAGGGACATAAATGTGGACCCATAGTGGGCTATGGTCTGGATTACACTATTACCCCAAGGCAGTTATACTGGAAGTATCTCCAATGCATTATGCTGGGATACTAGTCTGTAGGTGTTCCTAGCCATAATGAATATGGAGACAACACCACCTGTGAAGGTGTGGTGTGTTCCATATTTGGGGGCTGACAGCTGTGGAATGCATCATAGCCTGATACTGCAGGGCTGCTGTCTGCTGCTGTGAACCACCTCTCCATTACAGCAGATATGTGTCCTCCACTCCGAGTGCTTTGAGTGACTGCATCCTGACAGTTAGATGTCTACTGTTGAGCAGCATGACCCTCAGATTGGATACATGTCTAGTTGTTATGGTGGTAATTACATTAGGAACACTACCTAATAAGGCATCATAGGGGTGGCAAGACACTTAGCCAGTACCTAGAAACTCAGCATTGACAGATGTAGGACATCTGTGGCAAGTCATTGTATTCTGTCAATCATGTCATCCCAAGCTGAGAGGTACTGGATTCCCTGAGAATGGCACAAAACATGTAAGCCAATGTTGCAGTCAATCATCTTTTGATTGTACTACAGTATCATTCTGGGTGATGGCAGTACACTGCTCAGGACTACTGTCACACCTGCCTGGACCACATAATCATAGAGTTCAACCATGTCTTTTGTCATGTAGTCCAGGGAGGTGTGTCCCAAGTCATTCACACCCACATGGATACAGAGTGATACTCATAGTTGCTGTGGAGTACCATGACTGGCTGCATCATCTGTTGGATGCTGGTATGTGATAGATATTTGGCTACCTGCTCCATATTCAACTTAGTGAGTGGGATATGTGTGTGCCTCATTACTGAGTTACCCATGATCACTGTATTATGCAAGGTGGTTAGCCTTAGGAGCTTAGGCTGAGGGACACACTGTGTAGGTTGAATATGTGTCCCTTGCCATGTGCCATGTCACAGTGTCTGAGTGGGTGTCTGTCTTGCCAGTCTGTGCTGTTTGGGTAAATGTCTATTGAGTGTCTCTGTGAATGTGGGTGTGTGGCTTTTCACTGTATGTCATGGCTGTCAAAGTGGGTGTCATGGTGAGCTATGTGTTCCACATGGTGTGGTGCAGGTGTGGATCTTATCCTCTTGACCTGCTAATTCAGTCTTTGCTGATGAGTGCATATGTTCAAATTGGGTGATATATGGGTAACTCTCACAGGTCTAAGTGTTTGGAGTTTAGAGGGGAGGGTTGTCTGCTTACATGAGGCAGTTGCAACAGTTCCTCAGAATGGACACATGCACCAGGTTAATGGTTGAAAGCACAGAAAACTGCTCTTCAAACATGCCAGAAGGGGTGAACATAACTAGTAAGTACTGGGGCTACTTCTGTGATGAATGAGTACCGCTGATGGCTCCCAGGTGTGCCACACTTCTTGATACAATAACCTGGTGAAGTGCCAAGCCATAATGCTATTTGAAGTGCGAGACAGAAAGAACTAGCACGATGTAAAAGTGGAACAGAAGGCAGACTTTCTGCCACCTGTAATACTTTACCTCAGCTGTGCAGTTATCAGCAGCTTTGGCCACATGAACGTTCAGTAAGCTCTGTAGCATGTGTGGTAACTGCATAACACTATAGTAGACATAACTAGATAGGCAGGAATTCTAATCCCAATACTGGCAAGTGTGTGTGTGTGTGTGTGTGTGTGTGTGTGTGTGTGTGTGTGTGTGTGTGTGTGTGTGTGTGTGTGTGTGTGTGTGTGTGTGTGTATCATGTACTGTCTGGCTTATACCATTTTTGACTTGTGTACTACCCTTCACACTTACCCTCACCCCAATCTAGTAGTCCTGTTGATGTCATCCACCTTAGAAGTACCTTTGGAGTAGGTGGAAATGTATAAGCGCTGTGGTGCATCTGATAAATGCGTAGCACTATGTAACAATAACTAGACAGGCAGGAGTTTTAATCACCTTACTGGCAACTGTTTGGATGCGTGTGGTTGTTTTTGTAACAATCTTGTAGTGCGTGGGTTACACTATTTTTGACCTCTGTACTACTCTTTACACTTCCCCTCACTCTAATTTAGTAGTCCTGTTGATGTCATCCAACTTAGAAGTACCTTTGGAGTACTTGGAAATATATAAGCTCTGTGGTGCATCTGATAACTGCGTAGTACTATAGTAACAATAACTAGATAGGCGGGAGTTCTAATCACCCCACTGGCAATGGTTTGGATGTGTGTGTGTTTGTGTGAGAATCAAGTAGTTTGTGGCTTTCACCATTTTTGACCTGTGTACTACCCTTTACAATTCCCCTCACTCCATTTTAGTAGTCCTGTTGATGTTATCCACCTTAGAAGTACCTTTGGAACACGTGGAAATGTATAATCTCTGTGGCGCATTTGATAACTGTGTAGCACTGTAGTAGAAATACCTAGATAAGCATGAATTCTAATCCCAATGCTGGTGGGTGTGAGGGTCATATCTTGTGTGGCGTATACCATTTTGATGTGTGTACCATACACGGCTGGTGACCACCTCCCGCTGCCATTACTTTATATAGTGTGGTACCATCTGCCTCACATGCAGCAGGTTAAACCATTGTACAGTCCTCTGTACAGATGTGTCTGGAATATCCATATGTTTGCAACCTATATGTGGTCAGAAGTGGTCTGTGTGCCTTAACAATGCCCATGTATGTGATACTGTATCCAAATAGGCCACAGTGAGTGTACTGACACATACGGCAGCATGAGGTATCATACCTGACTGATACATCATGCTGATACGTCTGCCACTCTCACAGGTGGCCAGCCTTGTAGGTGCAATACATGAGTCCAGATGCTTGGTTTTACAAGTGAACTGTTCATGTTATGGGTCACATTAAAGGCTGGAAGAGGTGTGGACTGACATATTGTGGTCCTAACTGGTATGTAACAGAAGCACCTTGCATCTTAACAGGGGTGTGTACACAATTTATATCCACTGTATAACACTAATGTGTCACTCATGTCCCTACCTTAGGCCATTTGTCCAGCCCATTTTGCTGGCCTCTGTCCAGATGTCTTGGCACTGACAAGTTATGAGGTATGCTACAGGAATGTTGAATTTATGTCAGATAGACCCCAGTGGTGACCACTATGATGCAATGCAGTTAACCCCACCACAAGTGAACATGCAGAAAAAGCAATATAGCTATTGCATAAAGCAATATAGCTATTACTGATGGTTGTGCGCATAGTAAATTGTATGCCCATTATATGCCTGGGGTATTGCCAGGCAACAACAAACAATGTCATACTCACCAGCTTCAGGCTGCTGTCACATATGCAGACCAGTGGGTCCTAGGTAGCTGTGAGAGGGAGTTATTGTCAGCAGACTCACATGTTGCCTTGGTACAGGATGGATGCAGCATGTCTGCACATTTACATTACTAACCCCAATAATACACAGTGTTCTGTCCTCACCACAGATGTGTACCTCTGTGCATTACAAAACCCCATCCACAAGTGCAGTCGGACCTGATACATGGATGTAGATACAATACAGATATATGTATGTCTGATACATTAGTATACTAACCCCCACTGGGCCCTTACCTGCACGCTCCTTGTCCAGTGTGTGTGTGCGTGTGTGTGTGTGTGTGTGTGTGTGTGTGTGTGTGTGTGTGTGTGTGTGTGTGTGTGTGTGTGTGTGTGTGTGCAACCCACCTCCACAATGCTTTCCTCAGCTTCATGGCTTATGCGTTGGGTGGGTGCCCCAAGGTTGAAGAGGACCTCCTCAGTGGGTGTCAGTGGGGGCTGGATGGCTGGGCCCCCACTTGTGGCTAGCCGGTCCCTCGCTACAGCAGCAGCCCATTGACGGGCATGACAGATGAGGTCAGTAGCCCAATGCTGCACCTGCCTATAAGTTCTGCTGTGCAGGCCAACACCATTTACCCTGTGACCAGACTGTTCCACAGGGCAGTCCTCTCCTGCACATCTTCTGCTCTCTGTCCAAATAACAGGGCATAATGTTCGATCACATATTGGGTGATGATGTTAGTTTCCCCAACAGAAAATGCTGGTAGGCAAGCCCTCTGCAGGTTACCTGTAAGACATAAACAGGAAAAAGGTCACAGGACCTCATACTGTTGTCAAATTGCAAATCAATAGTGGGTATTACTTGCAAATAATCCACATTACACCATAACCCTCCAAGCTATCTTGGCTATAGCAGCTTGCATTACACTCCTGGCCCTGAGATATCTTATTCAGCCCCGGTGTTGGACACTTAATTGCATAATCCTCTATTCCCCATTCATTTCTGTGTCGAGGGTTGACAGTGGCCATCTTCCATGTGGATGGTGTGTGGAGGTGGCAGGTCTGTGTTTGACTGTGGTGTGTGTTGGAGTTGTGACTGCATCCCTGAGTTCATGTAGGAGGCAGACAATGATGTTATTATGCCCCATGGATATATGCTGTTGTTGCCATCAGTAGGCAATATGTACATGCTCACCATTGCTGAGGGGAGGGGTGTGATTGATGTGCATATTCCCCTGTACAACTGGAGTGGACATGCTGGCAATGTTCCCACCTAACCTGTCTGATGCAGGTTACCTATATCAATGGCATGTGTGTATGAGGTGTTCTTTAACCCCAAGACAGGGTGAATTTTGTTGTTTCCTTTGAGACTGACAACATATATGAAGACACTGTTGCAATTGTCCTTTGTGATGTGGATATGTCTGATTTGTAGTCATAGTCGGCCTTACAGGAAGTAATCTGTGAACTTACAAGCTTGCTCAGATAGAGGTGGACTTGCTTTCAAGTTGTTGCCTGCACCTATGTGTCCCTGTACAGTTAATATAGCAACCTATTATGTGGTTTGTGTATTGCTGCTGTCCACCAAAGGGGACTACTCTACCTTGGTGGAGGCTGGTTATACAGGTCAGGTACAGCTGAGTCCATATAGCTGCAGTGCATATAAAGGCTGCACACCCCTGTTACAATGCCTGGTATTTGTGCAACTGAAACATGACACCACAATAACTCACTTCAAAACAATTCCCACTTTTAATGTGATCCATAGCCTGCACAATTCAATTGAAAACATAACAATCTGGTCTGTGAAAACATATGGAAATAATAATCAGTACAATAAGCCAGTTGAATGAATGTTCACACCCGTAAACTGATATGTTGTGTATGCACCTCTTGAGATGGTTGCAGCATTCATTTGTCTTGGTTTGGACTCTAACATCATGGCACATCTTCACTTGACAATAGTTGCTCACCTTCCTAGAAACTCCTTTGATTGTTTTTCAATGGAATTGTACAGGTTAGGGGTCATATTCGAGATGAGAAACATTATGAAATGATCTTCTGTGGTCTGATTGCCATACAGCACATAAACCTGGCATTCCAACAGGGGTGTGTGCACTTGTGATATCCACTGTATATAGGTGTTGATATAGCGGGTAGTGGTAGGCATGGACAGAGGGTCATAACACAGTTGGGCACTTCGATTACTACCCGATAATCATGCCTACTGTAGTACACACATCAGTGTCAGGGCAATGTAACAACCAGTAGCTGTACACATTTATGTCTGTTGTATGCACTGACACTGATATTACACACATGTGCAACATGCACAACCTATGTACCTGACTGCTTGAAACCCATGCGATTAGTTTTGTACCTTCTAGCTGAACATATGCATACATACATGTGCTAAGGGGATACTTGGTATACATTTCTGTTCTATGTTAGTATGGCACACTGTATTTACAGTCTTGCTGCTCAATCATACTTCTCAAACTGTTATATCAGTATGTCTGGAAAATGGCACACATAAATGGGTGACAAAAGGGACAGCAAAATTGATACTGTATTAATATAGCTGCCCCATACATCAGTACATTGATTGCATAGTAGGCTTTGACATCACTGTGATAACATGGAATATGTCCAACAGTCATAAGTAGGCTATTATGCTACAATGTCATTGCTCACAGACCTGCCAATGGTTTGGCAGGCATAACACAGGTATATGTGTATGTGACTACAGATAGTCACAAATGTGCTTATTGTCCAGCAGAACACTGTACAGTTGAATGTTATTAATTCAACATATCACATGCAGTTCAACACACATGTCTGCAACAGTACTTTACTATACACATGCCCTACATAGGTCTGTTAGCTTTACAAGACAAACATGTGCCATACTCATATTCACAGGTAACATGGATATGGACAACATCCCATTAACTGGCCTAGCAATGGCACAGTCACAACTGTTTGACAGACACCCCATCAGTTGTCATATATGAGCTGTCCTTTTCCATGGTGAGTCAGGCTCCTGAGCTGTTAACCCTATCCTGTAACCTCTCAGAGCATCACATCTGGACAAAGCCTAAAATGATTGGGGGATAAATAGGGACGGACTTAAAATATTCTTGTTACAAACATAGGAAGTTTGTAGAATGATACCTTTTGCATTAATGTGAATATTCTTAAGGATGTGGAGTCTTAAACTCAAGTGTTTGTCATTATTTGATAATTTCAATCCTCAGCTATTTGCCAGAAAAGTACAGATTTCAGGAGGAACAGACAAAAAACTATGATGGAAAAATTAGGACATTCTGTGAAGATTTTTACAGTTGAGAGGAATGTCTGTGATCTCTTTCACAGCAAAGAGGGCCAGATGCTATTGCCATAGCAGCTGTTCAGCAGGACATTAGTACAGCAAGTCCTGTTGGGACATATATTTCTCCAAATCATATTTCCTATTATGACAGACCAAGTACTACATTAAATTACATGCTTACATGTTCCACTTACTTTTTTTTCTTTCTTCTCTTTTACAGTTTATGTTTTATTTGTTTTCTCTCTCTCTCTCTCTCTCTCTCTCTCTCTCTCTGTGCACTACAGGGATAGAGCTGGTTTGAATAGGTGGCAGCATGGCTTTTGTAGATGATGCTCATGAGCAGGTGATGGCCTGTGCACCTATTGGGGCTCCCCACTTGCTAATTTCATGCAGAGCAGCTGTGTAGTTCTTCCAATAGCCAATGTCATGGCAACATACTCCTACAATTGAGTATTCCATGTGGGTGTTGACCCTTTCCTTTACTTGTGAGGAAGACATCCTGGAGTTGTGTGAGCTACTACCTCTTATAACAAGACTTGTGGAGACAAGCCAACTAAATGGTGGAGAAGGTTCAAGACTTAGGGGCAGAATGTGAATATTACTGTTATATGTTTGGAATACTGCTAGTTTAACAGGGTTTGTCTGCACATGCTACTTCTGCATGGGTTTCAGTCTGACACATAGCTCTCAACTGTAGGGCCAAACACATAATGGCCATAGGTTAGCCTGTTATGTTTGGTCTGTTCCCCAAACAGGTGTTGTCCTTGGCAAATCAGTAGTATACTCTGGTGATTGCATTATGTAAATGGTAATATCCATTTCTTTTTCTGACTTTATATCCCTCAGAAAAGAAATGTTGCAACAAACCCTGTAACACCAAGAACTTTCTCAGTGTATAACAACAATATTTCAAATATGGCCGTGTATTTGGGCCTCTGTTCACTAATTATGTCAGGCTTCATCCAGATATCATACAGTAGGAGGTTGATATAAATACTGGTCTATCATTATTTAGTGCTGTCTTTCTTGCTGAGGGGAAAGGCTGGGAAACATGTTGAAGTCTGTACATTCAAGAGGTTGATGTATACAGAATGCTCTTAGATGCCCTTGTAACATATTTTATGTGAAGGACAGTAACACATGTTCTAAAACTAGGCTATTAGAACATGTGAGAAATATTACTGATAAGAAAGATGGCAGTTCTATAGCCATACATTTGACTAAATCTCACCATGAAGACAGTAGTGGGTTCCAAGGTACTGTATTTGAAAAAGTCTGTTCCTCAGTTTGATGAAACATTCATAAAAGGACAATTGTTATATACAGACTCAATGTATTAATATTAACTGTGATACTTTATCCCATAGGGGGTTAAATGAGGAGTGTAATTGCAGGCTGTGTATTTAATTATGTAATTGAGTGTTAATTGCTTCTTGTGATTAAGGCATGTATTTCTGGTAATGTTTTACTCCATGAAGGCTTTGGCCAAGACATCAGAGTATAATAAACAGGTGTGGATTACTGGTTGGTTGTATTTCTCTTTGCTATGTTCAGATAGTTTATTTGTTTTGCTAAGAGGTTGTTGTGTGTATGGCCATTGTGTATGGCCTATCATGATTTTGTAGGACAGTGTGTGGGGGGGGGGGCAGATGAGAGTGTCATGGCTCTTTTTGTATTCAACTGTGCATAGTGCCCCAGTTATGGGTGGTCTATCAGTATATATATATATATATATATATATATATATATATATATATATATATATATATATGTCTGTGTGTGTGGGTGTGTGTGTGTGTGTGTGTGTGTGTGTGTGTGTGTGTGTGTGTGTGTGTGTGTGTGTGTGTATGGTGTATGTGTGTATGTATGTGTATATGTATATATATATATATATATATATATATATATATAGATATATATATATATATATATATATATATATATATATATATATATATATATATACACCTTAGTATTTATTGGTAATATATCTATATATTGTTGTACACATATATGGATCTCCCTACAGCTCTCTCTCTCTTTCTTTCTCTATGTATGTTTCTATTCAGATGTCTATTTATGGATACCAATCCTTCCTAATTGTACAGTGTCTCTTCCCTATTGTAATCTGGCTGTAAAGAAGGGTATGTTTGAAAAAAACATCCTAAAACCACGCAGCTGAGTTGGCTTACTGGTAAATCGTTTTGACTATGGTGTGCAGGGTCTTGGGTTCAAGTTCTGCAAGGGCTGTTTATTTTGTTGCTAGGCAGAACAAGGACTGTTGGATACAGAGTGATTAAGGCAGTTTTGAGCAGCTTTAAGCAATTTTGCATGGGTTTGCATGACAGTAAGCAATGCTAACATACGGTTAAACGAGTAGGCTTCATTTATCACTGGCAAGTCTGTTTAGCAGTTACATTTAAGCAATGCTGAAACCTGTTAAACATAGCTCAGCCTTAGTAACCAGTGATCACATTCCAGTCTGATAAAATAGAAGGGTAATGACATCTTTAAGAAGTGTATTTAATTTCCTGTACATAACATGCTTATATATACTGTCATTACAGAAGTAAGGGGTGAGACTATACTGTATGGGACACCTGGGTATACATGGGTAGTACCACAATCTTTTCTCTTTGTATTTGTTTCATACATGGGTAGTATCCCAGGTTATATGTAGTCACACTTCCATGTTACACCAAATACAGTGCACTGGTTGAGAAAAATAGTTTAACACATATTGTATCATTAAGTTAATACTTTTAACAGTGCTTTTCCAAGTAAGGGTAGATTGCAGATTGTAGTACTAGAACCATACACCCCCCCATGCAAAGCTGGGACTCTGAGTACTGACTATTTTGTTCTTGGTGTTTGAGCTGCATGTTTTTATGTATCTCCTATTGGATATTGATCTGATGCATTGATATTAACTGTAGATTACTATGTTTTTTAGACATGTCATTGAGAACTGCTGTCATGTAGTAATGGCATACCATTCAGTTTCAGACATCGGTCTTTCAAAACATTAATCTTAATGCATAACCTGTTGGCTATCTACTCTCTGTCTGCCCTATGTACATCTGTGCAGATGTCAGGTATTGCTAAGGCCATACCACTATGTAAGTGCCCACATTGTATTGTGCTGTGGGCCTGGACACTGCTGCTAGTTTCGAGATATGGGACATTCCTTAATGTGGGCCTTGTCCCTTTTCCTTGCCTGTGTGAGGGACATTACAGAGGTGGTGGCCTACAGATTCACATACAGTAGGTGGCAATATGTCACAGGACAGGACATGTGGAGACAGCCAAACAACATGGGGACGTATCCCCAGATTTGTGAACAGATTCTATGTCATCAGTGCTGTTATACACATGGTGGATTGATAGATTGACAGGTTTATATGGACATGCACTTAGTGAGTGACTTCATGACTGACAGTGATATGTCTCTGACATACTTCTCCACTGGCACGCTGTCCACAAACTGACCACATGTCTGTCTGTTATGTTTTGTCTGTTCCCCAGATAGTTGGTGTCCTTGGTAAATCAGTCATGGACTCTGGGGAATGCAGTCAGTAAATACTCACATCTATTGGTATTACCAACGTCATATTCCTCATAAAGGATGTTACAACAAACCCAGTAACATCTGCAACCTTCTCAATGTATGACAGCAATATGTCCAATCTAGCCCTGTGTTTGTGCCTCTGTCCCCAAATGATGTCAGACTTAGTCCAGATGTCAGTGAGATGCAGACGTATTTATTATCATTATTTCTTGACTTCATTCCTGCTACCATCCCAGTGATGTAGTAGACCCACAGACATGTCAGGGAAGAGGCCTTAGATATGAGTTCTCAGCCTGTATATTCTGAAGTGAACTGTACATATGAGAGACCTGTGTATGTCTGGCCATTGTTAGCAGACTGTCATGATTGTGTACACATGCCATGTGTACATCTTATGTGGGCTGTGTATGGAGGGGGGGTGAATGTAATTGTTATGGCTCCTTCTTTATCTGACTGTGCATGCTGCTCCCATTTCCACTGATATATTGGCTGTATGTGTTTGTAGGGGCAGACTGAGACATCCTGTACCAAGGTCAGAATTCAGACTACACTGAGAATTGGGACTGTATATGTAGGGCTAGTGTGTGAGTGGCAAACAATGATGCATTTGTTCACACAGTCCATATACTCTACTGTTCACTTGGCTTACTGGTATGTGACTGTGACTGGGGTGATGTTGGTTGTGGGTATGCACTTTCACACTGGTGTCTATTTGTCACTGCTGCTACATCCCCATAGTGCCTGATATATTTGCATATACATGTGTAACTACCCATAGCAGATGTCCTAATTCAATTACTTGTGCTATTTCAGTAAATAATATGTTAGAGCACACAGGGCGGTGTTACTACAGCAACTGTGTTAGCTTATCTATGCTAGTACTTCAGATACAGCCTCATTTTCATGGCTTCCACCCACCATTTTGTCAGCCTTGGTCCAGTTCATTGCAGAATGGGGTTCTGAGCATACCTGTCAACTGGCTGGATTGTTTCAGGATGTCCAGGTTTATTGCTCTTATTTCTGGTCTGTTTTACAGATTATCATCATTTCTCTGGTAAATCACTGTAATGATATGATTGTTGTCAGAAAATGAGGATATACATTTCATTTACCTACTTCACACCCATCAGAATAAAATTCACTTCAGATGATCGAGTTTCTGAAATCTCGAAACTCATATGGTGGAGACCATATGATCGAGTTTTCAGAAACTCGAATATCTGAAGGGGGGGTTAAATAAGTGTTGTGAATATGTTAAGTGAGGGATTCTGCAGGGGGGCAAGCCCTCTTCATTCCTGCTACTTAAGTATACTAATTCCGGGATTGCGCTACAGCGGGGAACAGGGAAATCTCCCATTCCGTAGTGTCTGTAGAAGCATGGAATGGGAGATTTCCCTTTTACCCACTGTAGTGTGATCTCAGAGTTAATATATTTAAGTAGGGGGTGTGGGGGGTTCAGGGGGGCTTACCCCCTGCAAAAATGTCTGAAAATGTGTTTTTTTGGTTCACTTCTGATGTTCGAGTTTCTGAAAACTCGAACATATGGTCTCGATCATATGAGTTTCGAGATTTCAGAAACTCAATCATCTGAAGTAAATCCATCAGAATATGTATGCTGAAACAAACTGTGTCACTCTGTCAAGAAGAGTACAGGGGGACAATGACCTCTTCCTTCTTGGATGCTAATGCGTTAGTACTGAGATGTGCTACATAGAAGGACTTTGTGACCACAGTAGCAATGTGGTGGTTAAGAGACATTGTTGCCATCCTGTGTACCCAGATCTCTTATAACCGTATATACAGTAGCAATCACTTCCAAGGGTAAAGTGCCTCCGTAACAGCAACAGCAGAAATCCAAAAGCAAAGTTGATGGAGGACACACCACGACAATGAGAAGTTGATTGTTTATTTAAATAACATGCAATAAAACAAAAAAAACGCATTCTCAGTAAGCGCTTTCACATTCTACCTGAATGCTTCATCAGACTGTTAAGAACACACAACATCAACTATCTCTTAAATATCTTATCACAGTTGCTTCATAGCCAATCATACATCGTTGTTTCATTGGTATATTTAAATAGCATCATGTGATTATGTAGTGAGTGTTTGTTCCTTTAATACAGCACTTATTCATATATATATTTAAAACTATCATAGATATAAATATAAAACACAATATCTCTTCTAATATACCTATCATATGATTATCTATAAACATATGTATAAATGACACATATATAAAATATATACATATAAATATACCTATACTTAAAAAATACATATGCTAAAAAACTTATATCCACAAAAGCTACTTATGTCTACATCTAGCTATACATAAAATGGCATTACAACTCTAAAAACATAATGTGAACATAAGTAACGACATGTATAATCACTCAACATACATAAGTGCAGAATCTAACAACTTATCATAGAGACATACATTTCTAGGCTACCTACTATAAAGTGTTTAGTGCTTCATATAAACTAAATGAAACATCTATCAATTATCAACTACTATTAAAATTAAACTAATCTATCAATTCAATGCTAACTCTATTCTGTGGCATGGACTGTAGCAAACAACTTGCAATGCCCAACTTGTAAGATCTCAATGACCCCTGAAACTCCAGAAAAACAACAATCTGTGGGACTTTACAGTAAACTTAGTAAAGTCCCTAGAAAATTAATACTTATAAATAAATCTATTAACTACATCTTATTTTATATTAGGAGAGAGGCATTTAATGCTTAATGTCTCTCACTATCAAAAATGGCTTTAAAGAAACCCTATCATTAAGTCCTGGGTATTTATCTGCTTGTAACCTCAGGATCCATCTTATTTCCCTTTGTTCAGTGTAATTTTTGTGATTTCCTAACCTCACATTTTTATGTATCAGTTCTATCACTAAGAACCTAAAGCTGGGTGTTGTTCCTTTATCAGTAACATGTTTCGCTAAAGCATTACTCTCATCTTCCTTATTTATAGCATATATATGTTCTTTCACACGTTCCCTTAAGGTTCTATTAGTCATAGCTACATAGAAGCAAGCACGGAGGAAGTAGCATACAGCTTACTACCACTCCCGGGATTCGAACTGTGGCTGTTTCTGCTAAAAATACAACAAGTTTGCATTTCATCAAAACAAGCTACTGAGAAACTGCTGTTTCTTTCTTGAATGTGTTCTGCCTAATTCTCTATTGGTTGCACAATCTGACCTTGTGATTATAACATTCTTATATATACATTCCTATACATACCCTTTGACATAGCACAGTGTGGAAAACAGTAGTTAACACAACATGAAACATTTCAAGTCATACAATACCAGAGTAAACACAAGCAGTCTGGGGTTTTCACTTTTATTGACAAGTACTTACACTTTTTTTGATATATAACCTGTATGTCACTATGACTCTCCTACTGGCTTCTTCAGTCATTAAAACCATTCCCATTTTTAAGTACTGCAAGGTGACATTCTACTACTTTTTATTTATTTGCCCTACATAATACCAGCTAGATTATTACTCACCGGCCTCACAACACAGCCTTAGCAGCCTGCTGGTGTGGGCTTCCAAGTTCACAGCCCTCTTAACTGCAGCTGTACAGGAGATAAGAGAAAACAGTTATGCATACCTATCCATCACATACACAGGCTGGACTTTGGAGAACACTTATTTTGACTAATACTTACACACGGCTGGAGTATTCCCCGCCCGGTCATTTTGGACCCACTGGTCCAAAAGGTCCTTCTTCCTCCGCTTCAAGTTGGCATAGTAGTACCAGACCTGCTCACTAGTCTGAGGGATGCCAGTGGCAGTGGTGAGATCTCGGGCAAGATGGAAAAAAAGGAAAGAGTTAAGTTCAGGCCTCTGCTTTGTATTGGGAGTCCTGGTACTGGTCCTGCAGCAGTCACCCTTCATGGTCTTTAATGAGGAGTCTGACCATGACCCTGGACTCCTGAATGCCCCAGAACTGCGCCCGAAAATGCACACCTTCACCTACACCAGCCATAGTGCCTACAGTGGGAAGCTACATCTGGTTATGAGCTGTATTCCCACCTGCGAGGTTTAAATAGGGCTAATTTCCTGCCCTTTACCGGGATAGGACAGTTTTGAAACTGCTGAGCTAAGCTAAGCACCAGGCAAACCCGCATAGCAAAGATAACCATTGCTTAAAGGGGCAGATGCTAAGCCCTGCTTATTAGTGCACAAATCTGCTTAGCTATGCTAAATCTTGCTTAAACTTTAAATTTTACTGACAACTCACATTTGTGGCTGCTACACTACTCTGGTTAACATGTACATAATAATATTCACTACCTATTTATGAAAAATACATTTTAGGTGTGTTTCACATATGAAAATGTATGGACTGCTGTGAGACTCAAGTTGTGACTGATTGAATGTTAGGTGAATGCTCTAACCACTACGCTACTCCAGTTTCACTATTTGCACTCTGTATATTTCGGTTTAAGTTCTTTCGATGTTTAACCTTTGCTATGCATAGCTGCACGATGGGCAAACCTGCATAGTTACGCTTAAACTTTATTGCACACAGGAAAAAAAAATAAGGAATATATTTTAAATATTGCTGTTAGAAACTTGGAACATTGATAGAATGACAGGCTTTGCATTAGCACGTATTTTTCAAGGGGTATGCAGTGTGTCACACTGCCATTTTACTGGACTGCACTTCTTTTCTGGTGTATGGTGCACACATATATGGCAGAATGTGTACATTCTGCTATATATGTGTGTTTTTCTGTGGTAGGCTGTCTGTTAGTTTCTCCACAGACACTAAAGTGTCCATGGAGACTTTCATTCATTTTACATCTTGAGTGCAGGGGGCATGTGTATTGTGAGAGCACTGTTCTCAGGCACAGCCCCTGTGCTCGTAAACACAGACTATCTCTGTTTAAGAGTAGAGCAGTGCACCTTCATGAATATGCAAGGTGGGCTGCTGCTCTACACGGACACGGTTGGTTCCATGCAAAAATAGCTTATTCTTGCACAGAACCTTTGTGAATCCCGGGGATTTTCTTTCCCATGGATATATTTCTTCTGCAGATGTCTCCTGCTACTGCTGTTTCTGCTTACTTTGGGGACACGTTGTTTCATCATGCTGTGATATAACCTGTGTTAGACTTTTTACACTTAATCTGTCACTTTGCAAGTATTGCATAACTTCAGCTTCTATTTTTTTAACTTCTACTTGATGAATCGTTTGTTCCTTGTTCCTTCTTTGTGATCTTATCTTTAATGCAACATTTCCATATCTTTGAAGTTGCCTTTTTTGCGTTGATTAATTTGGCTTTCTCCTTTACATAAATATTGTACCATATCATATCTGTATTTCTTTCCATATTTCTTTTTTATCTCTTAAAACAGTCTCTAGATTTTGTTCTTTATATTTTCACACTTCCTCACTCACTTCTTTTTCCAATCAGCCCAAGGTTTCTTGGTTTATTTAGTGTTTTTCATGAATGTGTTGTATTAATGAACTGAAGTTTGCATTTGAAGCTTCTGACAGTTTTTCTTATCTAAGTTTTTTCTTTCCTGTAATTTCTCTCTTAATCTTTTATATATTTTAGTCTGGAAATTCTTGGCTTATTGGATCATAGGATGTTACCAGGCTATCGAACTGGAATTCATTTCAAAACTAGCCATTTCATCCCAATGTAATACCATAGATACTCTAGTCAATACCCAGGATTGTATTCAATAATGAATTCCCATGTCCAGGAGGGCTGTGGGTGCTATCCCTGGCTTCTTGCATGATAGTAACAATACACAATTTCTTTCTTATCCTCAAAAGTCTACTCTATTATCTGCATGGCTCTTTTTTGGCCTATCAGTTTTTGTGATTTTTGTGGACTGTTATTTCCTTCTGCAAAAGGGGAGACATCCACCCCCTGGGTCTGGCCTATCCCCATTGTAGGAATGTTTCCATGTGTTGAGGATTCTACACTGTTATTTTTTCCTGTCCTGGCACCAGCGCGCCTACCTGGATCAGGCACTTTTTTATCCTGGGTCTTGTGTATGAAGCTATGTTTTTTATTTTTTAATCTACATCTGTCCATGATATATGCAATATAAAATACAGTCTGTATATCAGTGTCATCCTGGTGAGATTTTGTGAAAAACAGGGTCCACCTCGTGAAGTTACTCATCAAGACTCGATTAATTAAATTCCAGCAATATTGCTCTCCTTTGCCTGCTGATATATCATCCCTACATTCAGACCCCTTTCCTGCATAAACTATATGGTTATGTTACAAAAGATGTCAGGGTAGATCATTTACAAATAATGAGAACAAAAGAGTGCTTAGCACAGAACCCTAAGGGATCCCCCTACCAGAAGTTAGCAAGACAGTTTCAGCTTGAAGCTTTGGTTTCTTTACTCTGAATTTTCTGCAAGTACTGCAGTATTTAAAAAAAGTGTTAACCTCAATGGAAAATCCAGTTTGTTAGCTCTTTTACAGATGAAGTGTGTAGCCCACCTCAAATGTGCATTTTATGTTAATGAAAATAGCACAGGTTAGTTGAGCTGAGAGAGTTTCTCAAGAATCCAAGCAAGAGGATAGTGCTAAAAATGGTGTACTATCAAAGTCTTGAAACCCACAGTCTTGAAAATCATAAACCTGAAACTACACTATCAAAAGAACAAAATGCTGAAGATCACAATATTGAACTCCTAAACTTGTTCCCTGCAGGACCCATGTTAACAATTTTTCCTAGGTCCACACCCCTGCAGGACCCATTTTAGCTCTCATTCCTAGGTTTACACAGGTAGTAGTATTTGGTATTGAAGGCTTTTAGACTTTATGATCTTCAGCATTTTAGTCTTTCAATAGTATGGTCAACTATGGATTGTGATTTTCATGATTGTAGGCTTCAAGACTGTGATAGTAAATCATTGACATCTTTGGCAAAGTTTGGGTAGGTAGAATGCAATCAGACTGATCTGGTATGATCTGCCTTTTACATATTTAGACTGGTGTGTATACAGGGATACATGGCATCTATATCATTGTTTATTAGTTCACTTATAACACATTCCATTGTACTGCAAATAATTCTCAGGGTCTACAAAGGCACAAACGTTATGCAAAATCTTAATAACAGCTGTTCTCCATACCTGAGGAATGAACCAGTCAACATGCTCAGATAAAACAGTCGATCAAGGGATTTTGTTGAGTCAGACTTACTGCTTCATGGCTTACATTCATAAATATTTTAAGGACCCATGAACTAGTATTTTTAATTTTGGAAAAAAGATAAAAGGACTTGAGTGACTTTGGCAAGGGAGTTGTAATTTTGAAGTGGAGTGAGATGGGAGGCTGTGTGGGATGAAAATGGAAGAAATGTGTCCATAATATTAACTATTCCCTTGGTGGTCAGAAAAGGAAAGAGTTAAGTTCAGTAGAGCACTGTGAATTATTCCTAGGCTTTTTGATATAGCAAAAGAAGGTCTTATAGATGGATAACGAATTAGCTGCAACTCTAAATTTATAATGACTTTGCATTTCCTAATGATAAACTTAAAGGATATACTTTCAGTTTTGAAATCCCTTTTATAATAATGAAGTGGAAATATTTATAGAGGGCCAGTTGCTGAATCTTCTTGTTACAGAGTTTGTTAATGTGGAAGTTTCAGTATATCAGTTTGGATTTAAGTGTGTATGGATGCCTCTTTACGTGTGCCTAACAGGAAGAAAAAGACAGGAGTAGGCAGCAGTGAAAGGTACACAACTTGCTGGAGAGTGGAACCATTTGTGATTTTCAGTAAGGTCAGTAAGTACTTGGTGTTGGAGTCACCCCTGAAGGTAGAGGATTTATTAAAGGCTGGGAATCAGTTTTCAGGAAGGAAGGCATAGCAAGATATTCAGATTTATTTAAGCAGATAAAATAAGTAGAGTGGTGTATCTGGGAGATATGATAATGAAGTCCGGATCTAGAACACACTGACACTTAGTGGACAGTTTAGTCACAAGTGTAGTGGCATTTACAAAGTCTAGGGAATTCTGAGCATATTTGTTCCTGATAGAACACACTTATCAGTTTATGCGTACATAGGTGAAGTCACCCATAAGAAAGATATTTGGTCTTATTATTAACTTATTTAACTGGTTAGGAATTCAGCAGGCAGTGAAAAAGCTGTACATGGGGTTCTGTATCTGGCTATAATGTGATATAAGATACTGAAATACATCCTGCAGTATTTCCAATAGAGTATGCTCCAAGGAAAGTTTCAATATTTTCCAGCAGACCTGGACATGCTAAAACTATTTAAACAGTTAGTTTCTTCCTACTGCATAGAGGTGGTGCTGTCCGTGCATTTCTCTGTATTGATGCTAGTCAGGGATTCTAATAAGTTTAGCTTGATGAAGAAAGGCCCACTTTTAATTCATCTATGATAACATATACATTTTCTCAGACTTCTCTTTGATAAAATAACACCTAAATTATTTCAAAGAGCTGTTAGATAGCTGTTTGAGTTTTAATAGTGCTGTTAACACTTTTAACATCTCTAAAAACCACCCAGTCATAAAATGAAAAAAATTAAAGCAGCAATTAACAGATAGCAGTAATAAACTGCAGGAACACTAAGTAAACTATGAACCTCATGCAGCAATGCCAAATAAACTGTAAACCTTATAAAACTTTTAAGTTTTGTAATGTGTATGGTTTATTTGTGCCATTGTACAGTTAATTCCTATAATACTTTTAACGTTTGAGTTTGATTAAAGGGGATTATGATGTTACACTGACTAAGCTACTGAAGAAACTGAGAGGAAATAGCATCAAGCTGAACAAAAATAAATGAAAAAGAGTTATTGAGCTGTGATATGTGGTTATGCCTTAATTTCTGAAGGCTTGCAATAAGAGAGTAAGAAGTCACAACAGTAGTATAAAAGCACCATACAGAGCACAGACAAGTTCTAAAGATATTTCGTGGTAAGATGCAATTTCTTTCAAAGTTTATTCTGACTATGGCAAACTTTATTTTGCCATTATGGAAAAACATACAGAATATACTGGCACAGAGCCAGAAAACAGTTTGGAAATGCTAAAACAGTTAAAGACAAAAGTACTCACACTGAAATATTTTGCCTGAAAAAGTCAACCATATTAAAATTAGATGACAGCCAGAACATAACTAATGCAGCTATTCTGCAAGAATTTCAGGATGCAGAGTATTTACTCAATATCACCAAAAGTATGCTCAGATAGAAAAAGATACCCAGTACAGAATATGGTTGTGAAATATGGTATGCATAAAATCATAGGAAATAAGTATTAGAAGAAACAGACCATGACCTTTTACACAGTATATTTAAGGTCTATTTGTACAAGGTACCAACAAGACTGCAGAGAAGGCTGTTATGGTTACTGAAATTGTAAAGTATAAGCAAAGTAAAAAAAATCCATATAGCAGATGTAATCATTCATATTTGTCACAGAAGTTAGAAGATTTGCTTGGTGATGAACTAAAAGTCATCATGTTAAGTTGATGCGAATGTAAGACTGAAAGAATGTTAAAGAGATTCAGAAGTATACTGAGAGTGATCCGGAAATGCGGATGCTCCAAGAAGACACCATGAGACAGAAGTCAGAACATAAAACTTCTATAGGGAAAAAGACAGCCATACTTTTCACTTAAAGAAGAAATTAGTTGCATACAAGGTTTGACGTTTAACACTGATAATGCTACCTACTCAAAACCAGCTATATTAGGATAGAAGGATAAAGCCCTGACTATAACCAAAGTGGCTTGATTCCAGTAGTAGCCTGTATACCTGTTGGAGTAGAAGGGGAAATAAGTTGTGATAGCACTACTGAATCATCTCTCATTGGAGGAAAACATTTGGTTGCATGCCAGGGGTGCACAGATCACTGGTAGAGTCCCCTGGTTTAAACTAAAAAACACACAGAGATCTGATTGCTGGAGGAGCATATCAGGTTTGAGGGATATGACACTTGTGGACATGGAAGGAGATACATTCTTTTTAGGTTCCAGGAAAAACATGTAGCACAATGATCCTTTTCTAGTTAGCCAACAGCAGGAGAGGCCTCCATTACAGGATCTCCATCTAGCTGCATGCATGCCTAATTATCTCATCTCATAAATCAATTACCCAAAAAAATACCCTAATGAAAAGAGAACTAAGGATACTGCTAAAGATATCAGCTTCACTTAGCCTAACAGACTACAACCTCTATTAATCAACTACCCAAAAAAACACCCCAAGGAATAGGGAACTAAGGGTACACCTAAAGAAATCCTTGTCACTTAGCAAAACAGATTACAAACTCTATAAAGTAGGGATGCTATATTTTCCTAGTTGGTAGTCATTGCACCATTATAATATTTACTTTATACTCAATATACTATTTCTAGTGAAGCATTCAAACTTTCATAATTTAACCTAAGAATTAAATTATTTTTCTAGCTCTCTGGCACGCACGCAGCATAAGGCACCATGCCAGCAGCATGTCTTCTTTGTAACCTTGTTCTAAGAAACCAAGTAACTATAATTTTGCTAACTCTGTTATACATCAGGAATTTGGACTATCTACTAACTTTGCAACCTCCCTCTCTACAAACTAGAAGGGTCCCATAGAACTAAGCTTAAACTTAAAAAAAGTGACTCTTAACAGGGACAGCATTCAAAGTATCACCTTATTGATATTACATATGTACCTTAAGTTGCTTAATGATTGTTTTTCTTTGCTACCCTACTAACGTGGGTCACCCCACTCCCCTGAATTGACTCAACCACTACATTCTTTCCTGTGCCTACAATACCAAGGTCTGTCCCATAATCCATTGCAGCATTTAAAAACCTACAATTTAAAATATTGATATAATTTTCTAGTTAGCCTTCAGCAGGATAGGTATCCCTTATAGAATCTCCCTCTAGTTGTGTGCACACTTAATTATCTCATGTCATGAAGTAAGTGAAATGCAGGCTGTTGTTTCTGAAATCATTTGCATTTTTGGCTACCCCCTTGTATAACACATTGTCAATGGAAATGTTCATAGTTTATTAATTCTGTTATAGCGTATTACAATAATGATTATTAATTACCTGCAAAACTGTGTTATAGAGTGTTAAGATAGAGTTTTTCTTTTTGACCAATACTAGTACTCAGTCATTTTCCTTATCAATATATACTATTGTCACTGGCCATAGTTACTGCTAGACAGGATTTGACAGACAACCTATAATTGTTCACTGTTGCAGGCTTAAGTGTTGTATCATATGATTGCTCTGCAATGGAATGAACCAAATTATTCTGGGCCTGAAATTTATTTTTTCTTGAGATTTGTTACATTGTTTCATTCTTTACATGAGAATTTTACTGTTACAGCTCCCATACTCTTTCTAACTGTTTCTACCAGTTCTATCTTTACTACTCTTCCTACAACTGATAGTATATCACCTAAATATTTCCCTACTTCCATTAAGCTTTTCTACTTCCTTTCCACTTTCTAATCTAACCATTTTATCTCAGGCAGTAACATTAGATTATCCAGGAAACAGATAATGTCTCTGTTATGAACAAGGTTGCTGACTCTTGTTTCTCTCTCTTTCCTTATAGTCAATTGCCCAAAAAAACACCCTAAGGAAAAGAGAACTCAGGGCACTCCTAAATACATTGGCATCACTTAGCCTAACAGACTGCAACCTCTATAAATCAAATAACCAAAAAAAAACACCCTAAGGAATAGGGAACTGAGAGTACTCCTAAAAACATTGGTGTTGCTTAGCGAAACAGACTATAACCTCTATGAAGTCGGGATGCTATATTTTCCTGCTTGATATTCATTGTACCATTGTAATATTTACTTTACACTAAATATACTATTTCTAGTGAAGCATTCACACTTCCATAATTTAATCTAAGAATTAAATTACTTTGCTAGCTCTCTGGCATGCATGCAGCATGAGGCACCCCCCCCCCCCCCAGTAGCACTGTTTCTTTGTAACCTTGTTCTAAGAAACCGAGTAATTATAATTTGACCAACCCTGTTATACATCATGAATTCAGATTATCTATTAACTTTTCAACCTCCCACTCCACAAACTGGAAGGGTCCCATAGAACTAAGTTTAAACTTTAAAAAAGTGACTCTTAACAGGGACAGCATTCAAAGCATCACTTTACTGAAATTACATACGTACCTTAAGTTGCTTACTGATTGTCTTTCTTTGCTATCTCACTAATGTGGGTTAGCCTACTCCTTTCCCCTACCCTACCCCCAAATCAAACCTACCCCCACTACATCTAAACTTATACCTATATAACGCCATCCCATACTCTCTATCCATTCAGGATCACTAACTAATTACTCTTTCTAACAAATCTTATCCTTTCAACCTCTCCCCCTATCTACTAAACTCTTATACACATGCATCCAACCCAGCCAAGTAATACTATACCGCCCATGGCTAACCTTGACTCTTTTTTAGCACCGATCCTTCACATACATAGGTTCATAGTTGTGTACTAGGCTAATGGCCCTAAAGCCTTTACAAGCCTACCCCATAGAAGTGCCCTGGCCTTTCTATTTCCCATCCACTCATCAAGATCTCACTTGAAGATGCCCAGTGAGGTGCTCTGCTTGACATGTATGGGGAGTCTATACCAGAGCATGGACAGTCTCTGGGTTATGAGCCTGTCCCTCCAGCATGTTCTGTTGATTGTGGTAATGAGGTTGAGGTCTCTTGAGCATGTGTATGGAGGGATTGGGATTTCTTTACATGTAGCATCTCTAACAGAGCTGGATCAGACATGACTTTGTAAGTCAAGCAGAGATTGCCTCTTAGTAGACGATATGAGACAGAGAATAGCTGAAGTTTTTTTTTATATTTACATGTTCACTTAACTAATAATGCTTGTAATATCCTGTCACACCACATTGCTAATACATTTCACACATGCTACATCACCATCAGCTCAAATCCCAACATATTATTCCTCCTCAGTTACTTGCACCCCCACATATCTGCCTCATCCCAACAATTTCTCTAATATCTCCCCTCAGGAATTTCAAGATACTCTAATATACTACTCTACTCCTAAAATTCTTACCATTCCCCATACTAAAGCACACTTTAAACCACTTACACCTATTACTTCAAAAAAGCATAATACACTAAATTGCTATTTTATCTCCTTATTACAACAATGCAGAGACATCCACCCAAATCCTGGTCCCTTCTCTAATGTACACTCAAGAACATATCTTAAAAGCTTAAATATAATAACATTAAACCTTAGAAGCCTACACATTAAATTATCCCCCTTCCATGTTTGGATTAACCAGTGCAAACCTGATTTCCTAGCCTAACTGAAACGTGTCTCAGTTCTCCCATAAAAGACTCAGAAATCATACCCCCCAACTATAGCATAACTAGACTTGATAGAACCTATAAGAAAGTAGGAGGAGTAGCCCTACTCTACCCTGATAGCTTTAATATCACTCCTTTTACTAACAGCATTCCCACATTTGTGAACGCAGAGATACTTATATCTTTACTAAATCTTAACAGCATCAAATGTATCTCTGTCATAGTACTATATATTCCCCCTGGCTAGAATATACCCATACTCAAAGACATACTATCTTGGATCTCACAAACAGTTAACCATGAGACAATCATTTTGAGTAATGTCAATGTCGATTGGCTAATACTCTCATCTCAAAATGCAACTAAAAGTATTAACCGCTATGGTTTTACTCAAATCATCAATTCTCCTACTCGATACAGTAAAAACTATATCCAACAATCCACACTAGAATGGATTCTTATATCGTATCCTGCTAATTTTACTACTACAGTCACACTCCCCAATACCCTAAGCTATCATCTACCCACCTATGCCCTCAGAACCACCACCCACCTACTGAAGAAACGTACTATAAAAACAGTCCACAAGTTCCTTAACTCTTCTCAAGACAAGTTTAATAAACTACTGGTGCATACAAATTGATTAGTTCTGAAACATCTTCTAGATGCAGCAGTCCAATATTTTAACGCTATTTTTCTAAATATACTTAATGTCCAATGTGCACTAAAAGAATCAGAAACAATCCTGCTCCTTGGTTAACTAAAACATGTAAAAATCTCATGAAAAAAGGGACATAGCCTGAAGTCACTAGAAACAAAATAAAAATTATGTAAATGTACAAGGATTCAGGCAACTCTGCAGTCAATTAAAGAAGCAAGTTAACAAAGAGAAACAATTATATTACACCCACATCAACATGAACATAGATCTAACCTAAAAAAGGCTGGTCCTCCATCTCATCACTACTTAACCCTGAGACCAAAAAAGACTACTGCCCATGCCCTGATGCCTCACCACTACAAAATAGCTAATAACTTCAGCACTCATTTTATACAATCTATAGCTTCACTAATCTGAAATTCCTCCAACCACAGCTCCTCTTCTTCCACAGCTACCATCAATCCTGCCTGCTCTTCACCCCATGACCAGCACCTCTATAACCCACCAAATTCCCTTTCCCATAAATCAGCCAAATTCTCTCTTCAACCCATCCTGACAAGTCTCATAAAAATGATTAAGTAAACTTAAACCTTGCTCTACCTCAGTAGATAAACTCCCACCAGTGTACCTTAAATTAGGTGCTGACTTCATTGCATACCCCATCAGTATTCTTAAAACCAGATACATTTCTGAATCTAAAGTTCCCAGCATCTACAAAATGCCACATATTATTCCTGTCCACAAAGGGAGCAGCTCTACTGAGCTAACTAACTTTTGACCAATAGCCATCCTGTCTCCCATGTCCAAAATATTGGAAAAATGTATTCACCAGAAACTTGTACAATTTTTACTACATAGCAATCTACTTACCAATTCCCAACATAGTTTCCATTCAGGCCACATTACTTCTACTGCCCTCCTATTGCTCACTGACACTGTAAATAGGGATAGAGACAAGGATAACTTGGTATCAGCACTATTTCTTGACCTATGAAAAGTCTTCTACACGGTCTCACACTCCATACACCTTGCTAGGCTCTCCAACCTAGGACTAACACCTCCCTCTATGCAATGGTTTCACAGTTACCTAAACAATAGAAAGCAAGCTGTAAAATAGTTAAACACCATCTCTCTCTTTCTTCACACCCCTACAGAAGTCCCACAGGGATCCATCCTTGGCCCATTACCCTTTAATATTTTTAATAACAACCTGCACACTTCCTCATCCCTAGGGACACTCATACAATACTCAGGTGACTCTACTATCATCTGTTCCTTTCCCACACTTCCTCAACTGCACTCCATCACTCAACAAACTTTTATTTCCATTGAAACCTGGCTCACTAACTCTCAACGCTTTCTTAACCCTAAAATACTAAACTCCTTCTCTTTATGCCAAAAAATCACTCTCTTGATATAAATCAGTTCAAGACCCTTTCTGCGGACAATACTTTAATTGAAATAGTCCCCCGCACTAAACTACTAGGAGTCATTATAAGTAATCAACTTAGGTTTGATCTTCATATCCAATAACATTAAGAAAACCACCAGAAATTAGCCATCCTGTACAGGAACAAGCACTTCTTGAATACATCGACCAGAGTCACTCTCACCAAATCATACCTCCTTCCCTCCCTTCTATACAGTGCTACAATGTTCACTAACCTACAGTCCACCATCAGATCTAAAATAGAATGTTGCTACAACAAAGTGGCCAACTTTGCCACTAACACAAAGACCAGCACACATCACTGCAAAGCACTACATATGCTATAACGACTTACATCCATTATGACCAGCTCTTTACCTTACACAGCATCATTTATAAACCTTTAGCACGCACAGCCCTTAGTCGTATACAGAATTCATATGCCCCCAGTAGAACCTCGAGGTCTGAAGACAAAAACCTCTTAGCTGTTTCAAATCCTTCAAATGTACCATGCCAAAGCTTATATTCCTGCTCAGTAGCCAAAATCTGGAACTCTCTCTCCCTAACCACAAGATCAATTACTAATCTGGCTGTTTTCAAATCCTCCTTAAAAAATATCTAAGTAATACCTGGATGTGCTCCTGCTCTACTTCTGGCTAACATAACATTGACATTTCTACCCCTGGTTGACACAACCACCTAAAAGCCTTAACTTCTCTCTTCATACCAACCTTCCCTACCCTCCTCTACTTCATACACATAACTTACCATTACAATCTAGCCTCCCTTAAGCCTTACTCTAAACTCACCTTCCCTTCTTTTCTTGTATTCTAGCCTGACATTATACCTCTTCCTCATGTCTCATGTACCTCCTTTCACCCCCCCAACCTAGCTTACTTAAAATTCCTCTCTATATGTATCCTTGCAGCTGACCTTTAAGCTAAACACGTCTTCCCATTATGTTTCTCTCTTCTAATACAATGCAAATGCTACTCAACAACATATCCAAATCCATCCATCCATCCTCAGCCCCTTTTGCATATGGGGTCGGGGTGTCACTTCTGCAATGACAATCATCTCGAGCTAAGGTTTACACTGCCAGGTGGCTAGCCCTGCCACTGTAGTTCATTTGTACCACTTACTTGCACACAACTCTCACCTACGGTCAGTTTAGAGTGTCCAGTCCACCTACTACATGTCTTTTGAATGTGGGAGGAAACCCCTATGACCGTAGGGAGGACATGCAGACTCCGCACAGAAGACACCCCAGCTGAGAACCGAACCAGAGAACCTCTTGCTGTGAGGTGACAACACTAACTGCTGCACCACTACTGCCCCCAACATATCCCAATTGTCAGATTACAAATACAACTTGATAATAATATGTATTACTCTGTGTAAGAAGTTAAACTACCTACTATCTGATTAATGAAGAAAAGAAATAATATGTTTGTACATAGATGTTTGAATGTATTACTCTGTGTAGGAAGGTAAACTACCTACCTACTGTATAAATTAAGGAAATAGTAATATATATGTACATAGATATCTGCAAGTACAGAGCTTTTCTCCCTGTACCTCCTCTGAAAACAGGTACTTTTGACCCAGGTGGATGCTCCTGGTAAACAAATGTCAAATAAATAAAATAAAAAAATAAATAACTGATTTGTTTCACCAGCAAGACTGTGTGTATTTTATCTGTGCTGTCTTTCAATGTTATCTGAAATCATAAAGTTAATGGATACTGGAAATGCATGTGTAATCTGTGCACCAAAAGCTACATATCCAAGTCATGGGATTTTAAGTAGGCTAATATTGCTAATGATTCACTGTTACAAGTATGTAATTCAAGAGATTTTCAGAGTGATAAGAGTTTCAACAAGTGAACATTAATAATAACTATCAACAATTGAGATGACTGCATAGATTGTGAAATACCTCATGAAAAAGCACCAGCAAACTGGCATAATTGAACAAAGGTTGAACACTTGCTGGAGCTGGTGTGCTGAAGGGGACATCTAAGATGCTCACACCTTGGAGCGGAGGTGATGCAAGGAATGTGCCAGTAGTGAGTTTTTGTTCATCAAGAAGTGCAGTGTTACCCTTTGCAGGAGATGCATAGGAGCATACATTCAAAGAAGCAGCACACTGATTCCTGTGGGGATTCAAGTAGCATGTTCTCCACCCATAGAAAGCCTTGGGGCCACATCATAAATATCTTAATCGATGGAAATGTCATGAGGACAAGAACTCACCCACGTCTATGGACACACTGTTGCCTTTAGTCAGATGGAAGTTTTCATCTAATTGGGGCCTCCGTCCCTTTTGGCATCCCACATTAGTGTGTTTTTTTGGATGTTTGGTAAACATGTTAGGGTTCTTCTCCAAATACTGGTAGCTTCCACAGGAATGTGAATTACTAGGAATAGTGATAGTGAATGTCTGTTGCAGGTGTAGGAGTATTGATACTGAATACCTGTTTCAAGTGTAGGAGTACTGATAGTCATGGTGATGTGAGGTATTGCTAGCTATGCCAGGAGAAGTAAGGTAGTGGATATGTAACATATGCCAGCATAGCTAGCTGGAGTTTTGTAAATAATTATGTGTCATTTGTATATCAAACTGACTTGTATAGGTGCTGGTGTTGAAAAAAATGCATTTGTAAAGCTACTTGTGTTATAAATGTACCAACTGTGGGTCCTGATGGACAGGAAAGAAATAAACCTGTATGTCAGGCTGTACTGTACCTGTTGAAATGAATATATTGTAACAGAGGATACTGGAAGAGAAGAGGTTAATCTCAGTCCAGCTAACTTTGAAAAATATTCTGAAATTAAATTACCTGGTTTAGGTCATAAAGATTGTATCTTACAGTTCTGATTCTGATTGCAACCAGAGACAAGATGTCTGTGAAAATCAGGACTAGGAGTCCTACTGTATTGCCCTTAGGGGTAAATTAATTACTACCATTGAAGTGTGGACATTTTTGAAATGGTTTTATAGCTTCCATATGCTATAATGTATCTTAGTAAAGCTCTATGTGTGTGTGGTAACACATATGTACAAGATACTGGCTCAATTTTTAGTAAAGGAGGTAGTGTGAGAACTAGAAGTCAAGTGACCAGACATATGTGATGTCATTCTGTAAGCCAGCACTGAAATGATGTTTTAATCATCAATGAAACAGAAGTCTCAGAGCAGTCTGTTTTTGAAACCTGACAAAGAAGGATCTCTCACCCATTTCATCTCGCCTTGCTCTAGTAAGTGAACTAGGGGACAGTAATTCTTAGATCAATCAGGAAAATATAGTGAGATTAGTTAAGTATTGTTTTTCTGTATCTGTGCAAATATATCCATCCATGTCATTTTTAATATTTCCTGTGACTGAAGCTCTGGTATTTATTGTAAATAGATATTCAATATTTTCATGTTCTTTTATTATTTATTATTAAATATATTTAAACTTTTCATTGTGGCTGGTCTTTTAGAAAATATTTTAACCTTTGAGAGTACTTTTCTTTATTTGGTGACACTGTGGCTACATTGGTCAAACACTACCATTTGTATTAGTATTAATTTTACTCAGCATAATTGGGTACCCTTGCAAGAACCATAGAGTAGCTGCCTTAGAGTGTTCTGGTGGCAATTTCTACCCTATAGTCTGGGCAGAGGGGCATAACTAGTAAATATGTTCCAACCTTTCCCAGGTGTGTGTGTGTGTGTATGTGTGTGTGTGTGTGTGTGTGTGTGTGTGTGTGTGTGTGTGTGTGTGTGTGTGCGTGTGTGCGTGTGTGCGTGTGTGCGTGTGTGCGTGTGTGCGTGTGTGCGTGTGTGTGTGTGTGCATGTGTGTGTGAGAAAGTCAAATCTCAAAGAGTGTGTGTGTCAGCTATTTGGAGCAGGGACACAGAGCACTGATTACACAGAGAGGGTGGTGGAGGACTTGGCTTGGAGCACTTGACTGAGGACTTAGCCCTACAACTGTGTCATTGGGTAGTCTTATTTGAGACCTGAAGAGACAGAGCGAGATAGAGAGAGAGAGAGAGAGGGAATCCCAGCCCCAGGACTGAGTGTGTTCCCTGTGTGCACTTAAGGGAAATTGTGTTTTGTGCAGAGAGCTGCATCTGGAAATACTGTGTGTATCTGTTTTTGTTCCAGGTGAAAGTCCCTCACCAATGTCCATGATGAGGATTGAGACTCTTTGATTAATGGCCCAGACCATGGACATCACAATAGTGAATGCCTGTTTCAGGTGTAAAAGTATTGATACTGAATGCCTGTTTCAGGTTTAGGAGTATTGATAGTGAATGCCTGTTTCAGGTGTATTGATAGTGAATGACTGTTTCATGTGTTGGAGCATCGATAGTGAATGTGCATTTCATGTGTAGGAGTATTGATACTGAATGCATGTTTCAGGAAAGGAACATTGATAGTGAATGCCTGTTTTGAGTATAGGAGTACTGATAGTGAGTGCCTGTTTTAGGTGTAAGAATACTGATAGTGAATGCCTGTTTCTGGTATAGGAGTATTGATAGTGAATGTGTGTTTCAGGAAAGGAGTATTGATAGTGAATGCCTATTTCCAGTTAGGAGTATTGATAGTGAATGTATGTTTCAGGAAAGGAGTATTGATAGTGAACGCCTGTTTCAGGTTTAGGAATACTGATAGTGAATGCCTGTTTCAGGTATGGGAGTATTAAAAGTGAATGCCTGTTTCAGGTTAGGAGTACTGATAGTGAATGCGTGTTTCAGGAAAGGAATATTGATAGTGAATGCCTATTTCAGGTGAAGGAATATTGATAGTGAATGTCTGTTTCAGGTAAGGGAGTTTTGAAAGTGAATGCCTGTTTCAAATGTAGGAGTATTGATAGTGAATGCCTATTTCCGGTTAGGAGTATTGATAGTGAATGCGTGTTTCAGGAAAGGAATATTGATAGTGAATGCCTGTTTCAGGTGAAGGAATATTGCTAGTGAATGCCTGTTTCAGTTATGGGAGTATTGAAAGTGAATGCCTGTTTCAAGTGAACAAATATTGCTAGTGAATGCCTGTTTCATGTGAGAGCACTGTATAGACTAAGCAGGGGTATGATTGCCATCATTGTCAGAACTCCTTTGAGAAAAAAGCAACCCTCTTTATTTCCAGAATGATCACTCTGGATGGCTCTTGCCCTAGGTTGGAGTTGCCCAGTGCAGGGGATTAAATGGGATTTGGTGTAACTAGACTAGGCTTGTTGGTCAGTAGGCACTAGGGAAACATGTAGAAAAAAAATCATGAATAAATTGAAGAACATTAACAGTTGGTGCTAAACTGAGGTGCAATTAACTTCAATGGAAGTTTCGAATACTCCACTTCAAGGTAAACATTTTTCATAATCACAGTTACTTATGAGTTTTGAGTAAACAGTAGAATTCCTATATCTGCATTCTTCATAACGGAAAATTTAATTTATGTACAACGCAGAGTAAAGCAAAATTAGTCTTGACAAAAGTTTTATGATCAAACAACGAGGCATCTATTTCCTTTAATTCAAGGAACAGTGTTAGAGTACAGCAAAATGTGGCAGGGTTGAAGTGTCAGCAGCCAGAATTATATGTTGTTCAAGCTGAGAATGAGAAACTGCTGAGATGAAATTAGATATATCTGCTCAAAATGAATGCACTTTAGCTGGCCTGACTGTGACTCAGATCACCCTAGTTTGACTAGCAGGGAGTGTGGTAAAGGCATAATATTTTGTATGTGCCCCCAAATGGGTAGAGAGATCTGCTGCTTCCCAAGCTTTTTACCATGGCACACCAGCTGTTGGCAGAGGCTAGCCACCATTATCTAGGCCACACCAGTGGGACAGAGCAAATGTGACTACCATAGTTGGGTTCAGTAGCTCTTGCAGGTTAAGTGTGGAGGCAAGCATACCCCCTCCTGCTTGGGAAATGTTGGTTGCCCCTGCAGTGATGTGGGAGGTTATTTCACTACCAGAGAATAGAGTAAGGGGTTTAATGTTGAAATGCCCTCATGGCTGCCTGTTTGATGGCAATACTGCAGGCTGCTCACACCTGATAGGGGAATGAATGGGCATTGACCTCTCACCCCACTGTGGAAGAAATAGGCAGCTCTGGCATTGCTTTGATGGACAACTGAGATAGGAGCAGAAAAATGTACCCAGAAAATGAAAATGTTTCATACTCTGGTAAACACAGAAGCTGTGTTTGTGATACCTCCCTGCCTGAGGTATTGAGAGGCATGTCCGGGAAGATATCCAAAGAGGTGCCCCAAGAGTCATTCCCACAAGGAGCTGAGAAGGATTCTCAAGTTCATCCAGATCCACAAACATTTACTGGGACTGGTTATTGTATTGTTAACATTTGAAAATCATAGTACATCAGCATCTGACATGCAACCAATTGAACACTCAAGTTTTTCAGGTTTGAAAGAATGCACAGAAAGTCAATTATATTTTTTCAGACAGATCAAAGGACTAAAACCTACTATTAAATCTGACAGGTATTTAATAACTGCTGTTTTTATGCACATAACAAAATGCTTTGACTCTGTGCCTCAAGGAAAAATCGTGTTATTAAAATAATAGAGATCTTTGAGCAGAGCAATATTTGAAAGAGACGTGTAGCTACAAAATGTCTCTTTTTTTAAATTATTCGTATAATGTGCTACAATCTACTTTTCTTTCTGATAAAGGAGGTATAATATATATGTTTGTGTGTGTGTGTGTGTGTGTGTGTGTGTGTGTGTGTGTGTGTGTGTGTGTGTGTGTGTGTGTACTTATCTTATACCATTAACCTCTGTCAGAGTCTTGTACATGCATTATACCATCTGATATCCCAATCAGTATTGTGTAGTTTAAAACTTAGATGGCACTGCCAGCATGCTGCTCTCTGTCTTTCCTTGTTATTCATAGGTATGAATAGCAGAACTATCACTTGTGACTTTTACATCAGTCTTTTTGTTACCTGACAAAAGCTGAAAAGTTCCTACTTTCATATCACTCATCATTGTTCATGCTTTGGAGCCGTATGCTATTTTTTTAATAACTGATGGAATAAGAGGATATATATTATCTCTGTGAAATGATAAAAATATCTATGTTCAAAAATAATAAAACATTAATTGAGGTAGCAAATCAGATTTCAAACAATATTGCCTACCACATTTTAAATGGACACATACAGATGTATTTTTCCCATCATGCTTTTGAAGAGCTTAAGAGATTTAGGAACGCTAGTTGCACACATGTGGGATATGATTCAGAGACATAAACTGCCCTCATGTGCAATGCAAGAAAAGTTGCAAAGAGTATCATTGACAAATAAGTACATAATGAGACATAAATGCAAAATATGCAGAAACATGAATTAATTATGTAAATTAAGTACTATTCCACCCTTTTGCAGTTCAGTCACAATTTGCTAAACAAGGGCATGCAACATATTTGCCTAATAAAATGTGAAGCTTGACCTTTTCCAGCCACTTTGCAATAACAGAGCTGCATGATTTTGCTGCTAGCATTGCTGTATCCTGCATTGAGATGCTTACATCTGTCATACTGCACTCCATTGCAATGAGAGGTGCTTGGCAGCCTCAGAGAAGGAGGAGATACAGGCAAAAAAATTACTTATTTTACCTTTGAGGAGCAGGATCTACTTAATAGATTTAGTGTGGGCAGGGAGATTATAAGGACTTTGGCGAACTCAAACAACTCACAAACTGGTACTCCGGGAATGCATGTTCAGTTTACATATTTCTATGGATGCCAAGGTATGTATAGCCCTTACTAAACTTGCCACTGGGACCTTTCAGAGACATGCTGCAGACACATTGGGGATCTCATAGGCTTAGAAGATACTGCGGCATTTCCCTGATATACGCTTATCCATTCTGGATGAGCATATCCATTTCCATGGGTCATCACAGGACCAAGCCAGTATCAATTCTATACTTTCTAAGGAATGATACATTTTGATGAGGTACTTGGTGCAATAGATTGCATCCACATGGCTATTAGGGCATTTTTTTTATCTTTATTTTATTAGCATGCAGTTAAGTACAAATGTCACTCCTTTCATGGGTCGTTTGCCAGTTAGTAAGCCTCCTTTCTGTTGTTTGTTGAAATGTGCATTATAGTTTGTAAAGATTTGAACTGCATCATATACAGTGTCCCTAATGATAGTTTCGGGGATGATCCTATAGATTATGAACAAGTGCCTGCAAGTCAGCCTCTTACAGATTTGCTATGATGATGAGATCTACCAGATGCAGAGGAAGCTCTTGACATTGACTGAACAGTGCTGCAGGACTATCATGTGATGTGGAAGCCTGATGATGCATAACTGCCTAATCCACATCCATTTCTGCAACATTTTATTGGGACACATGTAGTTCTTGGCTTGCTCATCTACAATGCATGCAGTCCCACCCTTATCCATCTCCAGCACTGTCAGCAATGTGCGTCCAGCAATTCTTCATTAGTATGCAAATAGAATCTGACATGGAAGCTGTGTGAGCAACTATTCTTCATATGAGGATCATGTAGGCATTGATCATGGCCACCACCACTCCTACATACTGGTGAATTTCATCATGTATACCTGCAGCACTCTAGCCATCTCTATCTCACACTCAGTAGCAGTAACATGTAACTGTTTCATGTTTACATGTCTGGAGCCATCTGTGATTGATGTCTTCACCTGGCACCACTGAGCTTAGGCTGCACAGGGGGTAATTAATTCTCAGCCATTATTGCATCTTCCTTCAGAGGATGTACCTGTCCCCAAGAAAGAGGTGTTGAGCTACAAGATGATTCCTCCCTTCTGGCAATGTCATTCCCTAATGATGCACTGCCTGTGAGCCTTAGTCACTGATTATGGTGTTATCAACCTGTTTCAAGGAGGAAGAAGGCCCTGACGATATACTTTGTGACTGTGTGCCACTATTTTGAGGCTGACTATAAGAGTAATGGCATTGTCATCAACAGCCAATCTGCTGTCAAAATCAGCCTGCAGTGATGCACTGCAGCATGTCATTGTTTCTGGTGCTGTGCCTGGGAACAAATAAATAAATATTTGAATAACTCTCCTGTTTAAAACATCTGAAATTCTAATATAAGCTGTGTTGATGATGTCTGTATGCACCATGTGCCATCTGTTCCAACAGCACCACTGCTGATAATAAAGTACCTGATGAAGAAACATTTGAAATGTATATGCAGTCATTCACTATATTAAGGAATACATTCACTTATACAATATGGGACATGACAATACTGGCCTTCTGTACCACCTGTGTGCAGATGATGAAGGTGTACCAAACTGCCTCCTTGAATGAACGTAATGCCCTCTGCCTCTGCATTATAGTCATGCCATCACAGGGAGAGCAGGTATTCTTCATTGGGTGTTAAACACTGGACAGTGGAAGGTCCACCATCCACGGTACTTAATTCAATTCCATTCTGCTTTGTCTTACTTCTGTACAAGACACCATATCATTAGCTCTGTTTCTGTAGTGTGACAAAGAACAGCTTCTTTGTCCTATTACAATTTATATCACCCAGACATTAGCTTACTCTACCTGCCTTGGATCCCCTTTTCCAAAAAGATAAATTAAGTGCACCCATGAAGATATGTTTTTCCACAGTAGTGAAGTTGTCTCTCCTGTGCCTTGATCCCTAATGCTGGAACATGTTTTCTTTAAAATTACCACATTTGGAAGTCAGTACTGTAACCTAGCCATACATGAACTGCAACACAATGATAAGTAAATATGCTTTAAGTAGTACTGCAATGCTTTGCAGCTTATATTTGTTACCTGTGTAGCCAAGAAGTTATTTCCCCATTGCCATTGTGGGTACAGATTATTTTTTTCATTATTTTTAATTATTTTAGTAAAAAGTGTGTGATTGCAGTACAGGGCTGTAAATGTGTGTGTATGTGTGTGTGTGTGTGTGTGTGTGTGTGTGTGTGTGTGTGTGTGTGTGTGTGTGTGTGTGTGTGTGTGTGTGTGTGTGTGTGTGGAGGGGGGGTGGTGTGGATTGTCTATCCTACTTGCTAAATTTACTTTCTGAAATATGAATGCACATGCAGCTCTGTCCTGTGCATTACCATTGCCTGGTATCAAAAGCTGTAATAAATAAGTTGATTAATTGGTTAGGTATAGTACATAAAAAGAACATTTACCTAGTAATATCACAATATTTCATACTTAATTTCAGTACAGAGCTTCACCTTAGCAGCCCTTCTGAAATTATTCCCAAAGATTTCTCAACTAACAACAATATTATGAAGCTGATATTTTTATTATCATCTTATCTGTACTTATTTTAAAGTATTTGCTTTGATTCTAGCATTCCCTCAGTCTTTGTGGAAATCCAGTAACCGGTGATGCACCAAATGGTAAAATTGCAATTTCAGCAAGGTTTATTCAAGATACAAAGCTCTTATGCAAGTAAGGCTTGTTGGTACATAGCTCTATAAGTCACTTTACTTCACACATGAGTGTATCAAATATCTTAGGTAACTTCATACCAGCATGAATGAACTGTTACTAGATCATGCACATGCATTCATACTACTTACGAATGAACTTTCAGACAATGCGTGGGTATAAGTGCAGGTTGCTAGCTGTCTGGTCTGCTGAAGTCACATAGTAGTCGATGTGGTTCAAATCCTACGAGTCTTACTTTCTCACCTTAGGCTTCAGTCCTTCTTAGACCTGACTGCAAAAAGACCTCTACTGTGAGAGTTCATGTCCCCCAAGCTGGTATCTGGAAGAAATGAAAATATCTGTAGAGCAGGTCATTACCATGATGGAATAAAAAATGTGAGTGGTGCATAACATTACCAATAAAAGTGCATTCATACATTATAAGCAATTGTTACTCAATAATTTTTGCCAGAGTCAGCTACCAGAATGTCACCTGGTTGAGATGATCAAACTGCAAAGTTGCCATAGCAATAACATTCATGACCAGTAAGTAGTTCAATAGTTCCATAACCCCCCCCCCCTCAGTGCACGGTGCTCTTGTTAGTATTCATTGCATAAGCTGTGAAGTGTCCTTAACCACTCCGTTTAATTTGCAATGGATTTATTACCTATTTTTAAAGTTTTAAAATAACATCACACTTGGAACAGTGTACCAACCACAGCACCAACTCATGTAGAAGGCTATGTACTTATTATGGGAACAAGTGTTTTGGTATACTGGCAAGCTAGAAGGGCATTAATGCCCGTGCTTGAAACATTTGTATGCATTTATGTATGTATGTATGTATGTACTAGGAAACATTGGAATAAAAGAAGCACGTCTTCATGTTCTGCGTGAAGTTGCATAACCAAGACATAATAACCTAATCAAATCACATTTCTTGCTTATAAGTAACAGGTGAAAAATATAGTGGGAAAGCTGAAAAAAACATTCAACAAAAATAAAAACATTTAAATTAAATGCACTTAATGTTACACTGTCATGTCTTAGTAATGTATTGTCATAACAGCTGCATGCAGTGCTTGGTAAAATGAGTCACACACGCAGTTTATTTTCTTTTCTGGCTTGGTAGAAGTTAAGAAAAAACATCAAACTGTCCTCATTACTATGTTTTAACTTACAGTGAAGTTACACGGTTAAATGCTTGAGTACTGCAATCAGACAATGTAGGGCAAATGTAGGAGGGGTAGGCAATGTGGTCAGAGATGGAATTGTTACTGTGCTCATTAGTACACCAGTTAGAGTGACATAAACAAAACTCACATATAACACCAAGTATGCAATTCTTACTGCATTCATCAGTACACCACCAGTTACAGTGACATAAACAAAACTCACATATAACACCAACTATGCAATTCTTACTGCATTCATCAGTACACCACCAGTTAGAGTGACATAAACAAAACTCACATATAACACCAAGTATGCAATTCTTACTGCATTCATCAGTACACCACCAGTTAGAGTGACATAAACAAAACTCATATATAACACCAAGTATGCAATTCTTACTGCATTCATCAGTACACCACCAGTTAGAGTGACATACAAACAAAACTCATATATAACACCAAGTATGCAATTCTTACTGCATTCATCAGTACACCACCAGTTACAGTGACATAAACAAAACTCATATATAACACCAAGTATGCAATTCTTACTGCATTCATCAGTACACCACCAGTTAGAGTGACATAAACAAAACTCATATATAACACCAAGTATGCAATTCTTACTGCATTCATCAGTACACCACCAGTTAGAGTGACATACAAACAAAACTCACATATAACACCAAGTATGCAATTCTTACTGCATTCATCAGTACACCACCAGTTACAGTGACATAAACAAAATTAATTTATAAAAATTAGATGTGATTCTTACTGCATGCATCAGTACACTGTCAGTGGGAGTGACATGCAAGCAAAACTCATATATAACAGAGATGCAATTTGTACTGCATTCTTTAGTACACCACCAGTTAGAGTGACATACTAACAAAGCTCACAGATAACAATCAGCGATGCAATTCTTACTGTACTTATCAGTACACCAACAGTTACAGAGACATACAAACAAAAATGCATCAGTACACCACTAGTTAGAGTGCCATATGAACAAAACTCATATATTACAATCAGCGATGCAATGCTTACTGCAGTCATCAGCCAGTTGGAGTGAAATGCAAACCAAACTAATTTATAACAATCAGAGATGAAATTCTTACTGTACTCATTGTGACACCAACAGTTAGAGTCACATACAAAAAAAACTCATATATAACACTGCAGTTAACAATGTTGCATATACATACAAATACAAATATTTCTATTAACTTCACTTTTCACTCCTTTGTTTTCTTCTGCAGCATGGGATGACATTAAAATGAACCACCACATCTTTCAAAGGTGGCAGTGAAGGCTGGTCCCCCAACTCTGTTAAGTAATGTTTCTCTACCATAAAACTAATAGAAATAGTTAATAAATTAGTAAGACAGTATGCAAAATCTAATACATTATGACTGCATTGGTGAGTAGTGCACTATAGAAATTAAAAAATATGAAAAATATACACTGCCATAATAAAATTATATTTGACTATACATATAATATATTATATGGAGCAATACACTGGGTAATGATTTGATATCATGGCATTAGTCATTAAAAATGCTGATCTCATTTACTTCTACTAGATAACAGCTATTGTATTCTATTACTTATAAATGTGTTGCTCCATTTTATCTCCTTCTGCAGATACAACTCAGTCTGAAGAACCTGTCTCTCACGATCATGCTTTCTTCCATTGCTAGACCACAGTGGAGCAGCCTGTCAAGCTACACTGAGTTTCAGGACCTTGTGGAGGCTGCAGTGGTTAGGGTTGTGGAGAGGTGGTAGGGTCCATATCATGGTAGTTTTCAGCTGGTACAAGACACGCTGACCTGGCTGACTCTGACCACTGAGCCACAGAAGGCCTCAAACCTCACGCCATCAGGGTCTCCTGGCTAGACCCTCTGTCAGTGCTCATGCTAAGGCATTCCAGATTGGGCTAAGACGGTTGTTGGTCCCTTGCTCCACATCTCTTATTATCTGTATTTTCATTTTCTGTCTGCCTCCCCTTTCATTTGTGAATCCAAACGTATGTGCAACTACTCACCCCATCTGTCTTGCTTATCTTCGTGTTACCTTTAATGCCATTATCTCTTCACAAACCTTTCTTCATACACACACACACACACACACACACACACACATGCACACACACACACACACACACACATTATATATATATATATATATATATATATATATATATATATATATATATATATATATATCTTTTTAAGGGGGCTATCCCCACCAAAAGTAAATTTACTCATTCCAACCTCAAACACAAATCTCTTATCTCAGCCTACTGTGTTTTCCAATTTTCTTATTTTCCTTATTTCCAAACTTGCAAAAGCCAATACTTGGTGCCCATAAAAGAATACCTTTGCAGTATAATACTGCTGTTAATGTTGCTATCAGTTGATAACCAACATTGTTGAGGTCAAGCACTTGCAAGTTCTCACTTGATATTGCACAGTTTCAGCTTTGCACAGTTTATATGAGCATTTCTTCACTGGTTTCAGGTTCATAGGTAGGTAGTGTCTAGCTAGCATTGTGGGCCATTTTAAGCTTAGCCAATTTCTTTCCAAGGTGAGAATCAAACCTCGTACCTTGTATTTGTGAGGTAAACTCCTCAACCATTATGCCAACCCCTTCCCCCAAAAGAAGTAGAACTTTTGTAATCAAGAAGCTTTGACCCTACATGGAGAAACCCCAAGGAATTTCAAGTGCATCACTTTAACCATTCAGCCACAGGTACCAAGCAACCTTGTACCTTGAGTCTGTGAGGTAAGCATTTCAACCATCATACCAGCTACCAAACAGAAATGTAAAGAACAGCAGTACTCACTCAAATTAACTGCATTTGTATACAGGTAAAGTGGTCTGTTTTGCACGTCATCTTGCACTTACATGCAGGGTAGAACTATGAATACACCCTTTGACTTAGAATGATACAAAGCTGCATGAACATAAACTTAACCTCTCTGCTTTTTCATAATCACACAAGCACATCTCCTTTAAAAAAAACTTGCAATGCTTTAGTCTTCATTCTATTCTGTATTGCATCATTTTAGCAACAATAAAAACTATTTGAGCACTTTCATTCTACTTAAAAGCTATAGGTTATATGAGTCTTATGTTGGCACCTATATTAAACTTTAATATCCTTGGAATTAGCATCAAGGAAAATGTATGAATTACACCATTAGAGGGAATTATTTTGCTATTAATAATTATATTGTTCATAGATACAACTGATTTGCATTCAATGAATACAATACAATATTGATTCCCATTCATAAACTGAAGGGTTCCAACACTTGTATTTTACATGATTAACTCATAGCATTATACTATTTCCACTTATTCAGTGCTGAATCCCTTTGCCAAAGACTAATACTGCATTTATATTCATTAAGCATGTTCTGGAAGTAACTTGCATTACAAAAAGGTGGTGCTTAACAAAACTATACATTACTGTAGTCTGTGACTAGCTGTTTGGTGGTTGACACTACTTTTTTCCTTCTCTGTGTTCTGTATAATGCATTTATTGCACTCAGGAGATGTCAATGTCAGGAATATGTAAACAGATACTCAGTACAAAAGCACATCATTTCATAGATCATGTTTTATGAACAACTTATCCTCCCCTTTTTTCTCAGGAACTGCCTCATGTTTCTAGTGCATGTGTGTATATTTTGAATAGGTTTTCATCTTTAGCTTCTGTCAAACTTCCCAAATATTCCTTTTGCAACCTGGTGTCCTGTATATGTTTTTTCTGGTCCTACTTAGGATATCATCTAACCGGCACAGCCTGCAGTGTCCCACATTCACATTGGGACTATCAGCTTTATCTCCTACCCGCAGAATTACACTAATACTGCTGGGGATAACTATGAATCCTAAGGGCTTCCTGGGGACTCAGCTATATTCACTTCCATCCTGGGAGAATGTTTTTTATTTATATGGCCTACCCACTTTCCTGCCCAACCTCCCACGTTCATTGACTTTATTCAATAACAATTACCCTGTTTGCACCATGCTTACCCTAAGGGAGCATCCTCAACAAACACTTTTCCACCCAGAACAAGTCCATTCATCCTTCCCTGCTGCTCCATCAGTCATCCAAGTCGCTAATCGAACCTGGGTTGACTGGGCTGTAGTTAGGGCTTTATCCCTCTAAGTCATCGCAGTGACGTGTATAATAGTTGTTGTGGCTTCTGAAAGCAAATGTTGATGATGCAAGCCACATGCAATTTTTGCTCATCTTATTATTGGAACGTTTTATCATTCCAAATGTAACATTATATCAGATATAATTAAAATAAACCTTTTTTTGTTTTGTTTGAGGAATGATGCAGACTCCGTCACAAAAAAATGTTCTCTGGAAGAGAATTTCACTGAACATTGCAATCTGAGGATCCACAGATTTGATTTTTGTCTTCTGCATTTTTCTCTTCACTACTGTAAGCCATCTGCTACCCCTTAGCTCACAAAAAACCTCAATATTCCTCAATGTAATGCATCCCTGAAAAGAACATTTATAAAACTGGAAAAAAAGTTTATCAGATGGGGCTATCATTCAGGCAACAATGGAAGCTGCTTGTTGCCTTTCATCTACATCTGCACTTTGTTAGACCTGCAGGTCATAGTGCCCCTTCTTCTGGATGACTTGGGGGTCTGGAGTCACACCTCACAGAATAGAACCTCCTGCATAACAAAAGAGTAAAATAAAATAAAATTAAATGTAATAGGAGATCCTTGTCCCCAGGCCAAAAAACTACCTTGATACTTTGTCCAGGGTCTCATTTCTAATGGTACAGAGCTCAAATCATTTCCTATTAAACCTACTCTTCTACTGGCTGGTGTGTGCACTTAGGTGCGCCTGAAGAACCCACTGCACATTCCACTGACACATACACACACTTACAAATGTGCCACTTGTAAGCTACTGCAAGTGGCTTGGATACGTTAAGTTCATGCCCTTAATCCACAGTGCTACCTGCTAAGGATCTACTCCTCTGACAGGTGCTGGTACTACAAGGGATTGGACCATCACCCTCCACCCAGGATGGGTGAACTGGCATCAGCTGTTTTACCCACTCCTTTTTATCATTTGCATCAGTGGCTAGGCCACTCTTCAATAGCAGAACATTTGAGCCATATTCAAGGCTTCATCCATCTATACCATTTAGCCAGCATCCAAAAATTCAGTTTATTCTTGACTGAATGCCATACCTCAGAGAAGATGGAAAAGGTGCAGTTTACAGAAAAAGAAATCATGAATGTTTATAGTACATTTGCATTTAGACAGGGAGAAAGAGATAATATTCTTACGATAAAATCAAAAGTTTTGCAGTCATATAAGGAAAATATTGCCATATGTCAACTATTTAAATTCGCTATGGCATAAGGGTACAAGTCTATTGAAGTTAACATTGCTGAATTAAAGAATACAGAGAAAGACTGGTAATTTGTTGAGTTACATGATTTAGTAGTATGAGGCAGAATTGTTTGTGGTACAAAAAAGGTATCAGATGAAGTGAATATTGTTGAGATTATCAGATATAACATGAAATAAAATGACAGGAAACAAGATAAGTCCTCTCAGAAGAGTTCAAAGTGCTTATGATACAGACATTAAAATAAGCAAAACACAGTAAAAGTGAGTCAGATGGGCTTTATTAGGCTTCAGACTTTAAGTTTGGTGCAGGCTGTGCTTGATTAAAGCAAATGTCCTTAAGTGTGCAAAAGCTAAAGAAACAGAAATCTCTTGCTAAAGTGAAATGGCAAACAAAATGAACGTTCAGCAAAAAAAATATTAAAATGAGTTGATTGTGGGTGTTATTTGTGTTAAGACTGTACGCAGAATAAATAGCATGTAAGAGAACAGTTCCTTCAAGAACCAGGTAAGATGGGTGCAAAGGTTGTCATATATGAGTTGGTGGCTAGGTTTGGTGTTTGAAGACCTGCTATCTTATTCCTGGAGCATGCAAACAGTCAGGTGTGCAGTGAACCCCTGTGATTAAATTTCATTCCTACATGTAACATAACCAGTGGCTTTGCACCCAGTACATGCAATACTCCCATGCAATCCCTAGTTTCACTGAGTTTTCAGACATGAACAACCTGTCTGGACATGCACTCCCCACACATCCCCACCCCTCCCCATGAATAGGAGCAAACAAGCTATGCCTCACCATTCTTCTCCTCCCCATGACAACTTTGATAGATGCTTGATCCTCTAACTGATTTTAGTTCACCTAGTTCATAGTCAGGGCTTTTACTTTCTCTCTCAAATGATCTAACTACAGCTTGCAATTGACAAATGAAGTGCAATGTTTTAACTAGACTGGAAGAAAGTGCAATGCAGCACCTGTTCCAATGTTCAAATCAGTGAGTTTAAAAAAAGAGTAAACCTAAGCCATTCAAGAATAAACTGCTTACTTATTCCAGTAATCATGTAAAACTGTTGGATCAGAAAGTGCTGTCTTCTGAATATAAGAATAAAAATACAAGATTCAGTCCCATGTAATTGATATATCAGGTGCTGCATTAATCCTAGGTGATTTGACATGCTAAAACATTCACAGTGTGAATGTGCAACTGTAGTGTGGATCTGGTCACAATGTTCAGACTAACAGTTTGCTTATGTCTAATGAAAATGTATTTACTTCACTAGACTGTCTTCCAGGAGTTTATCATATTCATATAGGTCCTGCCGCGTAACCATTAGTGTGTGCACTAAGGAATCTTCCACTAGTTCTGAGGAGTAGAATTAAGGTGGATGAAATGCATACATTTTTTGAATGAGTAAAAAATAAACCGAACCTACTGAATCAGTAAATAGGCAACCATTTGAAATCTTTAGAGCCATTTTGTTGAGTCCCTAGATATGTAGACCGAATAGCTTAAAATTCAGACTTACATATACTGAGTCTGAGATTGCTGTTTCTCAAAATATTATCGCTTTTCAGAAGTATGGCAATCTCAGACTTGGTATATTTAAGTTTATAGGATGTCAGGGGATTGCCCTCTACATCAGAGGTGCAGGGGCTTGCTCTATCAAAAAATCAAGTTTAAAGAAGAAGAGAGATGTTTGCTATTTGCACTTCTCCAGCTTTCAAGGCTTTTTTTTTAAATCTCAACACTCAGCAAAGTGAATGTGAAGATTTGAATAGAATAAATGACATGCTGACCAATGCAAAACCAGGTGTACAATCTATTGATAAAACTATAAAATAAGATCAGTTGCTTTAAAATGTATTTTGTGCTAGGAAGAAAGCATTTTTCTGTTCTTAATGATCACCATGGATTTTGACAAATTAAGGCTGATGGAAAATGTTGAAATCTGTGTAGTTTTAATTCACCTATACGAAAATATTTATTTGAGTGAGTATGAATAAATACTGATCTTTACAAAAATAAAATATAGATATTTGAGACTTCCATTTGGTATATTGCCACCACCTGATATGTTTCAGGAAGCTGTTATGTAAATCATCAAAGAGATTGGTGGTGGTGTTAATAGAACTGATGAAATACTAATGGGAGAACTGACCAAAGAAAAGCATCAGGTGAGACTGATTGAGTTTCAAAAGAAAGGCTGAAGAAACAACTTCAAGTTGAGCAAAATTAAGTATAAAATTAGAGTTAGAGCTGTGGTAAGTGGGTGGGGACTTACATATGAATGCTTGAAGTCAAAACACTAAAAAAGGGCAGTAGTGCAAATACCTCCTAGAGACTGCAACAGTCTCATGTGATTTCTTGAAATAATGCAGTATCTTTTAAAGTATATCCTGAATATACTGGACATATGTTTGCTTTCAAGGAGACTACTGAAACAAGAAGTGTGATGGTACTGGAATACATAGGTTCATAGGTAGGTACTAGGCTATTGGCCCTAGGGCCTATATAAGCCTAGCCAAAAAGGTACCCTGGCTTTCGCCACCCAAGAAAATTATTTTCCTGTGCCCTGTTGAGCAGAGCCACAGAGGTGATCCCCGGGGTGAATTTCCTATTTTCCATCCAGTCATCAAGATTTTTCTTGAAGAGTGCTAATGAGGAGCTTTGTTTGATAAAGATAGGTAGTTTGTTCCAGAGTGTGGGAAGTCTCTGGGACAGGAATCTATTCCTCCAGCATGTTCTGTTTATTGTGGTGACAAGGTTTAGGTCCCTAGAGTTTGTACCCCTACATAAAAGAAAAGTGCTTTGAAATTCTTAAAAACATTAGTGAGTTAGTCCACAATACTTTCATATATCATTAACAAACACATTTAACAAAAGGAGAAGTACTGCATATCCTTTAAGCTCTCCAGCAAAGATAAGTCAAGGCTAGGGCAATGTTATATGCTGTTGGTTTTCTTAGTTCTGTTTGTCTCCTAATCACCTTGCAGAAGGGTGAATTAACCAAGGACTTAGTTGTTTGGTAGTTGTTTGTTGTTTAATCTGCATGTTTGAGCTGCTTTTGCTGTTCTTTTATATTAAGAAATTCCAGGATCATCCATTTTGTGGCAGAAAGTGTTTACCTGGTCTCCCTGAGTTGGGAACCACATCAGGAAGCTCAAAGTGTGGTTGTTTATTTGCTAGGAGGCATATGACTCAGTTTTCAAGCTTTTCTTCTTTGCTATAAAGCAGGCATGTTTGCATTGAGCTGCTCACTGAGCAATAGCAGTTAGCAGTGTCCTGTATAGTAGCAAATCGTAGACAGTAAAATCTCCCTATAAAGTTACAGTTAGGTGCAAAACCCATTAAACAGTGTGACATTGTGCAGAATACAGTTTAGAGCAGCTAATTTATGCATTGAATAACGCTACCATGTCCTAGCACTATATAACATCTTACCCTTACCAAGAACTACGCTAGATGACCCCTCTGAAAACCTAATCCTTAATGCTGAACGTGATCCTATTCCAGGTCCACACAACATGGATATGCAATGTTCAAATGTCTCAGTGGCCACTTTGGTAGATTTGGGCATTCTAAGGCAATGTAGCAATTGTGTCAATTTCTCAGACAACCAGTTAATCATTAAAGAAAAAAAGCACGGTACGCAAGAGATGCAAATACACAACCTTGCATACTACCAAAGTCATCAGGAATGCCCACACTCCATCCTTCACAAACTCTTCCTACCACACACACACACACACACACACACACACACACACACACACACACAGACACACACACACACACACACACACACACACACACACACACACACACACACACACACACACACACTAACACATGCATGCGCACGAGCACGTGCGCACATACACACACACACACACACACACACACACACACACACACACACACACACACACACACACACACACAAACACACATTGTCTAATGCAGAGACACTCAAAAGAAACCTTCCTAAATCTTAATGACCTTCAAACCCATCTAATGACAAAATTGCTCCTCAGCAATCACTTAAACACAAACCAAAATTAGCACCAAACATCTCACATAAGCCTACACCCAATGGTCCCCAAGAGCAAAGCCCATAAGACAATCATATACTTTATCTAATATGTGCTCAAGTCGCTGCACTCCAGGTGCAAATATAATTCTATCATGGTCCATGTGGGTATAAATGATCTGAGACATACCTCAGTAGACTATATGAAATGAGACATAATGGATCTCTTGGAATATGTGTCACAGACAGGTACCAGCCTTGCACTGAGCAGCATTCTGTCTGCACCAAGGATGATGTCACAGTATGAACATATAAATATTGATTTTAATAACTGGCTTAGTGTCTGGTGTAACTTCAATGGAAATCAATATATGCCAGCATGGAAGACCTAGTCAAAAGACCACGTTGCTTCCTCAAGGACAGGCTGCACCTTTCCACCCTAGGCTTTCAGATATTGTCTACAACTTTATCCACCCCCTTACAGCTGTTTTTAGGCAATGCTAAAAAGATAATACTGCCAACATAGTGAAAAAGTCTGCAAGCAATCATAAGGTATTAATATGCAATGCTAGAAGCCTAAAAAACACTACACACCCTTCAATCCCTCCTCACTCTGGAGAATGTAGACATCTGTGCCTCTGTGTCATGACTGAGAGTTGGTTTAAAGCCATAAAATTACTGCAGCAGTGCAAGGCTATGGTGCCTTACAGACATTTAGACCAGCAACAGCAAAAATTGGGGCCAAAGGTGGAGATGTCTCAATCTACATTAGCAACAAACATACTTCCAGGTTGGATGCTACCATGGAGCTCTTTCACTTGCACATCACCATAGATAAGGTCCTTCACTGTATCATGGCTAGCTACAGGTCACCATCTATGTTCCTAGAGTCTCACGACTCTTACCTAAACCTATTAGAGGTGCTGATCATCCAACCAAACACCCTATACATGGGTGACTTCAATTACACCTCTACAGACTGGGAAATGTACACTGCCTAAAACTCAAAGGCACAACACTTCCTGGACTATATTAGCACAAACACCTTGGAACAGATAGTGCATGATCCAAACAGAATATCAAGCATACTAGATCTTGTACTCCCCAACATGGCAGACAATTGCGCACCTACCCTCTCTCTTGTCACATCTTCATTAGTGAAGTCAGATCACAAAGCTGTATCCTTTGAAGCAAAAATCAACCTAGGAAACCCAGATAAACCATTAACAGTTAGGAACTATTCTAAGGCAGACTACATCCTATTATATGACAGGTTGTCAAAATTCAAGGCTCCTCCCTAACCATGAGCAACTCCCTAACAAACATGTGTTCTCTTATACAACTAAACAAGAAAGTAAGAGGTCTAAATAAGTCCATCAAGGCCAACTATGAGATCAGGATAGCCTCACAGGCTAAAGACAGTCACAAGACCATCTTCAGCTATGTCCAGAACCTTAAAGGTAACGCACAGTAGTTTGTGTTGAACTGGTGATGAATGGTACCACCTTCACCGATCAGGTGGCATAGAAAATCTGCTTGCTAGTAAATTTAGCTCAGACTTTACTCCATACTCCCCCTCAGCTCCACTAGTAGAAATCCACTCCAGCATACTTCCCCCAACTATTAGCAGGGACCAGGTGCTGGTGGCACTTGCTAAAGTCAAGAACACTGCCACCATGGGTCCTGGACAACATCCTCAGTTGCCTTCTAAGCAGTCTAAAGCATGACCTATCAGGACCACTTGAGGCACTTTTCAACTGCAGCCTTGAAACAGGCTATGTTCCAAGGTAATGGAGGACAGCAATAGTTATTCCCCTCCACAAGGGCAGAGGACTAACCATCTCAGGGAACTATAGACCCATCAGCCTAACAAGTTTAATATGCAAAGCCAATGGAACAAATTATCATGAAAACGATAAATAAGGACATTGGCAACCTGCATAAACTGGACCCATCCCAGTTTGTCTTTGTTAGGGGAAAGTTGTGACTGTTTAACCTGATTAGCTCATTTGAGCGGGTCACCAAGGCAATGGATGAGGGCAAAATAGTGTGTACTGCTTATCTTAACCTGGCCAAGGCATTTGATACAGTACCCCACTCAAGCATTGTTGACAAGCTCTTTGAGCTAGGTATTAATCCCTATATAACTTGTTGGATCACCAGATGACTCACAAACAGTACCCAAGAAGTCAGGATCAATGAGACCAGCTCCACCAAGAGACCAGTCACCCACAGAATACCTCAGGGATCTGTGCTGGGCCAGCTGTAGTTTAGAATCTAATATTTGGAAGTCAAATCTAACAGTTAAGGCCTTTTGCTCACCAAATTCACAGATGACTGTAAATTAGAAGCTATTATAGATTCTCCCAAGACATCAACATCTTGAAAATGACTGATGCAAAAGCCATGGCCTAAGACTCAGTGTTAAAAAAATGCATCATAATGTCCTTTGGGAAACTATCAACCCAAGTTAATTACTCCTTCAATAAACACTCATAAAAGTCGACCCAGTAGTAAGGGATTTGGGAAAATATGTAACATAAATCTGGCCTTTGATCAACACATAGATAAGATAATAAGAAAATCATTTACAGGTAAGGCTATAGCATCCAGGCCCAAGAAAGTTATACTACTATGCTACTCAGCCCTTATCAGACCTGTCATTGAATATGATACCCCCTTTGGCATGTATCTAGCCAGACACTTGCAACAGTTGGAATATCAAAAAAGATTTCTTACTAGGATAATTCAGGGAATGAATACCTTGTGTTACACTGATCTCCTAAAGGCTCTGTCACTCTATTCAGTCTTCTACAGGCTGCTGAGAGAGGATCTTTGTCTGGCTTTCAGGGCTTCCTTAGACCTAGCCCCGATGGATCTGTTGCACATGTGCAAAACAAACAGCACCAGAAAGGCTAGATCCAGGGATCTGAACTTCGCTTGTGACATAAATAGAACATGTGTCCCAAAGGAGCCCCACAATATGGAATAGGGTCCCCATCCATGTAAAATAGAGTTCTTCCGTGACCCTATTCAAACAATTGAATAGGAAATCATAAATTTACTCCCAGCCTGACCCACATGTCCCTTACAGAGACAGACAGTCAATAAGAAAGGTTTTATCCAAACAAACACACCCTTATAAATCCTTAGTTACCTCCCTACTAATATGCCCCCTCCCATATAGATGCCCATGATACTCGGGGACCCAAATGGTTTAGACTGGGCTGCTAGGCTTATAAGGGCCTTTGTGGTCGTTAGCCTGGTAACACCCTATGAACCTATCTGATCTTCTGCACCTTCCAACATAGATAACAGCTTAGTCTTGTGATTGTCATAAGGCATATTCCTGCTGTCTGCATTCCAGTGTGTCAAGGACCTAGAAGAAATATATGAAAAGATATTTGTTAGCTATGAAGCTCTCTGGATATATAGTCCTTATTTAGGTATTTCCTGGTTGCAGTACATGATTAGACAAAATGTAATCTGTTAGAATCAAACCCAGGACCACAAGTAGTGATGAATCCTAGCATTATCCTAATTGAAGTGATATATACAAAATAATTGCAATATGCTAGAAAATATCTTTATAGGTTTCTGATCCAAATGCAAAGGAAACTTTGGCTTCATACTGATACAACTGCTGTTCTGACCACAAGCAGAGGATTGGAATCAGTGACCAATTATACCAGGAGTAAAATGGGTAGTCCCTGGACCCACAGCTTTAGGGAAGCCCATGGCCAGCCAACAAAACAATTCAATGTTAACGTATTCCATTTGTGACTATAGCATGACCACAAAAGGTTTGTCTTACTGACTAGGAGCCAGGAAGTAACAAATGCAGGTAACACACCTCCTCCCACTAGTGGCAATATAGAATAAGTAGTAGCAGTAGTATACATACTGGAACAGGAAGTAGCACCAAAGTAAGTCAACACCAAAAGCAGGGAAGCGTTTGCTGTTGTCTGTTAAAGCAGGAATTCAGCAGAGAATTGTTATAGGCTACAGCAAATAGCAACTAGAGAATGGCTGCAGATTAAAGCACAAGATTTCAGAGAGTAACATTAGTCAATGCCAGATGTGTTCCATTTGTTATTAAAAAAGATACAAATGTATTTTATTTTATATTATCAGGAGCACTGTTTGATTAAGTGACTTGCACAGGGTCACAGAGTCAGCAAATGGAGGTAGAAAGAATCAAACCCTGCATCCTTGACAACAGGATGAAGCTCAGTAGCAGCTTAGAGCCTTCTTCCTCTGCAACAATTGTCATGCGTTTGCATACTTCTTCATTTTTGATAAATCGCTGGAGGTTAAAAATTTCAGAGGTTTACAGTCAGTCAATAATTATAGTCATTCGAATTCTGTGTGATATTAATGCATTGCCTCTTGTAGTCCAAAGTACAGAGCTTGAATCCTTTCACCTTCATTTGCCTACAGTCTGACATTGAGCAAACTGTAACTGATGTTCACATCTGTGTATGTCTCTATAAATATTTGGATCCTGCATCCTACTAGTCTGTTCATAGCTTATGAATTAGCATAGTGAGTTAATGCTGCTGTTTCCTGCGTAAAAGGTATAAATTTGCATCCTCCCCTCCCTGGTGCTTTTAGTGTAACAGCTGGTGCAATGAGGTAAGACTGTATACTATAGTTCCTGTGGTACAGGGTTTGATTCCCTTAGTCCTACTTTGCATACTGTGTGACCTTGAGCAAGTCACTTAAACAGAAGATGCTTTAGGGCAAATGGAAATTTGGGCTAAGCTCCTTAATGGTCCCCTGAACTGCAAGCCTGGTAACTGCCTACAAACTAGAGTAATTATGGTGTAAAGGAAGGAAATTGGTTGCAGTAAACAGGAGTCATGTTGGGTATGGTCCTTGGTTTCTTTGTTATGTTGACAGCATGTTAATCATTTAGCTGTGAAACTGAACAGCATGATGAATATGAATTTAAAAGTTAATATTTTAACTATGAATACATTTTTAATTTAGCTTGCCTTTTTCTGGTTTGCAGATGTGAAATTCACTATGTTTGTCTATAACAGTTTGTCTAGCACTTAGTGCACAGGAATAAGGCTATTAAATGTTAAAGAGCTGCTTGCTGTAATACAGAGCTTGATTCCCCTCAGCATTTGTTTGTCTGCAGTGTGACACTGATCAAGTTGCTTCAACAGGCATTACTTCTAAACTGCTCCTGCAAATGGACACTTAGGGCTGTCCCAGACTGTTAGCAAATGCAAATTGTCTTTTGAATTCCTGCACCTTCACACAGCCTCTAACTAATGCTTTACTATATTATGACCCTCACCATTTCTCTTGTATAATGGGTTGCCAGATGCATTTTCACCAAATGTGAGTTTCAACAGAAGAGAAGTTTATTGTTTCTCATGCAGTCTGTCTTCATTGTAAGAGTGTTTTGTTTGTTTAGAAAAGGCAGTCAGTGTATTTGATGTATATTGTACAATAAAGGTTTTAAATGAAGTTGAAATCTCTGTGATAATTTCAAAAGTAAAGAAATAAAAAATATGCACACTGACAGGTTTGAACAATGTTCTATGGTAACTGGGGAGTAATGAAATAGTGGTACAGCTAGCAGAAGCCTGGTTCATTACCCTGCACAAGGCACCTTTGACCATGGCCTGGATGTCTGGTATCTGGAGGCATATGCTACAACAATATGGTATTATTAGCCATTTTGGTAGATCAAAGCTGTACTGAGTGATGTCAGAGAAGAAGGACATTTTTGATGACCGGAAAGACATCAAAGGGTCAAAAATAAGAAGTAGGTGTCCTACAAGAATGTAAATCTCCTTCCTCCAAAAATCAGTATATTGTATGTAGCATTTCTGATTTTTGTATGACTTGGGGGTTGTTGAACAACAGATAAAATCTATACTGTCTTTAATTGTTTTACCTATTCATTGCACAAAAAATATTTAATTTATTAATAAGCTTGGATTGTGTAATATAGTCTAAACATTTGGATTATAGTAATATATTTTTGCAGTACATTCTTTACATCCACTAGCAACTACAAAGGGGTTGACATCTGACAGGTCATGAATAGTCTGCATTATTTGAAGGGATAATCAGAACTGTCTGATTTTCAGTATCCATTTTGCAGTCACTGTTGCATATTACTGTGATACAGTCTTCTCTACAAGATCAGATTGCTAAATATTTCAGCATTTAGTCAAAAAAACTGCTACACTGGCTGGCAGTTGGCATAGAGGACTAAAGCTCTGATTTGATAAAGAGCAGCTTCCTGTTACAGGGATGAATGGTTTGAATCTTTCATAGGTTCATAGGAGGTTGCTAGGCTAATGACCCTAGACCCCTTACAAGCCTAGCCATATTTATCCCAAGTTGCCCCAACTGGTGGCTAGGTGAGTGAAATTCAGAGAGGTAAGGGTATATGGTAGTTAATATTGATGTCCTCTATCCAGGAGAGAGATGGGTACCACGCCAGGATTGAAGCTGTGGTCACTTACACATTGATCAAGGTTGCATTTGAAGAGGGTCAGGGAGGGGATTTGTTTTACATGAATTGGAAGCTTGTTCCAGAGAAGTGGCAGTCTGTGGGAGATGTACCTATCTCTCCAGCATGACCTCTTCATGCAGAGGCTAGGTTAAGATCCCTGGAGTGAATGATCCTTCTGCAGTTTGATTTATGAATGTGTAGCATTTCCCTCAGGGCGCTCAGAGACTGCCCTGTAAGCCAGGCACAAGTCACCCCTTAGCAACCTGTAGTAGACAGAACACAGTGACAGAGCTTTCAGTTTTTTTCCACATAAGACTTGTTTTGTGTACCCTGTAATTTCTTGGTGAGAAATCTCTATGGTCTCTCCAGTTGTTGCAGGTGACTGTTGAGGTACATGCAAAAGGGAGCATTGTATTCAATTATTGGTCTGACAAGGGCCGAGTATAATGGAAGTATAACATCCTTAGATCTAGATGTGATCCCTTTACTTATAAAATGTGCCACATAAAAGGATGTCTTTACTACTATGAATACATGGTGGTTAAAGTTCAGATTGCTATCCACCTGAGTACCCAGATCATGTACCACTGAGTCTACACTTAGGGGCGTGTTGTCTATAATGTCATTAGCAGGGATGTCAACTTTCTTAAAGGGAATAATAATACATCTTTTGCATTTAGCTTTAATCCGTGGTTTTGGCACCTATAATTTGTCCGCTTTAAACCTGTCTGCAGTATATTAATGCTGTTGGGGGACTCAATGATTGTTCCCAATTTGCAATCATCAGTGAACTTGGTCAGCCACAGGCCTCCAAGTTTGCCCAAACTTCTGAGAAATAAATTATGAACAGTAAGGGGCCTGACACAAAACCTTGTGGTACGCAGCTGGTGGCTGGTCTTTTGCTAGAGGTGAAGTCAACCACTTTGACAGTATGTGTCCTATCAGTGAGCCAGTTGGCTACCCATTTGGAAAGGTAGGGATTAATTCCCAATTAAGAGAATCTCTCAATAATACCTGAGTGGGGGATGGTGTCACATGCCTTAGCTAGGTCAAGATAGGTGGTATACACTGTCTTTCCCTCATCCAGGGCCTTGGTGACTTTCTCAAAGAAGTCAATCATGTTTAACAGGCATGATCTACCATTAATAAATCCAAACTGAGTTGGGTGCAGAGTTTGGAGATTACCTGTGTCCCTAATAATAAGGTCCATAATGATTCTTTCTGTGGCCTTGCAGATAAGGCTAGTCAAGCTTATGCACCAATAATTCCCAGGTTTGGTTGATGGTCCCCCTTTTTGCAAAGGGATTACTGTTGCTGTCCTCCATTCTGCTGGAGGATAGCCAGTACTTAGGCTGTGGTTAAACAGGGATCCAAGTGGGTCTGCTAGGTCATGTTTTAATTTTTTTAAAAAACAACCTGGGATGTTGTCTAGTCCCATTGATGCCATGTTTTTAGCCTTAGAGAGCACCAAGATGACTTGCAATCTTAAGATAATAGACTGAGGAATTGTGGCAGGTATTCTTTGGGGGAGGACTGGAGAGGATGGGGGAGGTGAAGTTTTCTCCAATTCTGTCAACTAGTAGGTTAGCTATTACCTCCAGTTGAATATGGGTGGTGCCATCCACAATCAGTTTAGTGCATAGTTCAGTATTCCCTTTTAGATTTTGGATGTAGTAAAAGACTGTCTTGTGATTATCCTTAGATAGGGAGGCTATTTTTGCTTTGTAATTAGCTTTGGAGGACTTGAGAAGATCTCTTATTTGTTTGTTAAAGCTAGAGAGGGATTCCTTCCTCTTCTGAACCAGTTCCCTCTTGTTCTTGGATATTAGTTTCTTTCTCTTGTTGTAGACTGTTTATGTTAGGGGTCCACAAGAGTGGCTTGTTTTTTTGCCAAGACCTGGTTTTAATCTGGTCAGGTACCGACGATTCTATACAACTACTTAAGTGGTTATACGGAGCATTGTTCACCTCTGCAGAGAAGTCCATGTTATCTACATTTAGCAGGGCTTTGAAATTTCTTATGCCATCACTTAGTTGGAGGAAATTTGTCTTGGAAAAATTCTTAAGCATTTTTGAGCTTGACTGGGTATCTGGTCTTGTAATTACAACCCATTGTACTACTTTGTGACCATGAGCAAGTCCCTTACTTAAACAGTGCTTTGAAGCAAATTAAAATTTGGGCTAGGCTCCTTAATAGTTTCCTGAACTGTATACCTAATAAATAAAAAACTATGAACCTGTGTTTATCTTTTTGCCAACCATTTCTTATTCCATAGCTGAGATAGTTCAGGAAATGTTATGGCAATATCATCAGAACAACAATTTTAAATTCAGCATGTGCAAAAATGGGAAAAAGAGGGGTAATAGATGGATGAATGGGTCAATTATTCTTCAGGGACAGTAGGCACTGCATTTGTACATGAAGCACTAAAATGCAGTGTTGTTTCCCAACATCTGCATTAGTAATAGTTCTCTTTAATGTGGAATTATTCAGATTGTTTTTACTTCTGAAGAGATTGTGCATATTGACTTAGCATATGTTATCAGGTGGTTAATATATCTTATGCTCTCATCATAAATACTCTTCTACTTAAACTGTGCTACACTTGTTTGGGTATTATGATGTGATGCTAATAATATTTATACAATTTCACATAGCCCATCAAAAGCTACCAATAAAGCACATGTAATTTATTTCTTTATAACAATAAGAAGTGTACACAGTCAACAGAGTGGCTATAGCTGTGGGTGGGGGTAGTTGGCTATCTGTAGATGAAAGTATGTTATGCACTTATCATAATTTTTAAAACAGTCTTAAATGTGGCTTTGCAGGACTAGTGTGCAGTTGTGTGTGAGTAAGTTGGTATACATTACTATGGCTCCTGTGTGTTTTTTGTGAAACAAATTTGAAATATGTTATTTTGATCATTATTACTATTATTTTTGATACAAACATCTGAAGGTGATGCAGTCAACATTGTCGCTATAATTGTTGGGTGTAGGGGGTGTCTGTAGATAAAAATGACTGAATTTACTGAGTTGAGAAGTTAAAAAGTCATTAGTCTGTCTCTGCAAAACTAGTTTGTAGTTGAGTAAAGCAAATTGAAATACTTTACTGTGGCCATTTTTATGACACAGTGTGCAGGGTGTGAAGTTTGCTTCTTGAAATATGTTATGCCCATCATTCACTAATAAAAATAGAGCTTTAAAATACGTACTTCAAAGTCATAAAATACTAGGTAGTCCACAGCTGAGTTAAAATTGGAATATCCTTTATTGAAACACACAAACTGTTGTTTTTGTTTTGTTTTATTTGTTTTGTTGTTGTTTGTGTATTTCAATAAGGGATATTCCATTTTAACTCAACTGTGGACTGCCTACTATTTTATTATTTTATGGTATGTATTTTAAAGTTTGATTTTCATTAGTGAACTAGGTGCATAACATATTTCAAGAAGTGAACTTCATACCCTCCTCACAGTGAAGTTTCTGCTTGGTAAGTTTTTGACCCAGTATAGGTTGCATACTGTGTTTCCTGAGACTTTGAGGGATACCACAGATTTTTCTTTTTGGTTTGTGTGTTTCAATAAAGGAATTTCATTTTAACTGAACTGTGGACTACCTATTATTTTATTATTTTGTAGTAGGTATTTTAAAGTTTGATTTTTTTAGTGAACTAGGTGCATAACATATTTCAAGGAGTGAATTACACACCCTGCAAACTGCAAAGTTTCTGCTTGGTTTGTTTTTGACCCAGTATAGGTTACATACTGTGTTTTCTGAGACTTCAAGGGATACTACAGATTTTTCTTTTTGAATTTTTATGACAATCAGACATGTAATGTGTGCATAGTCAATGAAGTGGTCATAACTGATGAATACAACTATTGGAAGGCTGTAATAATAGCAGTTTGAGTGGCCTTTTATGGTTGGATTTTTCTGAAATAGATATTTTTGTCATTATTGGTTAATGCATTTTGATCTGCTGCTTGGTGAAAAAATATTCAAAACACTAAATTTAACACAGACTCTTACAATTCTTGCTGTATTAAACAAGAAATGTGATTTAAAACAATCAGGAAGGTTAATCCAAAAGAAAACATGTATTTATGCATGGTCCTAAAAATGTGTGTGCCAGGAGAACCACGATTTGAAAACAGCTTGAAGCAGACAGAAGAAAAGTGCACCAAAATCATGACTGGCCAATATAGCTCAGGAAGTCTGGATGTATCTTGAAGACAACAATCAGAAAGTCCAATAAAGTTAGTCCAGCTAAAAAAACAGACAGACCAGTGTCTGTATGCTCAAAAATAAAGCAAATCCACAATAGTATAGCCCACTGAACACTGAAGGTTTTATAAGAGATCTGTGGACACAGGTTGACAGCAAACTCTCCTTCGACCACCACATTGCCACTGTGGTCAGAAAGTCCTTCTATGTGGCACATATCATTACTAAGGGTTTTGCTTCCAGGAAGAAAGAGGTCATCATCTCTTTCTACTTTTCCCCTCATTAGGCCAATCATCGAGTATAATGCTCCATTTGGCGTGTACGTCACTAGACACATGCAACAGTTGGAAAGGCCACATAAATACTTCACGAAGAGGATTCTAGGCCTTAAATACATCCTACATGGACAGACTAAAAAAAACTTCAGCTATTCTCTGTCTCATATTGTCTACTAAGAGGCGATCTCTGCTTGACTTACAAAGCCATGTCTGACCCAGCTCTGTTAGAAATGCTACATGTAAAGAAATCCCACTCCCTCCACACCACACATTCCAGAGACCTCAACCTCATTACCAACTGAATATGCTAGAGGGACAGGTTCATAACCCAGAGACTGCCCATGTTCTGGAATAGACTTCTCATACATGTCAAGCAGAGCACCTCACTGGCCCTCTTCAAGAGAAATCTTGATGAGTGGATGGAAAATAGAAAGTTCGCCCCAGGGATCACTCCAGTGGCTGTACTTGATAGAGGCACTGGGAACTAACCTCAGGCAGCACAATGCCAGGGCACTTCTATGGGCTAGGCTTGTAAAGGCTCCAAGGCCATTAGCCTAGTACATACCTATGAACCTATGAACATAGTAGCTGCAGTTGCACAATAACTCCACGGTAGCTGGATCAAGTGTCTTCGTTGATCCTCACCTACCATGAGAAAGAATGTTTTTAATTCTAGAGTAGTGGTATAAATGGGGTGAAGCGCAAGGTTTTTAACTAAGTTCAGGGTTGTGTTGATCATGTGATATATGAGCTATATAAGCTACAGACATTGTTGAAGAGATGTAATGTAGGTTTTCAAAGCTATTCAAAAACCCCTTTTGTGGTAATGTCTGGGATTAAAAAGAATCAAAGATTTGTCTCTTTAAACTTACTTAAAAAAACTTCCAAATATGCACATAGCTTCTCTTTCTCCTTGCTCACTGTCATTTGACAAATTTTACTGTTGCCAGTCCACCAGCCTCCTTTGAATCTGTGTCTTTCCCATTGCTTATCTCTTTCTTTGTCCTCTAAACATCTATTACCTTTTACAATTTCCAAGTTTAAACCTGCTTCTCACTTTTTCTTGCTACTCCTCTGATCCTACTTTTTCTCTCATAAACTGTACATCTCAAGAAGGTGTAAAGTTTCTATACAGTATCTCTCTTTTTTGTTCCTAGTTTATATTACCTTTGTGTTACATTGTAATTCATACTTTTTTTCTTGCTACTAATATGAATATAACTTTGGCTGAATTGTTCATACTGTGATCAGTCCTCCACCCCACAAGCCAAAATATAAATAAATAAATTCAGTTTATGTACCATATGCCATTATCTCATACTCAGTAATTAGACTGGCTAATCTACAATAAATGGCCTCCAGCTTTACGTTTTTTTCATAAATAGATACCTAAGAAAATAGCACTATTGTATTTTCAGCCTTATCAAAGTAATATATATATAGCCCTACTAGGCAGAAAGCTATCCTTTTTCAATAAAGGCATGGGAAAAGCTCCAGGAAAAATTTTAACATTACATAAAAATCATAGTAAAGCAAGGTATACAAGTACTCAACAAATGCACAAGATTTAAACAGAGTATCATTAATTAGTAGCAGCAACAAGTACTGAGCTATGAAACTTCTTCCTGGGAGGAAAGCACCTGGAAAAAATTACATAAAGAACATAGTATTATGGGTATATAAGTAATCAGCAGAGGTATTTAATTAATCAGTATATATATAAAATTTAAACAGAATGTCATTAATTAATAGCAGCATCATGTAAAGATCTATGAAACATGTGGAAATGAATTGCATAGAAAGAGAGAAAGGAGGAAATTAAGGATTAGTATTAAGTGCTGAGTGAGAATGTTTTAGGATAAGTAGAAGGAGGAAGAGGGATAAACAGAAGACAAACAGATGATTTTGGACAAATAAAGGAAAGGGTATAGTGTTTAGAAAGAAAAGAAGGTAAGGGCAAGACATTTATCAACCAGGAGTTGTGCACATACACCAGAGCCATATATCTTTTAGATATTCTCTTGTCTGTGCCTTAAAAGAGTTGGTGTTTACTGTGTTTCTTAGAGTATCAGAAAGAGAGTTCCAAATTTTGCCCAGGAAAGAGAAGTATAGTCACCAGCTGAGCTGTTAGCTTTTCTAACAGTTAATAAAATTTTGTCAGTGGATCTCAACTGTCTACTTAAGTTATAAAGCTGGGGAATATTTTTCAAATTAGGGCATTTGTCTGCATGAGAGTTGAGTCTATGGGAAGTGACTAGTTGGGAAAGTGTAAGGCAATGTCAGCTTTAAACACAGAAGCTGTTTTAAGGCCAGACAATGATGTGTCCTTTAAAGAAGACTGGCGGCACTTTTTGCCAGATTATTATAACCCTGTTTCAAGAGTGAGAATTGAGTGGATTGTAGGATAGTCAAGATGAGAGCAGCATAAAGTAGTTTAGGGATGAGAAGGATTTGAGCAATACTTTTTCTGGCATTATCTGTGAGATATTGTTTCATTCTATAGAGAGCACCTAGTTTTTAGGGGTAGGGTGTTTTTTACTACTTGTTTTATGTGATGGTCAAAGTTTAAACTTTCATCAGTAGTGACTCCTAGAAGCTTAGCATGACTTATTAGATCTATATTGGTGCTGTTAGAGGATGTGATATTGAAATTATTCTGTTGTCAGTGGAATGCTTTGGGGTAAATAGGATTAGTTTTTGTTTTTTTAGGATTAAGGAGTAGCAGTGTATCAGACAGCCAGGCCTCTATGGTGGAGAAAAAATCTTGGATGTGTTGTTTTAATTTATCTATGCTTTTAGTAGAACAGATGATTGTTGAGTTGCCTGCATACTGTATGATAGTGGTTTGGTTAGAAGCTAGGTGGAAATCCTTAATGAATATATCGAGCAACAGGGAACAACAGGGTACCTAAGATGGATACTTGAAGGGCACCTCCTGTAATGGGAAAGAAAGAGGAGATGTCATTTTGCCATTTTACTTTCTGTTGCCTACTTGACAGGTAGCTGGTGAAACAAGATAGTGAAGTTTCATGTATTCCTAGGCAAGTTAGTTTTTGAAGCAACTTCTGGTAGGATACCATGAAGAAAGCTTTGGATAAACCTAGAAAAAATGCCAAAACTAAGTTCCTAGAGTTTTGATATTAGTTAGTAGATGTAATAAAACTAAGGAGAGATGTTCATGTACTATGAAAAGGACATAAGCCATGCTGTGTATGGGGAAAGGAGGCAATTGCCAGTGAGAAAGCTAAGGAGTTGAGACTAGATACACTTCTCTAGACTCTTTGAGAATGGAAACAGTATGGCTATAGGCCAGAGGTTTGAGAGTTCATTTGAGATGCACCTTTAGTAAGTAACAAAGCTTTTGGTGACAGAGCAGTTGATTAGAGTAGGAAAAGGTAGGGCATCAATAACAGCAGTTTTTTAAGTCTCAGATGGTATGTTTATCAGGGGGAAGGGTGGTAGAGTTTAAGGTTAGTAATAGTTTTTTTATTGTAAAAATTGAGACTGGTTTGAGCGCAAGTGTTTTGCGGATAGCAAGGGAGGAGAGGAGCTTGTGCCTGCCTGCCTTTGCTGAGGGTTTCATAAGAAAGGTTACTGTTTAGGTGAAGTGGGTATTGAAATCACTAGCTATCCTGGCTATGGTTAGATGAAGAAGGTGCAGGTTATGTTGGAGTACTGGATTTTAACATTTGTTGTTTGGACTTGTTATAATTTGCTGCATGTATATTGATATAGCAGTTTTTTATCTGTTCCAATTTGACTTTTAGTGGGGTTTCTGAGACATTTATAGTACTGATGGCAGCTATGGTTTTAACTTGCTTTCATTTTTTCCTGGCTATGTCCCTCTCTTTCATGAGCAATTTAGTACATTTTGAAAGCCAGGGTGTTGGATTTGATTTAATTATTTTGGTTCTTATTGGGCTAATTTATTTAGTATGTTAAGAAAAATTGAGCTGAACAGCTACAGCTTCATCAAGTGGAAGGAATTGAAGTCCCCACCAGCTGACTGATTTTAGTGCTGCTGTGAACCGGTCCTTACTAAAGGAAGACAGGTTAAGAGCACGGTTATAGTGATGCTGTTTTTGGTTAGGCTTATGATTCCTTGTTGCAAAAATCTGTGATTGGTAGGAGATCACTTAAGGTCTCATGTAAGGTACCTGATGAGAGGATTTTATTTTTTTTTAATGTTTGTTTTTGTTTTTGGCTCTACCAGGGATTTTGTTGGACCTTGTTGGAGTTGATATAAGCTGAGTAAAATTATATAAATTAATGACATTGTTAATGTCAACAGTTTGCCAATCTATATTCAGGTCTCCTTAACGATTGTCTCAAGTGAGATGTTGCTTGATTTCCAAGTGAGAAGGTCTTCAACCTTAACAACATTATTTCCAGGGAGAAATTAGCTCCTATAAAGCAAAGGTTTTTGTGGGCATTAATTTGCAAGGATGCTATAACTATTTAACATTAAAGGGTTGTGATGGACTTATATGAGACCTAGAGAAGTTTAAAGTATTCTTGTAGATAATGGCCTCCCCACCACCTTTTTATGGGTTCTGTCAATTCTTAAGGTGTTATATCTCGGTGGGAAGATTTCATCTTTTATTTCCTGTTTAAGCCATGTTTCTGTGACTACTAGTATACCTGAGGAGTGGTAGACTATTATTTATTTATGTTATTTATTTTACATTTGTTGACCGGGCAAGTCTAGCTGGATATATGTCCATTTTCAGTAGAGGCCCGGGGAGAAAAGCTCCACAAAAGATGGGTTTATATAATCAAGAGTTGTTATACATTCAAATCAGAAATATTATACAAAAGGAAGGTGTTACAAAAAAAAAAAACTGGTTCATAAGTATTACCAAGAAAAGTACTTTGCAATACTTGAAATAAAAATGCAAGAATTTTTTTTTTTTTTTAAGGGTGAAAAGAGGTTGAGGGAATAGAAAGTTTAGTCTATCCAGGCATGCACATCAGTAAGTCTGTTTCTTATACTTAAGGTTAGTTATGTATAGGCAGAAACCATATGGCTTTGAGCGATGACTATTTTGTGAAGTGGCAGACTTGCTATTTTGTTGAGTGGTTGCAGGACCTGGGTTAGGATACATTTAACCACATATTTTCAAGTGAAAAGATGGCAGGAAGTATGTATAAGGATGTTTAAATTTTGGCATTGGTCTAGGGAAAGGATTGTTGATTATGCTGTTGTTGTGGGTATAATACTTTATTTTAAACAGGTGGGCAATAACAAAGGAGAAAAGACTACACACTATTAATATTTGGAGATGTATAGTATTTGGGAGATGTCTATGGTGGGTATAGTGATTTGTATATATAGGTAGGTATTGGTAACATGTAAGGAAGCAGCAACTGTGAGGGATAATGATATGATTGAGCAGAATAGTAGCATTGCAGATGTGGAGTAATTAAAAATTAAACTGAAGGAAATAAGAGAGGATGGGTGTGAATATGCAGAGTAAAAACAAATAGATGTTAAATAAAGGTAAATATTCATACATGTTACATATACATACATTTATTCAAATTGCAAAGGAATGAGGATGAAGTGGGGAGGAATTCAAGAAATAAGGAGAGAATAGGATTTTGTATACAGATACTTAAGGAGAATAATAATAGCCATTCAGATTATTATATTCATAAAGCAGCTGAATGTATTCTAAGAATTAAGCAAACACAGGAATGGAGAAAGGAGATTCTGCTGATATGGATGACTGCAATTAGAGGTTTAGAGAATAAGGAAAAGGAGGATGGAATTTACTGGAGAAAACTGGCAAAGGAGCCAAGGTATTGGGAGCAAATAACTAGAGAGGGAAATATGACAGAATGGGAAGATGCCAATAATTTATTTGGACTGCAGGTTAGAGATTGCCTTCCCTATCGGGGATTGATATCAGAGTATATGGAAATAGAAAGGGATAGGGGAATCTTAAGTAAAATAACTGCTCCCCTACAGTGTTTAGTTGAATCTAAAACAGAAACCACTGCTAAAAAAGGGATAATTAATAAGGTATTAAAAATATTCCACAATAACCCCCGGGCCTCCGCTGAAAAAGGGTTCTTCAGCTCAATCGGACAATCCCGGTCAACAAATGTAAAATAAATAATAAATAAACTACAGAAATCAATCAGAGGAAGTTAGAAATGATTGAAGAGAGACTAGATAAGTAATTCACAAGGAAACAGTGGGAGGACATATATATATATTGCTCCCAAATAGGTAACCATTTGAAATGTTGGGACCCACTAAAATGAGTCCCAAAATGCAGAAACAGAATGGCTGAAAGAACGGACTTACATATACTATATCTGAGATACCATTTCTCAGAATATTCACTTTTCTCTGAGGTAAGGTGATCTTGGAGTTGGTATATATAAATTTATGATTGTGGGAGACTTGCCCTCCCCCTACATAGGGGGGCTTCAAAAATCATGTATGTGATAAAATTTTAAGGAGAAAAGTGATTTTCAATATTTGCTCTTCTTTGGTTTTTCTGTCTTTTTTTTTTTTTCATTTTATCAGCACATGGCATTTTGAGTGCTGACTTTTCAATAGGGAGCATCCCAAATATGTAATAAATTCTAGAAGATTTAGGATTTTGGAGGTGTTTGCATAGGTATTTTTATACGTCAAATAGACTCCAAAGAATTTTTCCTCAGGTAGATGGCAAGACTCCAAAGACTTTTTCTTCAGGTAGGTGTTATGAGAAAGAAAGTGGTAACTGTGAACATTTGTGCTGGGAGTGTAATAAATTGGAAGAGTTTAAAAATCTCCTACAAAGTACTTTGTCAGAAATATTGGGCAAGCAAATGCCTGCAACGAAGGAAATTACTTTTTTTAAGCTGGGATACAGGATATGAATTATCTAGACATAGTAAAGCCTTGTGTTTAATTCTGATGGCTGCCAAAAAAAAAACAATTACTTGGAAATGGAAATCAAAGTCTAAACCAACTGTACTTGAAGTAGTGAATATAGTAACAGAGATTAAAGAACTGAAAGTGGGATCTTTGGAAAAGGATAGAAACAAACTAAAGAGAAAAAAATGGAAATTGTGGGAATGATACATGCAAAATGAGGTTTTGGAGGATGAGCGAAGTTTAAAGAAAGGCAGGAATTCAGCAATTTATGTAGTGTTGGATTGATGATAATTGTATAAAAGCATGCTTTTCTGTTTCATCCTTGAATAACATGCCCATCTCCACTGAGCCTCATACAAACTCCTCTGCATTACTATTGATGATCACCTTAAGTTTGATCTTCACATTCAATAATTCATTAAAAAGACTCACCAAAAACTTGGACTCCTTTACAGACATAAAAAATTCCTCACCCATTTCTCCAGACTTTTCCTTGTCTAAGCCTTCCTTTTCCTCACATTACTCTATGGAGCCCCTATACTCACAAACCTTCAGTCTAATCTTCTGTCTAAACTGGAAATTACCTATAACAAAATTGCAAGATTTGTATCAAACCTACCTTACCACACCCATCACTGTGTAGCCTTAAAAAACCTGCAGTGGTTGGAATTTCACCACCAGATTCTATTATCCCAGTTCCTCATAGCCCATTCTGTGTTACACAATCCTTCTTTTTGCCCCTCTCTCTCCACACTCATCCAGCCATACACTCCAAACCATGCTCTTTGTAGATCTCAAAAAAACCTACTACAGGTTTATATGCCCAACAAAAATGTTGGCAAACTACTCTATAGCTACTCCACCGCAAAAGCCTGGAACAAACTTCCACCTCACATCAGATCTATCAATAAATCCAGCCTCTTTAAAACTCCACTAAAAGCTACCTACCAGAAGGAATGGTTATGCCTTTGCAATAACCCAACATAATCCTATATTCCTATCTTCCGATCCTACCTTAACATTTCTCTTCCTATCGGCTATTATCTATACCTCTTGGGACTTTTTAGATAGTATCCGGTTTGTGAATGAAGCTCATTTATTCAGTCCGACACAGCACATTCTGTTCACTCTAGATATAGTGTCTTTGTACACATCTATACCCCATGACAAGGGGATAGAAGCAATGAGAGCATTTTTACAGCAATGCAGCAATATATCTAATGGAGAAGTCAGTTTTTATTGTGATTCTATGGAAGTGATTTTAGAAAATATTTTTTTTACTTTTAATCATAGATTTTACAAGCAAGTTCAAGTTCAAGCAAGTTCAAGGAGTTGTGATGGGGTCCCCAGCAGCCCCAGTGTTTGCCAACTTAGTCATGGGGTGGTGGGATCATACCATCTTGGACTCCCTGCAAACTGAATTCAAGATCATTTATTATAAAAGATTTATAGATGATTTAATTTTTATTTTATATGGAGGGGTTCGAGAAATGCAATTATTCTGTAACAAATTGAATGAGGTTTCTGACTTTTTGAAGTTTGTTGTGGGATGTTATGGGAATTCCATTAATTTTTTTGGATGTAACTCTGACATGGAATGCACTGGGAGAAAACTTTACTAGTAGTATTTTTTGTAAATAAACCTTTAAGAATAATTATTTACATGCAACCAGTCAACATCCGAAATTCATGCTGAATAACAAACCCAAAAGCCAATTTATACGAGCTAGCAGGATGACGAGTGTTGATGAGACATTTATTAATGAGCTTGAAGTCATCATACAATTGTTTTTGGAGAGGGGGTACAGTGAGAGTTTGTTAAGGGAAGCAGCTAATGACATTTCTAAGCAACGTGCAACTTTGTATCCACCCATTTTGAAAAATAGACTAACACCCCAAGTTAAGGAAACTGAAAAGTATACTGAAATTTTATGTTTCAGTATGAACATGAGTGTTGACAATATAGGTATACGTAATATTATAAACAATAATTGGAAGATCCTCGAAGGAAATGCTGATTTAATGGCAGCTATTAAGGGGAAACCAAAGTTTGTTTATAGGAATGAACATAGTTTGAAAGGAGCATTTGAAAAGGGGAGAGATAGAAGCACATGTAGCATTAAGAAGGGGCACATTAATAGGGGTATGCACAAATGTCATGATTGTTCTGTTTGTAGGTTTATTTTAGAAGGTCCTTATATTCAACTTCCTCACATACCTAACACTATAGGGGTCCCTGGTAATTTTTGTTGTAAAACAAAAGGAGTTGTTTATATTGCAGTGTGTGACAAATGCTCATCATTTTTTATTGGTATGACTACTAGAAAATTAAATGTTAGAATGAAGGAGCATATGTATAATATTAGAAAAAAGGACAAAAAACAAATATTTTATAGACATAGTGTTGAATGTATTGATTTAAAAAAAATTGTTTTCTATCCTGAAACACTGTGAACCTGATTACAGGGGGGTGATTACAGGAATATTTTGGCTCAAAGAGAAACTAGATGGCAAATTAAATTACAGGTAGATCATTTTCCTGGGTTAAATGAAGCCATCAATATTAAATGTTTCTTAAAAGATTGTGAAGCATATGTTTTATAATGTTTGTTATTGTAATGTATTCAATTATGCCCATTCTATAGTGCATAATGATGAATGAAGAGTTTGTTTTTTGCAAAGGGCTCTTTAATTACGATTTTACACTATGCAATTGATTAATTGATTTTAATTGTGTGCAGTATTTAAATGAATGTTTGATGTAACATTTCTTTTGGTTCTGAAGAAGTTTTTTACGAAAGCGTTGAATAAAGTGGAAGTTACACTAGTCTGTGGTTTAGTATTTTCCAGCCTTGAGCAGTTTTTTTGATTTATTATCTATACCTGTCAATCTCCCTCTCAACAGTCATTCACTTAATTCCTATCACTTATATCCTACCTACTATGTTTTTGTATACTACTCCTAACTTGCACTATGTCTCTGCCTCTCCCCCACACTTCAGGCTCTCTCTTTAGCTATCTTCCTATCTCATATTGTTGGCATTTTGTTTCTCTTCTGACTCATCTTCATTCATACTATTCCTGCCTAAAAAAAAATAATAAGTATGTATAAAATTTTACAATTTTTAGATTCATGCTTCAAGAATTTTCTTTCTGTATACTTTGTTATTGTTATAATTTTTGTTTTCCAGTATCCATTCGAATTTTATGTAACTGGTTTGTGGAGCTTTTCTCTTCTAGTCTCCGCTGAAAAGGGGTCTCTACCCAGTTGGAATAACCTGGTTAACAAATGTCAAATAAATAAATAAATAAATAAATAAATAAATAAATTAATTAATTAATTAATTAATTAATTAATATCTGTGATGTATAATGTTTTTTAATTGTGAACATGTTAACATGATTTGCTTTCTTTTATATAAATGTATGTTTGCCTGTGTCTTAAGTGATAATTCCCTAAAGGTGTTAAAAAACACCCAGAGCTTTAAACCTCATGTGACTTGCTTCACTGGTTATACATTTTTTCCATGTGTTAATTCAAATTTACCAGTCTGGATATTTTTCCTGCATGTGAAATTAATACAAGGTTATAATATAATGTGCAACAGAAAAAAATCAGCAGATTTGCTGTATGTAGTGCAAATAATGGTAAGCCAGCTGGAGATACATAATTTTAAGGCATGGAAAATTATAATGTGAAAAATACTGTTATGGGTTAATGAGATACTTAGCACTAGAGTGGAGGTTTTATATATATATATATATATATATATATATATATATATATATATATATATATATATATATATATATATAGATATATATATATATATATATATATATATATATATATATGGTTTACTATCAATATGTTGAGTGTGACTTGTGTGGAAGTGAGAAGTGCAGTCATCAGAATGCAGAGATGCCTTTAGGAGAACATTGCAATGTCGACTGTGGAAGACCGACTGTTAACATCCAGTCGACCTTTACACTGTGGGCTAAAGGTATCCATGCAGTCTGCATACATTAAGATCGCTGGACACTGCGGATCGGGAGAGTTACCCTTTTCCGCACTGTAGTGTGATCTCGGAGTTGGAATATGTAAGTGGCAGGGGGTGCAGGGGGCTTGCCCCCCTGCAAAAATATGACTGTCAGCACTGTGCAGTACAGATTTGGTCCGTACTGCCTGCTGCTAAGGGGTTTTGTACTGCAGAAGTCGAATTCAACTTCGGTTGCAGTAGTTCTGATGTTTCAGCCTGTTTATTGCTGTAAGTATCGAACATGTGAAGTGCATTTTTGAATGATTTATGTTTACATTTGATGTTTTGATAGTAAACCTATACACACACACGCGCACACACACACACACACACACACACACACACACACACATATATATATATGTGTGTGTGTGTGTGTGTGTGTGTGTGTGTGTGTGTGTGTGTGTGTGTGTGTGTGTGTGTGTGTGTGTGTGTGTGTGTGTGTGTGTGGGCAACAGAAAGTTTGCTTGACATCTGTTTAATCAACTGCATTTGGTTGACTATACAATTAATCAATTTTGCAAGATTGACTGTCCCAAGGTAGGCAAATATTCCCTTTTCCCAGGGATTGTGCAATCACAGAGTTAGTATAGATAATTTGTGGGGGGAATGCCGTTTATGTATTTTTATTTATTTATTTTTTTGAAGTAACATTTGCATGCAAGCTCAGTACACATGCGTTCTAGAAGTTGTCATTTCCATTTTTGATGTAGGGTGGCTTACCTTCAGGATGTCATCATATATTCATAGTCTCATTGTATCATTACAGGTTCTTGATTGATATCATTATGAGACATGTATACCACTAAGGAACCGTTTGTCCATACAGGACTCAACTTTCTTACTGTTGTGTGAAAAGAGTATTTGCAAATTAAAAAAACACATTACAGTTACTCTAATATTGGTCTAACGAAGGAAGCATAGGATGAAACTAGTTTCTGTTTCCCTCTATAGGTGATATTTCTGATAATCAAGGGAGCCATGCCCAGGCATTTCTGATAAAATGAGTTATAGCTTTATCCTAATTAATAATTTTGCTAATTATTATCCCCAGATCCTAATGGTAAGGGCTTGCTGTGTCTAATTATGGTGGCTACCAAAAAAAAAAAAAGAAATCACTAGAAAATGGAAATCAAAATCCTAAACAAACTATATTAGAAGTAGTGAATATAGTAACAGAGATAAAACAACTGGAATTGAGATCTTTAGAAAACGGTAGGTGCAAACTACATTGGAAAAAAATGGGAATTGTGGCAATAATACATACAGGGGAGAAATGACGGTTTGAAAGAAGGCAGGGCTTAAATGAGCTATGTAATGTTTGACTGAAAATGATTGGGTAGATTATAAGTGATGTATAATGCTTGCAACTGGGAGTGTGTCAGTATGGTTTATGATGTAAACTGCTTGCAACTAGAATTTTGTCGGAGTGGTTCGTTTTCATTTATTTAAAACTTTATATTTTCTTGTTTATATTAAGTGAAACAAAACAGCATAATATAAACAATTGTCAATGGATAAAGTGGTAGAATTAAGTACTATTACATTATACAAGCAAAAACTATGAAAACTAACACTAACAAAACTATGTACAATCATGCTAAATGGGAAGTTAACTAAGTAAAATGACAAGTATTTATCAGATTTAGTCATAAACCCGCAGTGCTGGTGCTGTGGTAGCATTGTCGCCTCACAGTCAGACGCTGTCCTGTTCGATTCTCAGCTAGACCGTCTTCTGCGTGGAGACATGCGTGAATGGGCGTACCTTCGTTGAAGGTTGTGCATCAGACCTGGCAAGCCGGTACGTAAAAATCAACTGCCAGTCATTAGCGGACCGGAGTTCCACTGTGGAAACCCCTAACTGGGAAAAGCCGAAAGACACAAACAAGTCTATTAGACAATAAACAATGAAAATTATTAATGCATAGATATTGCATAAAAGGAAAATAAAAGAGAAAATGTTATAGTGAGCATGAATAGTTTCAAAGCCCATCTCAAGGATCCAAAAAAGAAGTGTTGTGCATTACTATATAATGTGATTGAGTAGTATATTCCAATAATCAAAGAAATGAGGATGGAGCTGTTGACTATATATTAAGTATTTATGGGCCATTAAGTATGTGATAGCCATTTGTTTAAAACCTGTCCATGTAATAAAGGATTTGTATTTCTAGTTTAGTGTCATATAATATTTGATTAGGGTAAATAGTGTGACCAAGATACATGTTTGTAATCTTGATAATCCTGGAGTGGGTTGTGTAGAACAGAAAATTTCCAGGATAGGGTGGATTTCTCATAGCCCATTTTTTGCAGTTTGACCTTTAATGAGCACCAAAGTTTGTAGGCACATTTGCAGCTCCAAAAAAATGTGAAATAAATCAGCCTTCTGATTGTCATAGTATGCACAGAGTGGGGAAGTTGAGGGATAAAAGTTGTTTAATGATACTGGGGAAAGATAAGCATTGCTTAGTATTATGAGCTGCATGAAATTAAGTTTTTAAAATGGGATATATTTTGACCTTCTTTTAATAGAATAGGTTATGTGTATAGGTGAAATTGTTGGATCCAGATTAGCCCAGTAATTAGAAAGGGGGACATCCTTTTGGAATTTGATAGAAATTATAAATTTGTAAGTATTTGAAATCATCTTTTTCCTCATTAACAGTAGATCCCATATTGTTTTACATGAGTTTATGCCAGTCATATCTAGTTTAGGATCTTTGAGGATTTTTGTACACATATATTTGATTTGTCTGAAGACAATGGTGTAATTTTTGGGGAGGTTCAGTGACAGTCTCATCTCAGTGATAGAGTGGTTCTTGAGAAGATAAATGTCCAGCACATTTTTCTCTTTTAGGCAAGGGAATGTATTTAGATTAAGCATTTTACTGTTACTTTTAAGATTAGGATTTAGTTGCAATGGCTGCAGAGTATAGAAGGTGCTGGATATGTTTAATGTTTCAAACAATTTTTACAAATTAGTTATTTTACTTTTTAAAGATATGTGTATTTTGAAATTCTTCAAATTCACTTTGTTTAGAAAAGGGAGAGCTTTGGGATTAAATTTCAAAGCTTTTACTTAGTTGTAAAATAGTTCAGTCCAGATTGGGACCCATTTCTTTTTGTCCGAGGTAAAATTAGTGATTGCTAGGATTCAATTAGAATTTATTATGTCATAATATAGCTTGAAATCAGGGAGGCCAAGACCCCTGCCCCCAGCTATTCCTAGGGTATATCAGAGTTTTGTAGGCTATTATGGTTGATTTTGGTGATCATATCAATTTCGAAAGAGAAGAATGTAGCCATTTAAAAATTATTATACACTAATATATTTGAGGAATTAAGTACATATAGCACTCTTGGCAGGATGTTCATCTTGACCATGGCCACTTTTGCCAAAAAATGATAGTTGAAGTTTGTCCCATCTAAGAAGGTCCTGTTGAATAATTACCCATACTTTGGTGATATTACTTTGACAGAATAATTTTGGATCTTATTGGAATACTATTCCCAAGTATTTTAAGGAGTGACTTACTTTGATTTCCATAGGTAAAGGGTAAATAGATAACTGGCAAGATGGGTTAATTGGAAAGACTGAGGATTTTTCTCGATTTAACTTATAATTTGAAAGTTTTTAAAAGGTATCTATAGAGTTCAGAATTGTTAGTGTATCAGAGTTAGGTAAAGTGAAATATAAGTTTAAGTTATCTGCAAATGCAGAACAAGCAATCTTAGTGTTACAGAGAACCAGCATATGGTGAAAAGTTTTCTGAGTAATAAGTAAGAATAGGGGTTCAAAGTAAAGAATAAAGAGGTAAGGGAACATTGGGCATCCTTGTCCAATTCTATTCTTAATATCAATCCAAGAAGAGATAGTCTTGTTAACTTGTAAATAAGTGTGGGCTTTACAGTAGAGTGTTCTTATGTACTGAATAAAGTTGAGAGGTATGCCAAACCAAGGTAGAACCAAAATAAAAAGTCCATGTCAAATCTATCAAAAGCTTTGGATGCATCAACTGGAAGGGCAAATATTGGGGCAGGATTTTGATTAGATAGCATTATCATGGCTCCCAGGGTGAGTGTACTATCACATGTTTGTCTGTGCTGTATGAAACCAGAATGATTGGGTGATACAATATAATGGTTAATAAGTTTAAGCCTATTAGCCAAAACTGAGTTCCAGTGGTTTTGGGGGTCAGTGTTTTCTTTAAGAATGAAAATTGTTTCAGAAGCATTCAAGTGTTTATCAGTAATGTTATTGCTTTTAATGTAATTGAAAAGAAACAAAAGAATTTTTGAAAGATTCTGAATAAAGGTTTTATAAAATTCTGTAGTGAAACCGTCTGGTCATGGAGCTTTGTTAGGTTTAAGATTATTTATTACCATAATTATTCCTTGTTGGGTAAACTGAGATGAAAGAGATTTGTGTTGGTCCAGATTAAGTTTAGGGAAACTCAACTGATGCAGGAACTGATCAAAGTCTTGCTTCCGTGGTGGGGATTTTTGGACATTATAGGACTGTGAGTATAGGTTTTCAAATAATTGGATTATATCTTGACTTGAGTAATAGGATTCACCCTTTTTTAATTTCTCCAAATCTTTTGGGTTTCTAATACCATGACAGGAATGGACCCCATTCCTAAGTCGAAGTATGATTAAAGTTCATAAAATTAGTACTGTTTTAATCTTTGATGTCAGCCAAAAGTGCTCTTCACAGCACCCACAATGTGCCCAGTAATGAATCCTTCTGCAATTTGTACAGGGTTACACGGATTGATAATATATCTAAATATGGTTGTAGATTCTTTTTTATAAGATCTGTTGCTCCTACTACTATTGAAACTGTCTGGGTATCTTTCTTCCACATTGGTTTCATTTCTGCCTGCAGATCCTGATATATTATGACTTTGTGTCTCTCTGTACGCAACACACTGTAGTCACTGGGTGTGGTGATTTCAATTATCAATGCTAGTTTTGTCTTCTTTTCATGGACCACTATATCCAGTTTTCTAGCATCTACCTTTTAAACTGTTGGTAATGGGTGATCCCATATGATATAAACATCATCATTTTCTATGATGCTTTGTGGCTCATGTTTCCAGTGTTTTTCAGCCACTTCAACACCATAATGTTTGCACAATCCCCATTGCAACAGTCCTGCCTCATTATTATGCCTTTCAGTATACTGTCCTTCTGCCATTAGTATATCACAACCAGCAACAAGGTGTGCAACTGTTTCCAATTCGGTTTTACAAAACCTATATTTGTCTGTTTCTCCCACATGTTCAATGGACTTTACAAACCAGCGTGTATGTAGCCCACTATCTTGGGCCTTTAATATTAACCTTTCACCTCATGGTTTGAATTTGCCTCTACTTAATTATTGCTGCATTTGTTACTGAACAACATGAGGTTCTTCCAGAAGTTTTCTATACTTGCAACTATATTTATGCATTTTCCACATTTCTTGCCTTCTCATCTGGTACTTCACCTTATATTCTCTCTTTTGTTTTTTGGCACATTCAGTTGCTGCCTGATTTTTATCTACTTCTAGTTTGATTTCCATCACTGCTCGATGCCAATATGCCTCTGCTAGATTAAGCAGAGAAGTCATCTTAGATTTATTCTCCTCGTGTTTCAAAACTTTCACTATATTTGGGTCTTGTGAGGTCTGTAGATATGTATGGAGTCCCACGATTGCAGATCTATACATGTAATCAATTTCAAGAAGGCCCATACCTCCTTCAGAACGGGGAATATATAATCTTGGTATACACTGATTTTTATAAATCATTTTGTGAGCATGAAGCATCCTTCTTGTTTTCCTATTTAATATATCCAACACATTTTGGGGCCAGTCAATTACTCCAAAACTGTAAGTTAGGACAGGAAGAACAAATTGTTTATAGCTTGGATTTTATTCCTAGATCAATGCTATTTTCAGGATTAATTTAAGTCTTGTAAGGTATTCCTTACTAAGTCTTATTCGCATTTGTTCATGTTTTTTTGTTGATCCTTCATTAGTTCCCAAATATGTATACACTCCCTTTTGCTCAAGTTCTTTTATATCGCATACTTGTCCCAAACTGACGTTTTGCTGGTACTGCAGTTTTCCAGCTTTAAAGGTTGATTTGGCACATTTATCAAGACCAAATGACATTCTTATATCATCTGAAAAAGTATTAACAACCTGCAGTTGTGCTTTCAGGTCCTCGTCTGATGAGCTATACAGTTTTAAATCACTGACAAAGAGAAGATGACAAGTCTTTACACTTTGTTGTTTTCTATGAGCCAAATTATAGCCATGGCCTAAGCTGTTAAGTAAATAGCTTAATGGGTTAAGGCAAGTTAGAACACAATGGTGACAGAGAGTTACCCTGGAATATCCCCCTTTGAATTTTTATCCCTGAGATAATAATTTGTCCTTTATCATGGCTTAATTGCAAAGTGGTCTGCCACTGTTTCATGGTCACTGTAATGTAACTGATCAGAGTAGGGTGTATCTTATACATTTTTAAGTACTCTTTTATCCATGAATGTGGGATACTATCAAATGCTTTTTTATAGTAAACCCATGCCATACTTAAATTCTTCCTCTTTTTATGGCTCTCCATTATGGCTTTATTTAACAGCAAATGATCCTTTGTTCCATATCACTTTCTTTTATTGTCCTTTTGTTCTACTGCCATAATTGAGTTTTCTTCAAATGACTATAAACTCTGTCAGCATCAATTTCCATGTATAGTCTATACATCATCGGATGGCAAGTTATTGGTCTATAATTTTTAGGGTAGCTTGCAGGTTCACTCTTAAGTAGGAGCATTGTTTTTCCTGTTGTTAGGCAGGATGGTGTCTGTTCGAGGTGTGCATATAAACAGTGTTACTCATGGCTAAATCTTTGTGCAAAAATGTTAATACTTTTAACCAAAAGTTACGTATTACATCTGGGCCTGGAGTTTTCCAATTAGAGGCTTTTCTGAACTTTGCTTCAGTCTCTCTGGCTGTTACTTCATCCCATTTAATATCATGTACATTTAATCTTCTTATTCTTTCTTTTACTTCTTCTATCCATTTAGCATCTTTGTTATGTTCTACAGGATCTTCATAGATACCTGTACAAATGTATCTATTTCTTCTTTTTTTGGCAGTCTATCAATTCCTTTTACCTGTCTCTATAAAACCTTTTTGGGTCATGAATAAATTGCTTATTTCACACTTTTCCTTTATATTTATCTTCATATCTTTTAAGTTTTTCCACCTGTGCTGAAATTTTTAGTTTGTTATTTGCATTAGTGCATGATGGGTGGCAGCAGTAGTGCAGCGGTTAGCATTGCTGCCTCACATCCAGAGGTTCTCCTGTTTGATTCTCGGCTGGGGTGCCTTCTGTGTGGTGTCTGCATGTCCTCCCTATGGTCGTGTGGGTTTCCTCCAGGTGCTCTGGTTTCCTTTCACATCCCAAAGACATGCTGTAGGTGGATTAAACACTCTAAATTGGCTCTAGGCATGTGTGTGTATGCCTTCTGTGGAAGGTTGGGTGCAGGGTTGTCAACTCGACACTGTAAAACTCCACTGCCAATCATGAGCGGACAGGTGATCCACTGTGGCAACCCCTAACCGGGAAAAGCTGAAAGAAGATTTGAAGTAGTGCATGATAGATCCTGGTCTCTTCTAATACTGTGCATTGCTTTTATCACATCTATCTTTCTTAGCATTTTTGTTGCTCTATTCCCTCTTCTATAGTCTTCTAACAGTGACAGTTCTTGTCTTAATTGCTTTATAGTTTTCTTTATTCAATATTTCCATGATCATATTCAATTTCTGTCCTTCCTTTCCCTCACTACCCTGTGTTCTTGTGGTAGAACTTTATCAGCTATTAATTTAGCTGCACAGCAATATTTATTTATTTAACATTTGTTTACCGGGAAAGTCCGACTTGGAACTAAGCCAATTTTCAGCGGAGGCCCAGGGAGAAATGCTCCAGATTCATGTCTTTGAAACGTGGGAGGAAACTGGAGCACCCAGAGGAAACCCACATAAACTCAGGGAGGACATGCAGACTCTGCACAGAAGGCACTCCAGATGAGAATCGAACCGGAGAGCCTCTTGCTGTGAGGCGACAAGGCTACCATTGCACCACTGCCCTGTCCAAGTCCAAATTCATCCTGTGCCAACCGTTGCTCTGTTGTATGGGAACTCACTGGAGTATCACTCTTCAACATTGACTGCATCAGAATTTCCACAGTTTCTTGTTCCTTCACTTGCTGTCTAACTTCAATATATCCTGTTTACTTCTGTCATATCGCATGGATCTCTACGGACAGTCCTAATTACTGTGTTCATTTGTTTTATCAGACTTCTGACTTTTTGTTTTTTATTGACCTTCTGCAGTCTATTTCTTCCATTGATCTTAATATATCTATCTATGTAATTTAAATCAAGCAAATCTCCTCTAAACTCATTTTCTTCCAAACTAAGGGCACATCCCTTGTTTTCTGTTTCCTACGGGCATTCTATAGCATCTTCCTGTGGCACATTCTCTTCAATTTCATCCTGTGACATCCGTTGCTCTGTTGTATGGGAACTCACTGGCCTATCACTCCTCAACATTGACTGCATCAGAATTTCCACAAGTTCTTGTTCTTTACCTTGATGTCTAACTTCAAGTGAACACTTATACTGGTTTCCTGTGGAAGGCACCAAAATATCTTCATATGGCACCTGACCAATTGCTTCCTGTTCCACTGGTTTCCCCCTTAATTTGGCTAGCCATTGCTCTGTCTTGTGGTGCTTTCTGAATTAGATTTTCTACACTGAATCCTTCACTTTACAGGTACTCCATAGCCTCAGTTTTCTATTTCTTTAACTTCTCCATTACTAATCTCCTTTTCTATTTTTCATTTGTCTTCTTGATTTTTATTGTATTGTAAAGTCTTCCATGTCGTATTTCTTTGCCTGCATTTCTCTTCAAATATCTTTGGTGCTACTCTTTTTGTATCGATTAGTTTTGCTTTCTCCTTTGCATAAATATTATACCATATTAAATCTCTTTTTCTTTCCCATGTCCATATTTCTTCTTCAGATGTTTCCTAATCTTCCTGCTTCTCCTTACTTTGAGGACTTAGTCCATCATGCTGTGATGTAAGCTGTATTAGACCTTCTGCATCAAATCCTTCACTTTGTAGGCAGTCCATAACTTTAACTTCTATTTTTTAACTTCTACTTTACTAATCTTCTTTTCTACATTCCATCTTTGTGATATTATTTTTCTTATTGTGAAATCTTCCAAATCTGGAATCCTTTGTCTGTATTTCTCTTCAAATATTATTGGGGCTGCCTACTTTATATTGATTAATTTGGCTTTCTCTTTTGCATAAATATTGCACAATATCAAAACTCTCTTTCTCGTTTGCATAAATATTGCACAATATCAAAACTCTCTTTCTTGCCCATATCCATATTTCTTTTTTATACTTTTCAAATATCTCTGGAGTTTGTTGTTTATATTATTGCACTTCCTCAGATGCTTCTTTTTTCCAAACAGATCAAAGTTTTGTGATTTATATACTGTTTTTCACAAATCTGTTATATTAATGAACGCACATTTTCATTTGAAGCTTTTGAGAGTTTTTTTGTGTGGAATTTTTCTTTCCTCTAATTTCTCTCTTAATTGTTTTGTATATCTTGTGTCTGGAAATGCTGGACTTTTTGCATAATCGTAACGATACATAATTTCTTTCTTATCCTCAATAGTCCACTTTATCATCTTTATGGCTCTTCTTTGGCCTATCAGTTTTTGTGATTTTTGTGGACTACTACTTTCTTCTACAACAGGGGAGCCATCCTCCCCCTGGGCCTGGCCTGGCCCCATTGTAGGAATGTTTCCATATTTTGAGGATTCTACTCTGTCATCTTTTCTAATCCTGGCACCAGTGTGCCTACCAGGATTGGGCACTTTCTTATCCTGGATCTTATGCACTCATCTCTCTTTTTTAATTTTTAACCTACTTCTGTCCATGATATATCTTATATAAATACAGTCTATATATCAGTGTCATCTTGGTGAGATTTTATGAAAAACAAGGTCCACCTTCGGAAAGGTACTCACCAAGACTTGAGGATGAATTCAATTTCAGCAATAATACTCTCCTTTCCTTGTTGACGTATCATCTCTCCATTCAGATATTTCTTATCATCTCTCCATTCAGACCCCACTTATCATCTCTCCATTTGGACCACCCTTATCATCTCTCCATTTTGACCCCACTTATCTCCTCATTTAGACCCTTGGTATGATATGGCTGATATAATGGGAGATTTTTTTTCTGATTTATCAGTCTCACCAAAAAATTAGAAGGCATTTATGACCACTCTGAGTAGTTAGTAAGGGTTTTTATTTCCTGAAAGGATTTTCTGAAAGGATAAGTGGTTCAAATGTAATAGGTATAATTATTTTCAGAGATAAGTAAGTTGCATTTCAGATTGTTGATTATAACTCAATCGTAGTTCCATCTCCAAATTAGAAATATGATTTCTGATAGAAGATTATTTAGCAATGAATTGTCTTATATAATATAAAGCCTTATTAATGAGGTTCCCTCTAATTACCAATTTTAAAGAGGCCCATCATATATCTAATGGAAGATGAGATGTATCTAGTGAGGATATAAACTCTTCTAAAATGGTTTCCATTTTTTGCATTACATCTTCTTTTAATAATAGGTTAGAATTTAATATCTGGTTATAACCTCTGTGTCTAAAATGTATGTCATTAAGCCATTTGAAAGTAAGGGTTATTTTTGAATGATCAGAAAAGAATCTGAGTTCTACATGGAAGTCATTATTGTAATTCATAAAAATCTTGGAGATTAAAAAAATCCAGCCTAGACCAAGATTTATGACATTGATAGTAGTAGGTGAATTTGTCTTTTGGTGATTTTTAGCATGGAAAATATGTGGATCAAATAGGTTGCAATCATTTTTTTAATTTGTTGATGGCTGTGATAACTATTAAATGGACTTTTTATGTTTGTTCTGTCTGACTTTGAATCTTGAATAGTATTCCAGTCATCCCCTATAATGTAATAATAGCTTAGAAAGTTTGATAGGATCTTACAAATGGACATAATAAAATATTGTTGTCTAGCACAGTGGGCATATATATTTAATAATAAAATAGGTTTGTCAAAGTGAGAGCAACTAACTTTTATATAACTCCATCTTCCTTCAGGGTCAGCATCATAGTATAAAATGTTATCCTGAAAGTTTTTTTTTAATAATGATTGCAACTCCTATGCTATTAGATATTTTAGCAGCAGCAATATTTGTTTTAATCCATTTTTTCACAAATCGTGTTTCCATTGTTCAGGTAACATATGTATTTCTTTTCTGAATATTAGATTCACTTTAGATTTAAAAGCTAAATGGAAAAATATTCTCTTTTTATCAAGTTGGATCCCCTTGACATTCCATGAATCAATAATCCAGATAATAGATCTTTATATGTAGATAATAATGAGGAAAGAGATACTTAACTGTAATTATCTTAAATGCCATGGAGGAAGGGCATTTATCTAAGACTGACAGCAGATAGCACTTATCTCTTCCTGCTTTTACCCTGTGCCTAATCATGTAACTACTTAGCCCAGAAGAGAATAGTATAGTAGCAATCAGAGACAATTTAGGGAAAATAGGAAGTTAATCTAAAAACAATATGTCTCTAGTAGATATTACTTGTGTAACATATAATTCCAATTAAAAAAAAAATCATACCGGTAGCTTACAAGTAGCATAACATTCATAGCACAGTTACATCTTTTCACGTATCTCTCACTAAGTGCTTAAAAAAACTGATATAAAGTAGAGAGCCAATAGTAAGAAGTTAAATAAAGAGAGATTATGGAATTAAACACAATTCAAAAGGAGTATACTAATGATATTACATCTACTTTGGCACGTAAAATAGGTTTTTATAACTCTTATCTAATATCTTTTATGAAAAGAATTAAAGCAATTTAAGGCACTATGTCAGTTGTCCAGAATCAAATTATATGGAAGGGACATATCTTATGTGTTTCTTTATTATCTTTTTCACTTTTCTTTCACCCCCTCCCCTTCCCTTCTTCTTTATTTATTACAATACAAAACATTTATAGATATAATCAAGTACAGGTAAATAAGTATCAGTTTGTACATCTAGAGTTAGTTCTCCCCCTAGATCTAATCATTTGGTAAATTCTTACTAATATTTCTGATTATTTAGAGAGGTTACAATGTTGCACAAAATGAAAAATAATAATTGTCTTATCTGTATCAAGAACCCCAAAGAGTACACTTCTTTTCAAAACAGTTGGTAAAAAAACTAATTTGGTCTCATAAGGGTGGTGGTATATGGTTATTGAATCAAATCAAAACAACAGAAAACAACCATGTTAATTATTATGATCAAAATACAAGACAGTTGGCAATTGTTAGAGATTCTATTGATCTAGTGTAGGATATGTTGTGTAAAACAAAAAGGAGAAATAAACCATTGGGTGTATATACAGACTGTATATCTGAAAAGTTGAGAGTATAACTTATAACATAGCATACTTTACAGCATGACAACCAATTTAAAATATCACAGTCTGACAGGTGGGAGTTACAAATGAAGACCATTAGCATTTTGAATATCATGAGATAGATTATTAGCATTTAGAATGACTACATCAGTTATTATATTAAGTATTAGTCTATACATCAAGTGGAATCCCATTAGCTTTCAGACAAGCCTTTCATTTTCCCTTCTCTTATTTTTCTTTCCTTCATTATGGTTAGGACAATAAGCAGAGGACACTCCCATGCCAGTTCCATGTCTCAAATAAACATTGGCCACCAAAATTGAAGAGAAAACAAAGAAAAACAGCAAAAGATTCAAACTGAAACTGCTCATATACATTCAATGGAGCCTAAGCATCACATATCAACAGCAGTATAATGACAGGTGAACCTCTAGAGTTAAAATAAAAAATATCACCATATATAGTTCCCAGATAAGTAACCCCCCTCCCACCACCACACAACCAGATATGTTCAAGGTTGCAGAGAAACAGTATTTACCATTTTGGATGACTAAGCCCATTTCTACAGCTGATCTCATGCTAACTCAACGCTGCACAAATAATGAGCATAGATAGTCTGGGTGAGTAGGTAGATGACTGACCTTGTCACGTTAAGAAAATAAGGGAGCTTGGGAAGGTTGAGCTACATTTCTAGGAGACCAATGCAGGAAGATGTTACCGTGATATTTTTGTTTAAACAGGAAGGCCACCAAAATAAACAACCAACTAGGAGCTTGTATCATGGTAATTCCAGCCTCACCCAATAAGCATGGATTCGCCAATACAATGCAAAGAAAATATTAGACATTACCAAATTAGGATATGAAACCTAAATTGCAGTGAACTCAAAAAAAAAAAAAAATGACAGCAGACCAGGGTGACAATCATTGCTTAACAGCATCCACATCAGGTAATTCATTAAATGTGTTAAGAAAAGCATTTCTTGCTTTTTGGACAGTAGACATAGAAAATTGTGTGCCATTATGTTGGAAGAGTAGGGTGTTGGAGTATTTCATCTGAAACTTAATTTTATGTTGTATCAGATATGCACACAACGGGGAGAGTTTTTGTCTTTCTAGTTTTATTTGTAGTGGCAGGTGTTGCATAAAAAGGATTTTGTTTCCATTCCATATGAGAAACTTCTTTTTCTTTGTGGTAGAGAGGATTTTATATAGCTCTTGAAAGCTGAGAAACTTAACGTAAACTTGTCTTGGTTTATCCATATTTAACAAGAACATGTCGCATGATGAGCAATCACAGTGATTATGTGTTTTGCCTCAGGAGGGTTTTCTACTAAGGAGCCCAAGATTTGATAAATTGATTCCATTAATTTTGGTTCTTCAACCTGCTCAGCGATACCTCTTATAATGACATTATTTCATCTGGATCTTGCCTCAAGATCAACGATCTTTTGTTGGAGATTCTGCGGGCATTTAATATTGTATTCTGTTTCTTTCTGCAGTTTATCAAGTTTGACCTCGTTTTCCAGGACTTTAGCTTCCGTTGCTTCTATTCTATTTGCAGTTTGATTGATAGAGTTCCCAAAAGTTTGAAGCTGATTGGAAATTTTTTGAATAGCAAGTTGTATTGACTGAAGTGCTAGTTTTAAGTCTTGTGATTAGTAAGTTGTTCTGTTTTAGTTTTACTCAGCAGTTTCTTTGAGTCTTGTTGTTTCCTTGTCCTGGGTCTTTTAGCTATGGAATCTTTTTCAGGTGAAGATACTGCAGAAAATTTGGTTTTAGTAGTTTGAGTATCCATTTTATCTGTTTCAGCTGAAATCCTTGACCATTCTTTCCTTTGTTATAATTGATTAATAGTTAGGCCTCGTGGTTGTAAGCAAGCAGATATGTGTATTCTAATCTAAGGTAATCTTTCTCTTTTTAAGAATCAAATCAGCTTCTTGTGATCTTATTGAAACCAAAGAATAGATTCTATGTTTAGAGTGGTTACGTTTTACAAGATTATATGAGCTCTGTATCGAAATTTGATATTTTAATTTTGAATCCCAGTTAGAGCTAAGCAACAGCAGTGCTCACAGGAAGGCAGCCATCTTGGATCCGGTTCCTTTCCATTTATATAAATGTATGATTGCTTATGTCGTAAGTGAAGGTTTAATAAAGATATTTCTTGTTTAGAAAAGGGGTCAGGAATTGAATAATTTATGTAAAGTTGCTTATGTTATATGATATATAGCAATATATGTGAAGTATAATGTTTTAATGCTAATTTAATGAAATTTGATGTATAAATGTAAATTTGCCTATGTCACAAGTGATAATTCAATAAAGGTATTTAAAAAAGTTTAAGTTGGTAGTTTGCCAAAAAAGTGGAGGTGGTGGGGGATTGCAGTTGAGATGAAGGCTCAGTGATACATTAAGGTATTGACCTCTGGCTTCCTCTTGGAATTCTTAGAAATATATCTTTAAATCCCAGTAAAGTACAGTAACATTTGCAGCTAAGGAAACTCTGGCAATAAAGGAAAGCTTACTGCTAAAACTGCATTGAAGATCACATAGTCTGTCCTCTACAGTTATACCAGCATTTCACACATGAGGTATTCAATCTACTCATGGAAGCATGCAGCCCATGAAGAACAGTGAATTCTGATTTTGTTTGAGCAACAGAAGATGAACTCAATCCTAACTACCTATACTGAGAAATCTGATAAAAACTGCAATTGCCAAATAAACTCACAAAAAAAATTAACCATTTCACAGAGGTAGACACTGACCTTGAGGATGTGAAACACAAAGCGAGTTCTGCACAACTCAACCTTTATGCTAACATTACATATTTGGAAGATTGGGGATGTAGAAAAATATTAAAATTTACAGTCATCCCTGAAAAAGTAGAGGGGGGCTAACTATACTGAATACAAGAGCTAGCAATTGGCATCCTGGAGTGATATCCTGGCTGTTGATAAAAGAATCAAGAGGACAGATAGAGTTTTCATTTCTCAGCACATAACAGCCTGTATGCTAACACTGATTTTAGTGCATTAGTTATTTCCTCAAGGATAACGTTCTGTTGGTGCATCACTCACCTGTATTCATATATTTTATTTTTAAGTGAGGTAACTTTTAAGTCTGGTTTCAGTTAGGTTAAACATAGTAGGATGCTCCTATTCAAAGGAACATTAACATCACCAGACACTATATAGATGGTGGGCTCTCTTAAAGTGGCAAACTGTGGTTTGAATCCATTAAATGTTTTATTTTTAGCAGATATGGTAGCACAGAACTGTAAGACACTCCCTGTGATATTTTGACTTGCATATTGTTCACTGATAACACCAGATACTATATAGGTGGCCCTGGTGAGGCCCATAAATACTTCTAATTAAAGCTGGTTTATGTTAAAATGGCAAACAATTGTTTAAATCCATCAATGCTTTATTTTTAGCAGATATGGCAGTGCAGATTTTTAAGACATTCCCTATAACATTTTGACTTGCATATTGTTCATGCGGCTTTACTGTTGCAATTTAAATTTAAAATTGATTTTAATTATATAAAATTGTAACTAAAATGGAGACCTGCAGTATCGTTATATGGCTGTTTGTACTTAACTGAGCTGGCAGGTATATGCATGGTTCAGTTTCTTCCTCAGCAAGGGGAAGGGGGAATAGGTTTAGGCAATGGTGGCACCCATCTCAGGAATGATTTTAAATGCAGCTCTTTTTTACTGTGATTAAAGTTGCATCAGCCAATGCAAAGCCCTCATCTTTGTAGTCTAATTGCGTCTTTTATGAAAGCTTTTTATGATGATTTATATGTAAATAGTTACTCTACAATTGTTCTTTTTTATGTTACTCCGGATTGGGTTGTTATGGTGTGATTTTCTGCATTACAAATGCAGCTTCAGATGGGATTATACTTGTCTAGTTCAAGGAATCATTTTGAGTCAATATTGCGATATGAATTAATTAATGAATGAATAAATGAATGAATGAATAATTAATATTAACATTAATAAATTAATGACATTAATTAAGTACGGGCAGCGCAGTGGTGCGGCATTTTATGTTGTCGCCTCACAGCAAGAGGTTCTCTGGTTCGATTCTTGGCTGGGGTGCCTTCTGTGAAGAGTCTGCATTTCCTCCCTGTGTTCATGTGGGTTTGTTCTGGGTACTCTGGTTTCCTCCCACATTCCAAAGACATGCGTCTGGAGCGTTTCTCCCCTGGCCTCCGCTGAAAATAGGTTCTGTCCTAGTCGGACTTTTCCAGTCAACAAATGTTAAATAAATAAATAAATAACATGTTTTGCTATGTATTTAAACCTTCAGTTGGAAACAGTGATAAGGTAACTTTGTCGCAGAGGTTTTAGGTTTAATAGCTGTATGTGTATCACTGGATGTCTTAGAGTGTTACCAGGTTACAAGCAGATTAGAAGAAGCATGGTTTTTACTTATAATAAGAAATATATGCCACACTTCTACTACTGAAATAAAAAACTGAAAGAGGCAGAAAATTTTAAATTGGCAATGTGTGTATATCTCATGGGATTTTTAGTCATATCCAAAGACAGGCACTGGGTTATAATCTCTTTGATAAGGAACAATATGCCAATTTATGTGTTTGATCAAAGAGGGCTTATATTCAATTTCTAAAAGTCTGATAGAATATTTGAAACATATAGTACTAAACCTATACATGCATACCAGAAAGGCATTATACAAATATTAAGGGAATAGATCATTTTCTAGGAGGGGTTTATTATCTGGGAAGGAGGCTGAAACATGTTTTTTTTTCCCCCTGGAGAGGTGCATAGTGGACCAAGAAGCTATAAAGCACCATCACTGGGTTTCTTAACTGATAAATATACACTTATGATTGGAAATGGGGGATATACATGGAACCCTATCTTTATTATTTTATATTTACATTTCTTTTTGATTCCATTCTTACTGTTGGATCAATACAATTATTGTTTCCAAAGAACAATATTATTTGACTGATGTGTTAATATATCCCCCATTTTATTATTTGATTGCACCTCTCATCTTATGTTTATGGAGCATTTTGACAAACATTGCAGGCTAAATGTATTTTTATTTTTATTTGCTTCTTTTCTTTTCTGGAACAATGAATAGAATTTTTGACAACTGGAAGGCTTTGCTAAGTATAGATGAGGCCCATATATTTAACCTTAGGATACAGTTAGGTCAGACATAGGGAGTTATTTGAGGGCTTATACTGATTACTTAGTTTACAAATATTTAATAGAAATAATCCATTCCAAAAATATGTATTGCTGTACATCAGCTAGTAACAGACCAGCAAATAGAAGCTCTTGGGGAGTACAGATTTGCCAAAATATTTTATTATAAAATATATTTGTTTAAAACAACCTAAATATGGAACAGCTCTGAAGTTACTTTGGTCAGTCAGAGATTTCTGGCTCTAAGAATCATCAGTATGCTTCTGAAAGGAAATCTTGTACATTTAAAGATGATAAAAAAGGTACAAGCTGTACTATCTTATATAAAGAGGAGATTTATAAGGAATTGCCTGTACAGGCTTTGAGTGAATACATAGATGCATTAGATCTTACAATAGGCATCCAAGGAAAATGTAAATTGTTTGTTACCTAAATCATCAGTCTGGAAATGGAAAACATTCTGAGAGACCAAGCCAGAGTTTAAGACTCCAAGACTGGATGGATTACATTTTGGAGATTTTTTTGGCTGGTAAAGACAAAACTAGAGACCTTAACCCAATTAGCAAATTATATTTTATTTCAGGTCAAGTCCCATTATCTTAGAATTAGGTCATCACATCAGTAATCCCAAAGCAGAGACGGGATCCTGCACAAGTTGGTTCATTCAGATCTATATACGTTTTGAACTATGATTAGAGCATTTTCACAGCTTTTTTGGCTAAAAAGGCTTGTAATGTTCTTTCCAGACCTAATTCGACTTACCAGAGAAGGTTTATTCCTGGTCATTCTATTTTAGAAAATGTGATAAAAATGTTGCTACTGAATTAGAATGCAAATAGAAAAGTTAAACCATTTTTCTACTTTTGATGACAAAAATGTGTTAAACTGGGGGAGATGGAAGATTTTCTTTGAGGGTTCAGAATACTTAGGTTATCCAAATAAGTTTGTTAACCCAATACAGAAACTTTATACAACAGCTTTGGTAAGGATAATGATAGGGGCAGATCTCTCTGCCACAATTCAAATACCCTGGGGATAAGGTAAGGGTATCCCTTCCACACTTTCAGTCACAATATATGAAGCACCTTTGTTCAAAATTGAGAGGCATGGATGTAAAGAAGTACACTATTCAGGGTCTGCAAATTACAATCTTTCTTTATGTAGGTGATGTCATGATTTATTTGTCTAATCCAGACAAAGATTTAAAAAAGAAAACAGAAACAAGAGTTCTCTGATTCAACTAAATAAGAAACTAAGAGGTCTAATAAAGTCCAACAAGGCCAATTACAAGGTCAGGCTAGCCTCCCAGGTTAAGGATGATCAAATGCCTTCTTTGGCTAACTCAGGAACCTTAAAGGTAACACTGAACATTGTGCAGAAGTGGTTGCGAATTGCACAACCTTCATTAATCAAGATGACACAGCAAATCTACTGGCTGATAAATTTAGCTCTAACTTCAATCCCAACTCTCCCACTATCCTTTGGGAAATCCATTCTAGCATACCCCCCAACTAAAAACATGGAGCAGATCTTGGTGTCACTAGCTAAAACCAAAAACATTTCTTCAAATGGCCCCAACAATATCCCCGGTTGCCTCCTAAACAGCCTAAAACATGACCTAGTAGGACCACTTGACACAGTCTTCAACCACAGCTCAAAACCGGTTAGGTACTAGGTGACTGGAGGATCATAATGATCATCCCTCCTCATAAGGGTGGACCATCACCTGACCCCAGTAACTGCAGACCCATCAGCTTGACAAGTCTAATATGCAAAGTCATGGAAAGAATTATCATGGAAATGATCAAGAAGGGCATTCCTACAGACACTGGATCCATCCATGTTTGACTTTGTTAATGGAAGATCTTGCCTATACAGCTTGGTAGACTTCTTCAAGAGGGTCACCAAGGATATGGATGAGGGGAAAACTGTGCATACCACCTACCTTGACCTGGCTAAGACATTCCATTCAATACATCACTCAGGTAATATTGAAAAACTCTCAGAACTAGGCATAAATCTTTACATAACTCACTTGATTGCTGGCTGGCTTAGAGATAGGACTCAAGATGTCAGGATTGGTGAGGCCACTTCCACCAGGAGACTGATCACGAGCAGAGTACTCCAGGGCTCTGGGTTGGGCCCTTCCTGTTTTGCATCTACATCTTGGATGTCAAAGTTAATGTCAAAGGCCCTCACAGATGGCTGTAAATTGGGACCTATCATAGATTCCCCCATGACAACTGGCATCCTACAAGTGGATCTAACACAAACAAATGACTGGTGCTAAAGCCACTGATTAAAACTCAACATTAAGAAATGCATTATCATACCCTTTGAAAGATCATCCACTTAAGCTAATTACTCCACTGATAAAACAACTTTAAGATTTGACCTAGTAGTTAGAGATCTGGGAACATATCTGGCCTTCAACCAACACATAGCCAAGATAATAAGAAAACATTCTACATTGCCCAATCATAAGCAAGGGTATGGCATCCAGGTCCAAGAAAGTTACAGTACCACTCTACTCAGCCCTTATCAGACCCATCATTGAGTATGATGCCTGTCTTACCATGTACCTAGCCAGGCACTTCCAACAGTTGGAACACCCTAAAATGTTCCTCACCAGGAGAATCCAGAGTATTAATACCCTGTCCTACACAGATCAGCTTAAGAAAGGCCCTATCTCTGCACTCAGCCTCCAGGTTACTGACAGATAATCTATGCCTGGCATATAAGGCATCCAGAGATCCAGTTCTGATGGATCTCTTGCACATCTATAAGACAAAGAGCACCAGTATCACTAGATCCAAGTACTTGGACTTTGTAACAGAAATAGAAGATGCTGGAGAGACAGGTCATCATCATCAACCTCCTTTTTCCTGTTTTATACATGGAGTTGGGGTGTCATGTCAACTGCTGCCATCTCTCACTCAATTTAATCCCACTCGACTACCTTTTTCAACAGTCATGTTTGACTGTTGCAGGTTATCTGTCACACAATCTATCTGCCTTTTTGATGGATGCCCTCATTTCCTCTTCCCTTCTTCCTGTCTGTCCCAAATCTTCTTCACCAGATTGTCTTCTACTTTTCTGCACACGTGCCTAAACCACTATAATATGTTCCCTTTTACATTTTCTGCAGTTGGAGCTTCTTTGACTTCTGCTCATATGTCCTCCTTTCCTCGTCTGTCCCACAGTGTGCATCCCACCACCTGTCTCAGGCACTTCATCTCCATCACCTCTAGGGTACTCAATTTCTCTGCCTTTACTGCCCAGATTTCTGTACCATACAGTAGTACTGGTCACACCACTGTTTTATACACCTTACCTTTCAGCTTCTTTGGCATTCTTCTTTCATACACTACCCCTGACACTCTGTGCATTCTAGCTTTGACCTCCTCATTCAGACTTCCATTCTTCTGAATCACCCCTCCCAGATACTTGAAACAATTAACCTGTTCCACTATTTTCCTTCAATTTCAGTTCCTAGCTTCTTCTGATTTCCCCAGTTTGCTGCCATTATCACTGTCTTATCTGTACTTAGTTTCATCCCATATGCCTTTAGTTTTGCATTCCATTCCCCTATCCTTTGCTGAAGTTCTTGCTCTACGTCTGCCTGTAATCCCACATTGGCTACATACAGCAACTTTGTTGATCTGTCCCCTCCAGTCTGTTTGCTAATGTAGCCCATCACCAGTATGAGCAGCACTGGGCTCAAAGCTGAACCCTGATGCACACCACTGGGAACCCCACTGCGAGGCCAAACACTGTTTCTACTTGAGTCATTGGGTCACTGTACATAGCTTGCATTAATCCTACCAATGTTTCTGGGACTTTGAACCACCACAGGACTGCCCAAATCAGCTTTCATAGGACCTTGTCATATGCTTTCTAGAAGTTTGGGAAGGCCCAGTTGGATCTTTCATCTTATCAACTATCTGTTTCACTGCAAACACTGAGTGAGTTGTGCTGCATCCTGATCTGACTCCGTACTTCTCATCTCCAATCTTAATTTCTACTACTCTGTGTATTCACTTATCAATTATCCTCTTCAGAATTTTCATGCAATGTGACAGGTGTTTGATATTTCTGTACTGTCCACAGTTGTGAATGACCCCTTTGTTCTTGAACACTAACACTAGTATGCTTATTCTCCATTCATCTCCACACTGCTTATGAGTACCCTCAGGAGCCATGCCTCCCCATCTCACCCAATATCTTTATCATATCTGCTGTAACCTCATCTGAGCCTGCTGCTTTCCCTAACTTCATTTTCCTTAGTGCTGTTTGTACTTCTATGGTGGACTCCTACTACTCCTCTTCTCTCACTGAAGGCAGTGTCTGTAGCATTACAGCTTCTATGAGGTTTTATTCATTCAGAAGCTGCTGGAAGTACTCCTTCTATCTGCTTTCGATGTCATGTGGACTGGTGAGTAGGTTGTTGCTGGCAGCCCTTATGAATGGTGTCTGACTAGCTTCTTTATCTTTCCATTTTTACCTTGCAACCTGACATAGCTTCTTTGTGCCACCTACTGAGTCACTTTCCAACTGCTAGAGTGCCTCTGTTGCCTTGTTCTTTGCTATTGCAGCTGCTTTCTTAACCTCTTTGTTAGTATTCCTTCCTAGCCTTGTCCATCTTTTCTAGCTCCCACTTTTTCCTGCATGCTTTCTTTCTTTTGAGGACTTCCTGGATTTCTGCATTCCATCACCAGCTTTCCTTATATACCTTACTTTCCTACCTGGCTCAGCCATCTATCTCTTCTGTAATCCTCACACATGCTGTTTTGAGCCGCTGACATTCTTCTTCAACTCTACCTAGTGCCTCTTCTTCTTGAGGTGCTGGAGCCCTTAGTAATTCCTTGAACTCTTGTGCTTTTTCTCCAGTTAACTTCTACGTCTTCAGCCGAGTCCCTGTTGACAGACCACTACTTGCAACTGATTGTGGCAACCAGTGGTTTATGCTGTGGGCTGACTGTTTCACTGAGGATGACTTTGCAATCATTGATTCTACTTCAGTGTCATTTCTTTACTAGGAAAAATTCTATCTGAATTGAATGTTGGCAACTCTTGTGTATGATCTTTCTGAACCATGTGTTGGCTACTATCAAGCCATTTGCCAGACAGAAGTCTAGAACGGCTTCTCCTTCTTTATTTCTGTTGCCCCAACTATGTAAACCCAGGCAGTTCTCATATTGTGTTCTGTCTGCCCTGATATGTGCATTCAGGTAACCCATTATCTATACCAGTTCATGTTGGACTGCTTTATCTAGTAGGTCCTGCAAATGCTGTCTGAATGCACTGTTCTGCTCACTATCACATACTTGTGGTGAGGTGTAGGCTGAGATTATGAATACTGCCCTATCATTACACTGGAATCTGATTACCATGAGTCTGTCACTAATACCTACACCATTTCTAACCCGTCCTCCTCCTGAGTACTAGCCTCTGGATTCTAAACCAAGTTGGTTTGCTGCACTACACTGCTCTTACATCTTGCTTGTTAGATACACCGAATGTCCAACTTCCGCCTTACCATCATGTCATTGACTTTCAAGCTCCATCCTGTCAGTGAATTAATACTGAGTGAAGCAATTCTTAGCTCTTGTTTGGCAGGTTGATTTCATGTCTGCTGGGATTTATGGTGGTTACACACTGGCCAATGTCGGCGCAAACACCTCTCCCACTGTTAGCATGAGTCCCTGACATAGGTCAGAGTAGGCCATGTCCTTAGTTCACTTATCACTGGCAAATACCCATGCCTATACGATGACATTAGTTAACATGACTGAATCACCTAGTGCCAGATATTTTCATCATTGAATGGCTAGCCCTGCCACAGCACACAGTCTGTCATCTGTGTTCTCCTATCTTGAGGACAGCATGTGCCATTAGTAGATGCCCAAAGTGGTGGTCTATACAACCATCTAGAGTCTGTGCCACTGACCACAGCTCCTTGGGTTAATTTTATTTATTTATTTATTTTACATCTGTTTACCGGGGAGACAGCTGTCTTTCAGCGGAGGGCCAGGGAGAAAAGCTCCAGAACAATTGCTAACATACTATACATAAGGTATTTACATGAGCATTGTGGTTTACACATGCAGTTATAAAATATAGCAGATAATGACATATGATTGCATAAGATATTTACATAAGCATAGTGGTCTAGACATACAATTAAAAGTATAGCAGGCAGTAACATATGATTGTTGTTCATACAGTATGTTTAGTAGAGACAATCTTGAAGATGTACTGAAGATACGACAAGAAAGGAAAAACTAAAAAAAAAATACTAGCCAGATAATCTTAAAGATGTAATGAAGATAAGAGAAGAAAGGAAAAACTAAAAATACTAGCCAGTTTGTCAAAGGATAAAAAAATGGAGGTGGGTGGAACCCCATAGAGAAACAGAAAGAACATGCAAACTCCAAACAGGCATTGGTCTGAGGTCAGGCTTGAGCCTAGAACCTTATGTATGGGAGACAGAGACCTTATTCATTATGCTAACTGGGGAGATTGTTATGTGTCTCAAAGGATCCCTGCACTATGGAGTAAGTTTCCCAACCACATGAAGCAGAATTCCTCCCTGACCTTATTCAAACAAAACCTTGATCAGTGGATAGGAAATCACAAATTCGCCCCTGGTCTGCCCCCCTTGTCTGTGATGGACAGAGGTTGAGAGGAAGTAAAACAATACCCAACTAACATCCCCCCACATAATCCTTAGCTACCTCCTTAATAACATACCCCAGCATATCTGCACCTAAGGTGCTCAGGGACAAAAGTAGGTTGGGTTGCATGGCAAGGCTTATAAAGATTCTGGTGGTCATAAACTTAGTATAAACTGATGAACCTATGACCCAAAATGTCTTTCAGTGAGCTAATCACCATTGGAAGTTGTCAAGCCATAAAATGTAAACATATACAACAAAGGTTGATGCACTCAGGGATTTACCTTTTTTAGTAAACAGTATCATTTGACCTACCACACACACACACACACACACACACACACACACACACACACACACACACACATATATATGGACAACTGTATAATGGAGCTAACTTATAAGGGAATCGTAGTATATAAGAATAACACCATGATTATGAAAGAGGTGACTTAAGTTTGATTTGCAGCTCTGGTGCTTGTTGGAGATGGCAGGAAACAGGGAAGGAAATTATAAGGGTCTATATTATAACGTCGAAATCTACAAAGATCGAATGTTATAATATCGAACCTTAAACACCGAAATCCGCAAACATCAAACAGTCAGAATAGCATTTTTTTTCCAGGGAAAAAAATCACTATTCCGAGAAACATACACACAACACAAACACACACAAAAAACAGCAATCCACACACATACACTTAAAATCCTACACCTAAACCTAATCTAAACTTTACATACACTACTAGCTATCCACTTACCTTAACCGAACCCTAACCCTAAGGTCCATCACTATCGCACACTCACCCGCGCCCTAACCCTAACTCACCTAACCTGCCCCCTAACCCTAACCTACACACAACCGCACACTTACCTGACCCGCGCCCTAACCCTAACTCACCTAACCCACCCCTAACCCTAACCTACACACAGTCGTACACTTACCTGACCCGCACCCCAATCCTAACGTCCACACAACCACACACTTACCTGACCCGCTCCCTAACCCTAACTCACCTAACCTGCCCCCTAACCCTAAACTACACACAATCCCACACTTACCTGAACCTGACCCGTAACATTCCAACATATCGAACGCTGAAAACAGCGAAGCCACAGCAAGGGCCCACTGAATTCTTTCCCTGGGAAAGAATTCAATGTCCTGCACCTTTGCTTTTTTCAACATTCGACAAAACTGGTTCGATATTATAACATTCGAACTTTATAAAATTCGATGTTATAATATAGACCCAATTATAAGGCATATGCCTGCTCTCGGTTTTCAGAGATAACAATTGGGGGAGGCATGTCAGCTGGGCATACTACATATTTGTCAATGGTTGATACCAGAGCCAAAGGATGGCAAGAGCGGGGTTGAGTTTCAAGTCAGTTAGGCCCAGGGCAGGGGCTACTCCCTCTAATCATTTCTCATTGCAAGCCCAATTTCAAAAAACACTTCAGTATAGAGAGGAGGTAGGGTGACTTACTAAAAGCCACCTAAGCTACTATGAGCAGCAGTGGCAGCTCAATGAGTCTCTTCCACTCCCACTCAGCTTGCATGCCAGCCAGAAGGTGGATTGCAAACAATGATCAGAGTGGTATAAGAATATCAGATCAACTTGCTCAAAGTATGTACAGGCTGAGTGGAGGTGGGCATGAAGGAGAACTCTGTGCTGCCAATACAAACACATAAAAGCATCCTGCATAACCTGCTGCAAAAAAAAAAAAATGATATGGAAATCCTTGAAAAATGTAAGAAATCTTTGTCATATGGAAGGGGATCTGTCTGGAAATTCCATAAAGAATTCAGACTGTGTCACAATATATTTTCTCTTTATTTTTATATGCAACACTGTGACTGGGTCTTCCTATGTTTCACGCTTTTTTACGTCCAGCTTTGACTCAACAGAGCTATCCCAGGTAACCCACTCTCTCATATAAGGTAAACCTTGATGAGTGGATGGGTAACAGAAAATACACCCCTGGGATCACTTCATTGGCTCTGCTTGACAGAGGATCAGTTAATTAATCAATGGGGTGGCGAATGCCGACACACTCTGGCTAGGCTTGCAAATGCCCTCAGGCAGATAACCTAGTACCTACCTATGAACCTATGAACCTATGAACAAGAGTAGAAAGCTAATCTATGGTTTTCTATATGCAAGAAGCAAGTCTAGAGTAGCTTGGAATTTGTTTTACCCTTCCAATGGTAAGTGGGAGATTTGGTGATCTATATTTTGAAGCCTCTATAAAAGCAGCTAAGCTTAAAATGCTTCACTGTATTCTGATTAGGGATTATTCTGCTATCCAGATGTCAGTCTTTTTTTGAGGGAATATTAGGGGTATTGAAATATTTTATGAAAATATCAAGAAAATGTAAAGAGAAAACCTTTAGTCCTAGCAGCTTAAACAATGTTTTGTTTACAGAGTCGGTGATCATGACAATAACTGAAACCCATGCATGTGACTGGATGAACAAGTTATTACCAATGGTTTCTTGATGTTAATTTGAATTAAAAAAGTTGTATAAAATCAAGTGGGCCAAATAATTCTTAGACCTAAAGCAGATTGCTGCTGATTTTTCAGTATTAACCATGAAATGACTGTTGTTGCACCAATTGAAATATTCATTAAAGAAATGATGAACTGTTTAGACATCACACACTTCAGACATGATAGCCATTAAATTATAATCATCATCAATGTTATATTTCAGGCTATGTACACTGGTGTTTCAGATAAGAAGACACTGAATAAGAAAAGGTCCCAAACAGAGCAGTGGTACACACCACTAAATGAGAATTTCCATTTGGAGTTGTAACCCTTAAATGGGACCCAAATGTAAGTGTAAATAATCAAGTGATAGTCCAGTTGAAGATATATGGGCTTACCTGGTAGTGCCTTTAATCTGGCTAGGATATTATGAAAATGATATCAAAGTTCCCAGACAGATCAATGTAGGCCACAGCACCCAGAACACTTGAACCTGATGCTTCACTAAAATAGACATAAATTATTAGGCAGTCACACAGGATCTGGACTCAGGGAAGCTATGCTGATTTAGGTCAAAGTTCTCCAGACCAAATATTTTTACATTAATTGAACTGAACAGTAGAATTTCAAAACATTTCATTATTAAGCTTATAATACTAATGAACTGATAGTTAATTAGGGTCATTTCAGTTACCACCCTTATGACTTGGCTCACACTAGCCTGCTTCCAGGAAGAAAATACATACTCATGTTTTATAGATGTGTTTAACAGATTATTCAAGAAAAGACAGAATGAATCCTTTATATTGTAAACAACTATTACAGGGTTTCCATCAATATTTATGCTTACGTTCCTTTTCCTTTACTCAAAATGTAATAATCCTTAGATCCAGTATAAGTGGGAATGTCAGTAGAGGATGTATCTGTGAAGCCTGTAAATATGCACCCTAGACAAATCTGAAAATAAAATAGATTAGCAACATTTTGGTGTAAGCCTTGTATGTCTCTTTATGTTACAGTTTAAATAAATTACCAAACATTTGTTTTATTCCCTTGATTGATATATTAAAGAATAGTTGGTGCATGCATAAGAAGTTTACAATAGATGGCATATCTATTTTTACTGGTCAGAGAGTGATAGGATTTGGGAATTCTAAAAATGTGAAACTTTTTAATAACAAATATATTGATTCTGTGATTTCACCAGGGAGCTTTTCATTGTACTATATTCTGACCTGAAATATAAGTATCCATAATCATCACTTTTAGCATAAAATAGGCCCAAAAGGCTTCACTAATTGTAGAAATAAAATCTTCCTTCCATTTACAGTTAATCAATGCTTCTCCCAAAGCCCCTATACTGAGTTGGGAGAGGCAGACAAAATAACAGACATTTTGATTGAGACAATACTGTCCTGATCTGAGGTACTCAATGGAGGATTTTTTTTTCATTAGATATATGATCTATGCAATTAACTAACATTACATTCAAAGTGGTTGACCATCTTTTGAGAAGTTTGCTAATTTGATGTAAGTGAAGTCTATAATAAAGTAAATTAATAAGTTCTCATAAATATTAAAACTGTAGAATTATCCCTGTTTAATGCCTGGAAAATTAAAAGTCATCTAATATTAATGCAAAGCTCTCAGCCTCTAAATGTATTTCATCAATAAGGTGAGTCTACATCCAATGTCAGTACAGAGTGTAAGATTATGCTCAACATTGTTTTAAGGTTGAATGTAACTTTGCTACAAATATGTAACATAAATAAGTATAAGATAAAGCTTGTTTAAATGCAGAAACAGAGTTTAGTAACATGTCATTAGCATCCAAACTAAATGACTGTGGTTTTAAAAAATAAGGAACTTGCTTATGAGTGTATTACACACACATCAAGAAAGCTGACTTCTTACAGACATGACAAGAATGTAATTTGCTTTCTTTAAAGAACTGACAACAGGACATGTTTTTCTAAGAAAATTTAAAAATATGCTTTTCTAATCCACAAGGCATTTCTTTGAAGACAGTTTACTTATCAGCATTTGCACAAGAACAGATGTGTCAGCATTTGCGTCATCAAGGCAGCATCTTTCCAAAACCAAGAGGGAGTGCTTAACAAAAAATATATATAAAGTCTGTATTAAATCCAGTTATGTTAGGGGTAATGGTAGGGACACATTTGTCCTGAGGTAAATGTTATATCTCTCACATCATCTGTACTATATGAGAAGTAAAGTAGAACATTTTCTGAAGCTGTAACAGAAGTACATGTGGTTTATTATAAAATGTATTGGTTACTGCTCTTAAAGACAGGTGATGCACAGTATATTCTCTCATTAGTGTATATTCTGCAAGTTTCTGTATGCAACAGACTGTGAATGCAATTATAACCAGACTTTGATTTCAGCAGAATCCAGCCAGCAAGACTGAGTGTCTTAAGAAGACTTCAAATCCATCACAGTAAGCATCAGAGTAACAGCACAGTGCTTTTGGCACAATAAGATTAAGTTTTCAATGTTGAGCCTACCTGCATTCGAACACAGAGGGAAGAGTAAGCCCTGCAGAGGGTTACTTCAGTCAAATTGCAGTAACTAACATTTGTACGTATGTATAAATCCTAACCAGAAGTATTCCAGTTTATGCAGTTTGCAGCAGTAAAGTTTTTTCAGATGTCTAAATCCAGTGAGACTAGTTCAGGAAAGTGCAGTGCCATAAATTCTCCAAGAAAAGGTGGATATCTACTTTAACAGCAGTGCGCTGCCTGTTGTGTTTCCCCAGCTTCTCAAGTGACTTTGAAAAATTTCCAGCCATCAGCAACAACAGCCTGATCACCTGTTTTCTTGCTAACTGGTAAGACTTTTTTCTGTGTCACATTTTTAGTATGGATGTTATAAGACAGTTTGCATATTATTAGACATTTTGGACGTTATTAGACAGTATGGATATTTTCAGACATAATTCAAGCAAATGCAAGCTTTAGTAAATTGCAATGTTGGTATACACAGCACATTAGTAAATGTAAAACCTTAGTAGGGCAGGTTGATAGTAAGGCATTATGCAAATGTATTACAATATTTGACTGGTATCTCAAAGAAAACCATGTGGGGTATGACAAATGTTTATTGTGTGATTCAGATGTTGAACAGTTATGTCCTGTCACCGCATGTGAAAGGTTAATATCAAAGGAGTCAAATCAGTTACTGACAGGATCTCTAGTACATTTTGTTACAAAAGAATGTAATAAACTTCTAAGAGATAGACACAATGAGTTCAGGAAGTTTAGACAAGTTATACAAACATTTTTCCAAAAGTGCATAGGAGTTTCAGATTCAGCAGAACAGGTTCCTGTGACATATCAGGCAGACCATGAGGAGACATTTGAACAGCAGTTATAAGATAAAGGAAATAAATTAGCTGAACTGACAAGCACTGACATCCTACATACATTGGGAAAGAGCAGGAAACTACAGCTGATCTGTACAAAAGAAATATATTTTATAATATGTTTGTGTTTTGAAAATGGTTAAGCATACATGCTAGGATGGTAAAATACAAATCATTCTCAAATGTTTAAAACTTCCATTCAATTAAAGCAAGATATCTATCAGTACTACAGTAAAGTAGAGCGTATGACTGCCATTCTCATAGCATAGTCAAAAGGTAAACAAAACAGTTCTAGTGTATAAAAATTAAATAAAAATAGTTAATAAGAGTAAAGACTTAAAGCCACAACACTGACATGCTTGTATAAAGATTTAAAGTCACAAGACTGACATGCATGCATTTTCTTTTCATACAATGCACAAGAATAACAGGCAGACAACAGCAAACATAAATAATGTAAATATAAACGTAATAAACCCAATAAAGTTGTGGAAATGCACTCAAAATCACCAGTAAATCCAACCAAGAGTGCTAAAACCAGAGCGGGACTCAAACTAGGTGTATCCAAAAAATGTTTAATAAATCCACAGAACACAAACGATAAAACGATAAAACAATGCCTTCACTCAGTACATATGCATTTTAGTCTCATTACTCAAGACTTCATCAGATGACCAGTGTATGTTTCCATTAATTATATATATTGAGTTTAATTAACAAAACACCAATGAAATTGAGGTAAATGCATTTAAAAGATCCAATGATTCTGCACTTAAAAAACAATTAAAACTTCAGTCCGTAGCTTGTCATATATTTACATTTCTCATACAACCAATGAGGCTTTTAATAATAATTCTTAAAATAATAAATGTACATATGAAATTCAATTTTATTTCTATTTAAAATCATTACTAATGATAAAAATTTGATTAAAACTGTCACTTATTTCTTTCTTATTATATTGTGAATATATGAAATCTAAAGAAACATTGCCATCTGCTGGCTGAGCGTATTATTACATTCAAGTACATTCAAAGCTTAGCAGACCTTAATTTCAATAGTGGCAATATTGAAACATAATCATTTAACCCAGGGGGATTTCCTGCTTCTAGGAATGTTCACATGCAACACTATTTGGTAATTATAATAAAACATCACAATTGTGCATATATGTCACTGATAAAAATAAAAAACCTCAGTTACATCAAGTATAGCCAGCTGATGGGTTATAGTACGCATACAGTTCAAATCAATTATTTAGGAAGGTACAAATAACTACTATTAGAAGTAGACAGCAAAGGCAACAGGAAAGATGATCAAATCAGACAAAGGTCTATAGTTTAATAACCTAATAAAGCAAATGTATAACCAAAGTGTTGGGCTGGTATACATTTTATTCTCACAGCATAAAGCAAATAAACAATAGTGCAATACTACAGGGGAGGGGTACTTTCTCAGTTTTACACTGACTGTGTGAGCAGTATTGAAAAAGGGTATAAAATAAAGCTACAGGAAGAAATATCTCATAAAGCTACAGGAAGAAATAATATCTCATTCCTTCTTAACAATACTCTTTCAGGGGGAGGGAAAAACAGGTATTAGTGCATTAAAATATTGGTAAACAGATTAAACCTGACAGGATAAGATATTTTACAAGTTGCTAATAGCTATCATGCTAGTTATTAGTATTAAATTGTATTTACGACCTGTTAAACTGTAAAGCTATACAAGAGATGACTTAAAATTGCTTTATTAAAGCTATACAAGAAAAAGTAAAGATATGTAAAAATTGAGCAAGAATGATCACTATTTTTAATATGTTTTTGGCAAGACAATGTTAGTATGCAAAAAGCATAAATGTTTCTAATTTCTGGGTATGTAATTGCCTCTGGTGGCAATTTCACTAGATACTTCTAAAGAAACATAAGAATTTTCCAAGATTATGATTGATGTTAATGTTACTAAATTTGTAGACTGGACTATGTACAAATACAAAATATTTCAGTACAAATGAAATTAATGTCTAGTAACAAATATGCAGGAAAAAACATGTTTTAAAAAAATTGGGTCCAGGATAGCTGCTAGATTGAAATGCATGAATAGCAAACAGTCTGTGTAAATACATACTGCACAGGATACATTGTAATAAGTTCAAAAGTAATTTGTCAAGTTGTACATTATCACTGATTTTAAGTTGGAATCTTATTGGTTACCCCAGTTAAAGGAAAATTAAATATTGTATTCATACATTTAATGGACTAATATGTACATAGCATTCTTTAGTATATATATATATATATATATATATATATATATATATATATAGGCTCATAGGTTCATACTAGGCTATCTGCCCTAAGGCATTTATAAGCCTAGCCCAAATTTTTATGGCTTACGCCACCCCTTATATGAAAAAATACTGTGCCCAATAGTTTGTTGTGCCTCTGTCCAGCAGTGACACAGAGATGATTCCCGGGGTAAACCTATGATCTCCCATCCACAGGTCAAGATTTCTCTTGAACAGAGCCAGCAAGGTTCTCTGCCTCACATGGACTGGGATTTTATTCCACAGCATAGGGAGTCTCTGAGTGATAAATCTATCCCTCCAGCACGTCCTATTTTTATCCGTGCTAAGGTTTAAGTCGCTTGCTCTAGTGGTTTTGGTGGATTTGGATTTTTTGAGGTGGAGCATGTCCATTAATTCCGGGTTGGACATGGCCTTGTATGTCAGGCACATGTCACCTCTGAGCAGACGGTATGCGACTGAATAGAGCTGGAGTTTCTTCAATCTGGCAGCATATGACAGATTTTGGAGTCCCTTTATCCTTTTGGTGAGGAACTTTTGGGGTCTCTCCAATTGCTGCAGATGTCGGGTGAGATACATCCCGAATGGGGCATTGTACTCGATCATTGGTCTGATAAGTGAAGAGTACAGGAGAACAATGACCTCACTAGATCTGGATGTGAATCCCTTCATGATCAGGTGGGCAATGTAGAAGGTCTTTCTAACCACTTTAGCAATGTGAGTGTCAAAAGAAAGGCCACTGTCAACCTGGGTCCCCAGGTCCCTGATAACCTCTTCTGTGCTTAGTGGATTGCCACCTATATGGTAGCTTGGGGTTACCTTGTTTTTCCCGAAGGGTATGACTATACATTTTTTGGCGTTTAACTTCAGGCCATGGCTCTGGCACCAGCTATCTGTTTCTGTGAGTCCCTTCTGAAGGATATCCGTGTCTGATGCACTTTCCACTATGGCACCCAGTTTGCAGTTGTCTGCAAACTTTGTCAGCCAAAGTCCTCCCATGTTGACCTGTACTTCTGAGAAGTAGATGCCGAACAATAGGGGGCCAAGGACCGAGCCCTGTGGGACACCACTTGTGACCGGCTTGGAGTCTGACATAGCGCCAGCAACTCTAACCCTGTGGATTCTGTCCTTAAGCCAGTTTGAAACCCATCTTGTGACATATGGGTTTACATTTAAGCTGGTAAGTTTTTCTACAATACCCGAGTGGGGTATTGTGTCGAAAGCCTTTGCAAGGTCAAGGTAGGCTGTATGGACTGCCTTTCCCTCATCAATCATCATGTTTTTTTTTTTTTTAATCCTGAAGTATTAAATATACTGAAATAACTGCATTCAAATATTTATTATCTAAGGCCAGTTCCATACTTTATGTTCAGTTCACTGTCAATCAAGATGTTAATGGGAAGTTCAGAGACATGAACACAATGTTAAAATGATTTTCAGCAGTGTACAGTAGCACATAGTTCTTGTCTCTTATAGATATTAGTCTATCTCTAATCTTTTGATATAAAATAATCAATAAAAGTAAATATGTAATTCAACAAGTGCAAAGAGTTAATAAAAAAGTACTAAGTCATAAATTAAATTCTGTGATTACAAAAGAATAAATTAATCAAGTTAAAAAATAAAACTAAAGGAGACAGCTCATAACTGATAAAATATTTTCACAGAATGGTCTATAAAAGAAAAAGTTGTTAAATACATTCAGTTTTAGTAGTAATACTTGATATCATTGTATTAACTATGTAAAATTGCATTTTGACTTGTGTATCAAAAGAGTACTAAAGATGTTGTTTCTTAATGTGTTTTGTATAAAATGTGATCAAAAATACATATCAGTGTAAAGTGTTTTGAGTACATTAAAATAAAAAGAGGGAATTGTAAGATTATGCCCAACAAGGTTTTAAGGTTGAATGTAACTTTGCTACAAATATGCAACATAAATAAGTATAAGATAAAGCTTGCTTTAATGCAGAATCAGAGTTTAGTAATATGTAATTAGCATCCATACTAAATGACTGTGGTTTAAAAAAATAAGGAACTTGCTTATGAGTGTATTACACACACATCAAGAAAGATGACTTCTTAGAGACATGACAAGAATGTAATTTGCTTTCTTTAAAAAACTGACAACAGGACATGTTTTTCTAAGAAAGTTTAAAAATATGATTTTCTAATCTACAAGGCGTTTCCTTGAAGACAGTTTACTTATCAGCATTTGCACAAGAACAGATGTGTCAGCATGTGCGTCATCAAGGCAGTATCTTTCCAAAACCAAGAGGGAGTGCTTAACTAAAAAAATATATAAAGTCTGTATTAAATCCAGTTATGTTAGGGGTAATGGTAGGGACACATTTATCCTGTGGTAAATGTTATATCTCTCACATCATCTGTACTATATGAGAAGTAAAGTCAAACATTTTCTGAAGCTGTAATAGAAGTACATGTGGTTTATTATAAAAGTTATTGGTTACTGCTCTTAAAGACAGATGATGCAAAGTATATTCTCTCATCAGTGTATATTCTGCAAGTTTCTGTATGCAACAGAGTATGAATGCAACTATAACCAGACTTTGATTTCAGCAGAATCCAGCCAGCAAGACCGAGTGTCTTAAGAAGACTTCAAATCCATCACAGTAAGCATCAGAGTAACAGCACAGTGTTTTAGCACTGTAAAATTAATTTTACACAGAGAATTTGCAGAAGGATGAAAGTATGGCAAACATTTCCTAGCCAGTCAACAAAAAAGAAAAGATATGGAAAGGGCAGTACATTGACATCTGACATCAGAAGAAGGATGAGGCTGAAGGAATAGATTATGGCATATATTTCCCAGGCAGACATGGGAAAGATGTTATGGAATGGGGAATATGCTGCTGTCTGATTTGCTGAACACAAACAGGGTTCAAAAAATTGAGAAAATGGATCATCAGGGAGCAGGACTTCACTTCACTCTGACAGCTTTGGAGAAGCATAGACTACAAAGTTTAGGGTGAAGTCATAGGCAAGTGGAAAACGGAGTTCATATATCTCATGAAGGTCAGCTCTGAGATAAGGACTGTCCAGGTGTTGTCAGATTGAAAACTTATATGATTAGGAGGGATACATGGAAAAAGAGAAATGATCATTCATGGTTGACATATGATCAGTGTTTTAGAAAACCTAAATAAAGTAAGAAGACACAAAGTTGAAAGTTTAGACATCAAAATATCTAGTTATCAGTAATAGTGAAAGGAGGACAGTTAAACATAAGAATGAAGAGCCAAAAAAGTCCAAGAATAAATGTTCCTTTTCAGCATGCTATACCCCAGGTAAAACAGTAGAGTCACTGATAACCTTTTTGATTTTACTTGAACAGGTTTACAGTCTTGGTGCTAGCAGTAGGATAAATGTGAACAGAAGTAGCCAAAGAGGCATAGGAGATTGGAAACAGAATGCAGGAATATCATTGAGAGAGCTATCAGCATTGAGCCCAGAATGGATTATAATGGGCCTTGTAGAGCATTTGGCAGCTTTGTACACTGGTTATTAATGCATGAAAGTTAATGTTCTGCGTGTTTGGTGTGAAGTATTTTGTACACAGATGATGGTTAGGGATAGCAATTAAATCATTCAGAGAGCACATGGCAAACTTATCCTTTGCTTTTTAATTAGAAAGTGTGGTGGACTTCACCAAACACTGGGCAGTAGAGAAAATGTTTAAAGATTAGGTACAGCTGTAAAGCCAACAGAGAGACTGCAGGCTAGGAGAATGAAGGCAACCTTTGACCAAGGCTTTACTGCCTTAGTTGCTGCATTGCTTTCTTGACGTTTCTCAAGATCATGCGACCATGGAGGTTCTATCACTGCTACTATATCACTGAGCTTTTCAAGTTAGTGAATTACCAGCTTGGGAGATAGCAGAGGTTTTCCAGTCATTAACAGGGGACAAGATAGTTTGCTTGCACAGGATAAGGTCTCTAAGACTGACCAGTTGTTGACAGTCCAACAATTTATGCTTCATAAAGTGGTGAAAAGAATAATATGTGAAATTATATGGATACACACTTAAGGTATTGAATATCAGTAGATCTGGTGTCTATCATGCCTTTCAATGAGGGGTGTAGAAGGCAACAGATACTAAGGACTGTCTTAAGCACGGGCATTGAACCTAGTCATTTTGTTATCCATTACATTACAATGGGGCAGTCATTAGACTTGGCATGCAAAGGATCCTGAGTGGAGATCCTTAATGTGACAGGCTAGTGGTCATCAAGAGCCTTCTTGAGTTATATAAGTAAAAAATGAGGGGAGTGAGGGTTCAACAGAAGCAAACAGGCTACTCGGCCGAGATTTAAGTGTGATGCTTAAATAGCACGTTAGCACTGTAAGTCCCAAAATAGTCTTTTTCATTGGTTATTTTTATTTATTTATTTATTTTTTGATATACTGGGCTGAAAGAAAAGCAAGTGTCTAGCCTGGCAGAAAATAGATGGGGCTAGGACTGTTTCCCTTGAGGAGAGGCAATTTGGGTCATGGAAGAAAAAAGGAACTGTTGCCAAAATGCTAAATCACATGCCTTTAACTAAAAGCCAGTCGCTTGCTGGGATACTGATACGATCATAAATGATACACAGGGTAGTATGGAAATATGCTAACAATCATAGTACGACATCGAAAATAAGGGGATACATCAGTAATTCTATAACCACACTGGGACATTTCATACGATTCATAACATTGGCATACACAGACATTGGAAGTAGCGATCCAGATGGAAGTAGGGATTTAGATTGGTTTAAGACAGATGGGATCAATTTGTCAGATCTAGGATCAGATGTTTTCAATCTGCAAATATATTTATTGTTAGACAATAAATGGAAAATCGGGCCTAGCTAAGGGGATTGCATAAGTATCAAAAAGAAAAGATAAATGTATTATACAAAAAGCATATGCAGAATATATAGTAGGTAGGTGGGAGCAGGGTAGCTGAGAGAATGGGCTTCATTCAACCTGATATGGAGTCTGGGACTGTGAAAAGTTTGAATTCGTTAAATTAATTCTGCCATTGTACCCTGGAATAGAGTGAGGGCCACGTCCTTGTGTAGGGGGCCAGAGATGAGGATGGTGTTTCCTTCATTAGTGGGCTGATGCCAAATAAAACACACATGGACTTTGGGATGACAGGTTTAACTGATGTTGCCAACAATTCAGCCAAGAAAGTGCTTGTATGGAGTGGCTAAACCATACCTTAAAATGGAGATGGGGTTAAAGTGTCGGGAATGAGGGACTGAGGTCCTATCCTTGATGGTGGATGCAGGTGTTGTTATAGGAACTGTAAAGTAAATTTGGGAGGGATTTACATTTTCCCAGTCGTAATACATGACCAGTGATGGGATGTAATTGTTTCCATAGGCAGTCATAGAGACTGGGTATGTTAAGGCTGAATGATGGTGTTCAGAACTGTGCAAAGTATGGACTGCTGACCATTTGGCTGTGGGCTTTAACCCCTCACTCAAAAACAGAGAGAAAGTTTTAATGACATTAGAAAAGAAGACAGTATTTGCAAGAAAATAGTTGTGAACTGAAGCATACAAGACATATTCTATGTTAATAAAAATGTATGTATGTAACGAAGGAATGAACACAGGAGATTATATGAAATAGAAAAGTCAATCAAGTAAAACTAAACACGTTAATAAAGATAACTGAATAATAATGCATGCTGGTTGATGGATGTCTTTCCAGTCATGAGTAGTTGAAAACATAACCAGCTGTTGAAGTAATTATAAGTAGGGTTGCTCTAACAAAAGCATAAACTGTTTTGTCTTGTCTCTTCTCCTCCCACCTGGTATAGAGGTAGGCAAAAGAGGATCAGATTCTAAAGGGCTGTAGCTTGACAAAGGGTAGGTCTTGACTGTGACTCAGACATCTGTATGGAAGGGGTCTGAGCAAGTAGGGAAGGTTAAGAGTTGAAGACAAACTAAGTAAGTGAGAACATTAACTAGAGCTTATTTTATACTATCTGATAAAGGGACAGACCTGCCCAATGTGCATTTTTGAATAGAAGGCATGAGGTAGGTAAGTATGAAGGAGGGCGAGAGTACTTCTCAGGCCAGAGTACTTGTCCTTGTGCCCCAGACAAGGTGAGGACTTGTCCCCCTTCTGTATTGACAGACTTTGGGTGCAAGGATGGAGAAGGCATGGTCAATAAAGTGTGGTTTTGTTTGTGGAGGTCTGGAGGGAGGAGGTCAACTTGGGAAAGCTGAGGAGGTTGTAGAGGATGGTTTTATTATGGAGTTGGCAGGACAAAGCAGGAAGGCACCTGGTTGAAGTAGTTTGAAAGGAAGAGACCCTCGAAGTAGCTCACTTATGTAGGTAACTCACAGCCATATGGCTTTGGAAAGGTTGGTGCAGTGATTTTAATAGGGAGGTAATTGGAAATGAATCAGCAGATTTTCTTTTCAATGGACTGTAGAGTGGATGAGTTTTTTAAAGCCTGTCTTCAAGATGAACTAGGAGTATTCCTATGCCTATTGCAGCTCTAGCTGATCTGGAGAGAAAGAGTGGTATTTTCCAGAACCAGAATTGAAGAGAGTTGATCTTTTTCATGGTGTTTTCACTGTGGTTATGGACATTAAGTGAATGGTAAAACCATGAACCTGGGTAGTTAAAGGATGTGGTTGTTTATGTTGGGATACTGTTGAGATCTATGATGTTGAGATATTAGGAGTCTTTTTCAGCTTCTGTGAGGTTCCACATATCATACTTATTTGGCTTGGAAGATATTAGAAGAGTTTATGGTTCTTTAGACTAGAATTAAAGGAGTGGAGGTCAGACTGAAACTGGGTTTGAATAGTTGAATGTGAGGAACTGGATCAAAGGCTAACCAGGTCGTCAGCATAAAGAGTGATAGGAAGGTTATGGAGGTCAGAGGGAAGTTTGTTAATAAATATTGAAAACAAATGGGGCAAATATGGTGCCCTGGGGCACTCTTTTGATAGAGGTGCTGAAGGTGATAGGGATGAGTCAGTTTTGACTATCAAAATACCTATTTGTCAAGAAATCTTGAAACTAGGCAAAAGTGTTGGAACTAACTCCACTTAGTTGGAGGGGGTGAAGAAGGATGAGGGGGTGAATAAGATCACAAGCTTTGGTAAGGTCAGTGAGGAGACCTCCTGAAAGATATGTTTTATCCTGTATAGAAGGATCTCAACTGTAAGCAACTAGTAGTACTGTCAATGTGTTCTGACCAGTCCAAAATTCATGCTGACTAAGAGTGAGGAGATGATATTTTTGTGTAAGTGGAAAGTTGGGAGAAACATAGTTTTTCAAATATTTTCCTGAGTGTAGGTTGGATGGTGATAGGGTGGAAGTGAGACACATTCTCTGGTTGTTTGGAAATGGAGTTGACAAGAACAGGTTTCTATATGTCTGGCATTGTATTTTGAATTACACAGAGGTTATAAATGTGGAAAAGAGCTATGGTAAGGAAGTCCTTGCAGAGTGAAATGAACCAGGAGAGTTAGTTGCAGGGGGGTGCATCCAAAGGTATGTTTTCTAGTGGGGGCTCAAGATCATTGTGAGTGATATACCTAAAAACAGAAGAGAGACCTAAAAGTTGAGGGGGACTTGGTGAGTTGGGCAGAGAGGTAGAGATTGTGGTACTAGGGTAGTGACTAAATTCCTTGAGAAAGTCAAGGACTGAGAGTTGTCCTTGACAGATCTGGATGGTGATATGAGAGTACGAAGGATTGAAATAGCTGGTTTTAAGCCAATGTATGGCTTGCTTAGCTAGGCTATGCAGAGAAGTAAAGGCAGTACTATTTTCTGGTGATTGGTTTTCTGTCCATAAATACTATGCATTGCCTCTAAATTTGAGCAGATCTTTTAGTTCAGTGGTTTGCCAGGGGTTTTGTTGTATTTGAAAAGGTGCTGTTTGGGAGGAATTGTCTTAAAGTTGAAGGAGGGTGAATGTGAGAGCTATGGCAGCTGAGTTGGGCTTCTTTAAACCGGTAACAGGAGGCTAGTCACTAGATGATTTTTGAGATTTTTAGTATTGGTGGTTGATCTGGGTCTAAATTAACTAGTTTGGGGTCAGTTTTGTTGAATGATAGATAACTTGGAAGGTTATTGGGGAGTGTTCTCTACATGAGAGTGGAAAATAAATATTTTGGAGGTAATTGTAGGGTTTTCTTCAATAAATGGCTCTAAAATATGAAACTATAATACTAATTAGGTCTGCAAACTTACTTGACTTTCACCATTTACTTCAGCATAAAAATATGGTTTCCCTACACAAATGTGAAGTATGTTTTTTTCAGCTCATCATTCATTGCAAATCACATGCTGAAAAAAGGTAAGCCAAAAGAAACATGTAAAACTCAAAAAAATCAAGCCCCCCCCCCCAATTATATATACCAACTTCACAATCACACCAACACGCTACTGACTCGCACAACACGATACGTTGCAGTGAAATTCACTGTGACAGAAAATTGTCTTGCTAAAGCTGCTCTGGCAATGTACAGCTGCAAACGCTTAGCCATTCCAAAATACTTACAGCAATGATAAACTCAGATACCCATCACTATAATCTAACCAGAAAATTGTGTGGTTGCCTTAAGGTTATTCTGTACAATCACTGAAGGTCAAGGAATGTGACTCTGAATGCTATTCTAAGAATAAGTATTTTTCTTCAAAAATGCTAAGCAGATGTAGTTTTAAACTCATTATAAAAATATATATATTTTAGCTTTTAATATTAAAGCATTATTTTTCCCCTCAGTCATGCTGACAAAGGTTCAATTCTGAATTAGCCTGCCTATCTGATTAACAAAAGAAATAGACCTTTTGCATTGACAGTTAAATGAACTCTAGCATAACTGATTGCTAAAGCTTAGTCAGGACTGCGGAACAAATAAATTAATGTGCTGTGCTTAGAAGGAAAGCACTATCAATATGTAAATGTGTCTCTTGAAATGCACCCCTGCTACTTTGATTGCACGTTGTCTATATTTATTGAATTTTGTCTTGACAACTTTATTTCTTTGACATTTCTCATAAAATCAGTTTGCAAATGTTTTAGAAGTTATATGACCGTGCTTTGCACAGATCTCCTAATGGCACATTTATGGATACTTTCTAAAATGTCATTGATTTAATCCTTAAAAATGGAAACTGCAATTAGAAAACAACATTCATGATGGGAAATTATTGAACAATATAAAATGGCAATATATAAGTGCATGTGCTTTAATTAACTACTGTATCATCATGCATAACATTTTGCATAAAAATTGAATGCAGACAGTAACAGATGTTTACTCAAATGCCTAACAGCATTCCAGGAATAAAGATATTAGTTTTACAGAAATGGTAGCAGTGCTAGTCAATAAGAAATAGTCATAATTGGTTATTTGTCACTGCTACATTTGTTTTATCACCCTTCAAGCCACCTGCACTGTTACTAAACTGTATTACATTTCTGTAAAACAAAACAGTTTCCAGCTATTTTAGTATGTCACAGCATTCAAGGCTATTTTTAGTGAGAAAAAAGATGGATTATTAGAGCAAAATGCAACTGTATGTTGTTTATTGAGAATAGGCTTTCACCAGTTTGAAAACTTAACTTGTTGATTTTGTTGCTTTTTCCCCTCAATCTTTGAGTAGAAGTCATGTCCTTTAAATATTTTTTTGCTTTGTCTGCCTCTCTGCATGTTTGTATTATGCACAACCATGTTGACAGAAAGAGACCTATTAACATCAAATAACAACAGGTCATCAAGCCACAAGTTGATGCATTTTAATACATGCAGCAATCATGAAAGTAGTTATCAAGCACTTTTGCATTGCCTCTTTTTAAAATGAGCATTATTAGTCTCATTCACCGTAGTGCAATTATAGCAAATAGTGATAAACATACAGAAATATAGGGCTACCAATGATGTGTTTTAAGTTGCCTGCTACTGAATGAAATGTCGACAATGCTAAAATTGCTATTTCTCAGAAATGCCCTTTTTTATTTTTACAAATAACTTAATGGCCGAATAACAAAATAACAAATGCAAACTGATTGTGACCTGTGTCCAACAACAGCAAACAAATTACAAATGAAATCCAGAGATGAAAAGCAAAGCTTAGTCTGCAAAGCACACAGGAATGGTATTTAGCTAATATTTAGTCATAGCTGCTTGGTTTGTTTTCACTGCAACAAAACATATCATCTTTGATGTTCATTTGGAATTTGCCATATAATAAATTTATGTAACAGTGATATTAGCTAATCAATCAAAATTTCATTATCAATATCTAAAAGATTTGAAAATAAAGACACGTAAACACAATTATAAAAAAAATCATATTGCTGAGTATAACAGTATAACCTTGTGAAACAGAAAAGAATTAAAAGCTGTATTAAATTTCTTCACAACAGGACATTCCCAAATATGCTGAAGAAGGGAACTGCACAACAGTGGCACTTAGAAAGAAAAAGGTTTACATTAGCATTTCCAGGTACAACTCTGGAGCAAGCAAAAGTCCCTTGCAAGATTAATAAAGAAGGGAAGCTGATTAACTCAGTGCTAGCAGTTTATTTTACTAGGTAGGATCAAAGCAAGACATGTTAAAAATAATATGCAATAGCAGCTGTAAATCATAGCTGGCTGAAATGGCAGCCTCTACAGTCCCCCATAGTAGCACCAAAAAAATGTCCTCCAAAGATAATGACAAAAACGTCCTTTGAGATCAAGGACCAAAAACAGAAATGGTCCTCTGCTACTCTGAAATGTAGCACACACACACACACATGCGGGCGCACGCACACAGACACACACACACAGACACACACACGCGCGCATGCACACACACACACACACATACACACACACACACACACACACACACACACACACACACACACACACACACACACACACACACACACACACACACACGCACACACACGAGCGAGAGCGCGCACAGACACACACACACACAGACACACACACACAGACACACACTCATGTGCGCACATGCACACACACACATATACACACACACACACACACGCACACACATGCACACACACGCACACACACACACACACACACACACACACACACACACACACACACACACACACACACACACACACACACACACACACACACACACACACACACACACACACACACACACATTCATTCATTCATTGCCTGATAGCAGCTGTTTAATGTTGGTATTTGATTATGACCCCTAACAGCTTACACCCATTGTGGCAGCTCCTTTAGCCCTCCTAAGCTACAGTCCTGGCCAAATCCATTGCAAAGGTGGATAAAAACCCAGTGAGGATGTACGATCATGTGGTAAGCTAGAGACTGGAGGAGCCAGTCAAGAAGGGTGGGAATGAATAGCTGACTTTGCTTGTTCATTTTTTTTTGGGGGGGGGGGGGGTGAGTGTCAACTAGTAGATGCCTTCATGGCAGCAGTGCAGAATAAAGGGAAGAAAAGCACCACTAATTAGTTTGTAGTCTGTGGTCAGGTACAGACACATGCATAGAAGGGATCATGCGTCAATGGTCCCAACACTGTGGGACTCCTGGTCTTTCATGCTGCTGCAGGAGAAAGGATTATGGAAAGCAGAAAACCCAGATGGCTAACTAGATGATGCCTCCCCTTTTGGACTCTAGACAATTATGAGAAGCTGATGGTCAAAGTGCAACAAAGACAGAGAAAATAAATATCAATATCTTTCATACCAATTATGCTATAGGGAACTAGTGCAGACACTGCAGTAAAGGAGTACTATATAGCAATGTGAAGGCTCCATCAGGAACTAGTGGCAGTGCTCTGTACGTGCTACAAGTATTCTGCATTTGTAGCTGGGACATCAAGGTATATAGCTCTGCAGTAGTGAAGTCACATGAAAATCAAAGCACATATGTCTAAACCACAGTCTGGGCAATATTCTTTCAATAAAAATGGGAAAAACATTTTGATGAGAATAGATTGAGCATGCCTCTCTAAGCAGCTCCAAATATTTGAAGATCTACAGCTAAATTTTGGGGTGTTAAACTCTCATGATTTGTGTACCAAGATGGGTTGAGGTTCCCAAGCTTCCTAAATGACATCCTGGGATCCGTAAATAGAGAATAGAGTTACAGGGTGAACTTACCCATTGAAGAAGACCAGCCAGATTCACCTCCATTTGATGAAATAGTCTCACAAGCTCCATTTCAAATGATTAAGCTTCAGTCAATGGTGCCTACAACTTTAGAAGCACCAAATATATTGGATTCCATAGCAAAGTTATGTATTTATTTGGGTACTTTCCAAAACACTTTGAAAAGCCAAATCCAACAAATTAAACTGGTCTGAATCGAAGTGTCAAAGCAAACAACCCAACTGGGGTATGCAGCTGCTGATTTATCTTTAAAAGTGACAGAACTTTATCATGAGGTTATTTTCCTGCTAGATGCTGAATGACAAGCTAGATAATCAAGAAAACGATATGTGCCATAACAACAGGCACATCTATGTGTGCCATAACAACATGCACATCTATTGTATGTGTGTCATAACAGCATGCACATCTATGTGTGTCATAACAACAAACACATCTAACGATGTGTGCCATAACAACATGCACATCTACTGTATGTGTGTCATAACAGCATGCACATCTATGTGTGTCATAACAACAAACACATCTAACGATGTGTGCCATAACAACATGCACATCTAATGATGTGTGCCATAACAACAGGCACATCTATGTGTGCCATAACAACATGCACATCTACTGTATGTGTGTCATAACAGCATGCACATCTATGTGTGTCAAAACAACAAACACATCTAACGATGTGTGCCATAACAACATGCACATCTAATGATGCATGCCATAACAACAGGCACATCTAATGATGTGTGCCATAACAACATGCACAATTATGTGTGCCATAACAACATGCACATCTACTGTATGTGTGTCATAACAGCATGCACATCTATGTGTGTCAAAACAACAAACACATCTAATGATGTGTGCCACAACAACATGCACATCTAATGATGTGTGCCATAACAACAGGCACATCTAATGATGTGTGCCATAACAACATGCACAGCTATGTGTGCCATAACAACATGCCCATCTACTGTATGCGTGTCATAACAGCATGCATATCTATGTGTGTCATAACAACAAACACATCTAACGATGTGTGCCATAACAACATGCACATCTAATGATGTGTGCCATAACAACAGGCACATCTAATGATGTGTGCCATAACAACATGCACAGCTATGTGTGCCATAACAACATGCACATCTACTGTATGTGTGTCATAACAGTATGCACATCTATGTTTGCCTTAACAACATGCACATCTATGTGTGCCATAACAATATGCACATCTAATATGTGCCCTAATAACAAGCACATCTAACAATGTGTGCCATAACAACATGCACATCTATGTGTGCCATAACAACATTCACATCTATGTTTGCCATAACAACATGCAAATCTAACTATGTGTGCCATAACAACAAGCCCATCTAACTATGTGTGCCATAACAACATGCACATCTAATGATATGTACCATAACAACATGCACATCTAACTATGTGTGACATAACATGCACATCTGTGTGTGCTATAACAACATGCATGTTTAACTACATGTGCCATAACAACATGCACATCTGACTATGTGTGCCATAACAACAGGTACATTTAACTATGTGTGACATAAGAACACTGACTTGGGAGTACAGTCCATGTTAACACTGTTTTTTTAAACAGACAATAGAGAAAATGAAGGCCTGTTTACTAGTTGTAAGGGTATCGAAGGACCAAATGCTAAAATTACAATGTTGTCTCTAAAGTCTGAAAGTATGCTTCCATGAAGGAAATAGTACTTTTTTAACATGTAGAACATGCAATGTTCTTTCTAGAAAAAAGGCTTCCTTTCTTGTACATAGGATAGGGAGTGGTTTAACCAAAGAGTCAAATGGCAAGAGATGTGATGATCATGCCCCTATTCCAAAAAGGCAGATGCAAGTAAGTACTAATACAGTATTAGAATTGTGCTTGCGAACTATGTTACAGTTTTTTACTGGCAGCCTGGGGTTTGTTGCTGCACTATTCACCCAAACACCTGCAATAGATCCCTATCCTTGGAGCATACAAGGTATTCTGGCTTCATGAAAGGCATATCATGTATTTTTCATTTGATTAATGCCAGCGCAGTAGCACTATATGTGCACTTGTACAAGGAAGGTGAATAAAGTTCAACTGAACTAATCATTATTAAGAGCTCTGTTAGGCTCATGTGGTTGTTTTGGCATAGATTTCCTCTACAATGTGTCTGATATGTGATGTAGCTATTGGTCTCTTAAGATGGCCTCACTTAATGAATGATTATTTTGCTGTTACTGTGACTGCACAGTAATAGTGGATCAAACATTGCCTATATATGGAAATCAGAATGAGTATGTTGAACTAATTTAACATTAAGACCTGACACACTTGTGTGATTCTCTTTATGACAAATTTTCCATGTGAAATATCATACCTGAAATGACAGTGTCAGCATCTAAGCATGCCATCATTCCAGCCATAAAATAAGAGCCTTTTTCTTTATGCAAGATTTTCACATTTACTGGGCTTTATGGCTTCCTAATATATAGGTTCATAGGTTCATAGGTTTATACTAGGCTATCTGCCCTGGGGCAGTTACAAGCCTAGCCAGAGTGTGTTTGGCTTTCGCCACCCTTTTAGATTGGTTTACTGTGCTTCTGTAGAGTAGGTCACAGAAGATAGCCCTTTTAAGGTTAGTTTACTGTGCCCCTGTCTAGCAGGGACACAGAAGAAATCCCAGGGGTGAACTTACGATCTCCCATCCACTCGTCAAGATTTCTCTTAAAGAGGGTCAGTGAGGGGCTCTGCCTAACATGGACTGGGATTCTGATCCAGAGTGAGGGCAGCCTCTGGGATATGAATTTGTCCCTCCAGCATGTCCTATTCATTTCTGTGCTGTGGTTTAAGTCCCTGGAGCGTGTAGCTCTAAGGGATTTGGATTTCCTGAAGTGGAGCATGTCCATTAACTCTGGGTTGGACATGGCTTTATACGTCAGGCATAGATCCCCTCTGAGTAGGCGGTAAGCAACTGAGTAGAGCTGGAGTTTCTTTAGCCGAACTGCATAGGGCATCTGTTTGAGTCACTTGATCCTCTTGGTGAGGTACTTTTGTGGCCTCTCCAGTTGCTGCAGGTGTCGGGTAAGGTACATCCCAAATGGGGCATTGTATTGAATTATGGGCGTGATGAGTGATGAGTAGAGAGGCACAATGAACTCTCTTGTTCTAGCTGTGAACCCTTTCATGATAAGGTGGGCTATATAGAAGGTCTTTCTAACCACTCTGGCAACGTGATTGTCAAAAGAGAGGTTTCTATCTACGTAGGTCCCCAAATCCCTAATTTCTTCTTCCGTACTTAATGGATTACCACCTATGTGGTAATTTGTGGGCACTTTGATTTTCCCGAATGGGATGACTATGCACTTTTTGGCATTTAGCTTAAGGCTATGGCTCAGGCACCAGTTATCCGTCTCTGTGAGACCCTTTTGGAGGATGCTTGTGTCAGCCGGAGAGTCGATTATGGTGCCCAGCTAGCAGTCATCTGCGAACTTGGTCAGCCATAGTCCTCCCATATTACCCTGTACCTCAGAGAAGTATATACCAAGCAAGAGAGGTCCCAGGACTGAGCCTTGTAGGATGCCGCTTGTAACTGGTTTGGAGTCTGACATGGCACCTGCAATACTGACCATGTGGATTCCATCCCTGAGTCAGTTTGCAACCCATCTTGCGACATAGGAGTTAATATTTAAGTTGGTGAGCTTATTTATGATGCCCGAGTGGGGTATTGTGTCAAAGGCTTTTGCGAGGCCCAGGTAGGCCATGTGGACTACCTTCCCTTCATCTATGGCCTTGGTAACTGTTTCAAAGAAGTTGACCAGGTTCAAGAGGCAAGATCTACCCTTAACAAAGCCGAATCGGGTGGGATCCAGTGTCTGGAGGTTACCAATGTCCTTGTTTATGAGGTCCATGATGATCCGCTCCATTGCTTTGCAGACCAGACTAGTCAGGCTTATAGGGTGATAGTTTCCTGGGTCCATTGTGGCACCACCTTTGTGGAGTGGGACCACTGTTACTGTACGCCATTCCTTGCATACATATCCTGTAGCAAGGCTGAGATTGAACAGTGAATTTATGTGAGGGTTTAGTTCTTCTTGGAGCTCGTGTAAGACACAGCCTGGGACACCGTCTGGTCCCATTGATGCTGTGTTTTTTGCTTTGGAGAGGGCAGCTCTCATCTGTGCAATTGTGATGTCAGGGAGGCTACATTCTGTTGGGATAGACATTTGGTCTTTTGGGGGGGGAGGGGGGAGAAAATTTGCACTGAACCTGTCTGCCAGGATGTTGGCAATGTCTGTGGGATCAGTGTATTTTTTGTCATTTTGTACTAACTCAGAGCATATCTGGGAGTTGCCCCCCAGATTCCTGACATAACTAGAGAAGGCCTTGTGATTATCTTTAGTGTCTTGTGCAATTTTTCTTTCGAAGCTGGCCTTAGATAATTTTATGAGGGATCGTAGTTTCTTGCTAGTACTGATCAGAGATGCCTTCCCTTTTTTGGGATTTTTCTCTATCATGTAGTAGCTTCCTCCTTCTTTTGTATAGCTTATTTATGGCAGGGGTCCACCAGACTGGTCTCCTGCATTTGGAAGAGTGAGTCTTGGTTTTATTTGGGATAGCACGATCCATGCATTCCTGTAGGTGTCCATAGAATGCATTTGTAAAGGATTCTGCTGTTTGGGCAGTATTTTCCACTGGCCCGGTGGCTTTGAGGGATTCCACCTCAGTTTTGAGAAGTGTGAAATTTGCTTTTGAGAAATTTTTCACCGTGATTTCCTTGGCTGGGGGTGGGGATGGGATATGGATGTCCAGTGAGATTAATTTATGGTCTGATCTTACCAATGAGGGACATACCTCTGGTGTGGAACATAGAGTCCCCATGTTGGTGATGACCAGGTCCAGTATGTTATCCCCTCTTGTGGGAGTGTTTACCAGTTGTTCCATAGCATTTGAGTTTATAAATTCTAGGAACCACTGGGCAAGGGTGTTGGGGCTTGAGTAGTTTTCCCAGTTGATGTTTGGGTAGTTGAAGTCACCCAATATTATTGTGTTTGGAGAGACCTTCATATTCTCCAGTGTTCTCAGGAAGGCTGAGTGGGATTCCTGAGTTTGGGAGGGTGGTCTGTAGCAGGCTACAAACTGAAAGGTAGTTTTGTCCACTGTTAACTGTACATGGATGGTCTCCAATGCTTCGTATAGTGCCACTAACCTGGAGGTATGGGTATCTTTGATGAATATGGATACTTCCCCTCCTTTTGTGGTTCGGTCTGAGTTTTGGGGCTGAAAAGCATGGTATAAGGTATAATCTGGTAGTGCTGGGGTGCTCTCTGGGGCCTTGAACCAGGTCTCTGTCACTGCACAGATATCAATATTCTCCATACTGAGGAGAGCCTCGAGTGTGTGCATCTTGAGGTTTAGACTTCTGGCGTTGAGCAGCATTACCCTTAGTTTTTTTTTTCTTGTGTTGTCTATGGAAGTGGGTTTGTCTTTTGAGCCTTGCCTAAAAAAAGGCACTATGGGGGTGGCAAGAGCCTTAGCCAGTATTCGAAAGCCCAGGGGTGACAGGTGCAAGCCATCCCTAGCGAAGCAATGTGGCTTGTCAAGCATGTCATTCCAGGCTGACAGACACTGAATCCCCTTAGAATGACACCAGTACTTTAGCCAATTGTTAAAAATTGATCATTTTGTCTTTATACTGTGGCATCATTCTTGGTGAGGGCAAGATGCTACTCAAGGTCAGGGTCATACCGGTCTGGGCTACATGATCAGAGAGCTCCTCTATGTCTATTTTCATGTAGTCCAGGGAGGTACATCTCAGGTCATTCACACCAGCATGGACAATGACATAGTCATATTTGTACTTGCTTTGGAGTGACCTGAGTGCTTGTGTTATGTGGCGGATGCTGGAACCCGACAGGCAGCTTACAGTGACCTTCTTCTTGTTCAGTCTGGTGAGAGGGATGTCAGTGTGTCTGACAATAGAGTCCCCTATTACAAGTGTGTTAGGTGTGTTGTTTAGCCTTAAGGGCTGTGTCTGTGTGGCGCACTCAGTTTGTGAAATATGTGATACGTGGGTATTGTTGCGGGGTAGCAGTTGCTTGGATGTCTGCTTTGGAGGTCTCTGCTGCTTTGGCAGATTTTTATTTACAGTCTCCAAATATGTTTTTGTGTGTTTATGTGTTTGGTTTGCTGATGTGATAGGTCTATGTGAGACTGGAATAGTGGTGTGTGTGGTTACCTTCTCCTCTTGACTGACTGTGCCAGTGCTAGGTTGAGAGATCTCAGCCTCCAGTTTGGCTATATAGCTGCATCTCTCACATATATTTGAGTTTGATGGAAGGAGGAGAGGGTGGTCTGTGTACATAAGTCAGTTGTAACATTGCCTCAAGATACCCAGATTCACCAACTGGACTGGCTAGTAAACCCAAAACTGACTATTGGACATGCCAGAACAGTATAAGGAACAGTTTTTTGACTGATCAGAAAGGACCAGTAGGGAGCCAAGTACTTATAAGGAGTATAAGAGGGTGTAGTGCTTTAGTTAGTGTTTACTTATAAGATTACTTATAAGATCAAGTGCAGGGCTTTAGAATAAAAACAGAGTGCTTACTTTGAGATTTAGAACAGTTCTAAGGGAAAAAGTGAAGAGCAGACTTTGTGGAGCCGGGAATAGGTTAAACCCATTTAAGCGGCGCTGCCCGATGATGCGCTATGCGCAAAATCACGCAAAATTAAGGCAGGGAACTTGAAAGAGCTGAGAATTAGCCCTAAACGTTTCTAGACAGTAACCACTCCTACAGGGGCAGGCAGGCTGTTCAGTGTTAATATCTGCCACTGATGAACACAGAGACTTCCCTTTAGCCCAAGCAAGCACTGGCCTCCAGGAAACTTACAAACAGTTCAGAACAGCAAATCTGTAACTGAACTTTTTTAAATTTCAGAAAGTGGGAAAAAAGCAAGATTTTTTTTGTTTTTTTTTGTTTTAGTTTAAAGGTAGCAGAGATACACAAGTAGCAAACTAGTCAGAACAGTGCAATAAATGACCCCACACTTGAGTGCTCACATATTTATGTTATGATGCTTGGAAGTCCTTCAATGTACAGTGAGCAATATACCAGGTAATTTGGCTGTCAACTGATTGGAAGCATTTGAGTAAAACATAGGAATATTAACAAGATGAGCATTAGTTGCAATCTTTGAATTTAGTGAGTTAATGTTAAATCATACTTCACATTTTAGCATAAACATATATACAGTTTTAGCAATATTTCAAATGGAAATATATATTCTTTTCTTTCTGTAAGATACATGTCAAGCTGTATACTCTGTGCATGTAAGGCTTTTATACCTTCACTCATTCTGTAGATTATACCCACAGTCTAATTTGGATTGTAATTTTTGTGTGGTACCTGTCCCTTATTTAGCTCTAAATAGCCAGTAACTGCTCCCTGATTGTCATGAATCTTAAGGGCTAGGTATGGAATGAGGTCTTGTTTTTTTTAGATCCCTTTGCCTTGGAAATCATACTGCATTTTTTTTGCATGTAATTAACCAGTTCTGTGATTTCACTATACTGTTATGAATGTGTGTTTTTAAGGGCCTTTTGATGGTCACTACATTGTTATTAAAGATGCTTCATTTTTGTTTTGCAATATCGTTGAAAAGATTACCCTGTGTTGAAAATTTTAATTAGTCAAGCTTCTGCTCTTTACCATGTATATTTCCCACATTTTCCTTGGAGTCACAATGCAACAGGCTTGATGCTTTTGTTGTTAATAGCCCATGGGTGGCCACTGTGTTTATGCGAGTCATTTGGAACAGCTTTTAAACTAAAGAGTTACTGTCCTCCTTTCTGGCATGTCGAAGCTTGTGAGATTAAATATCAAGCTGCCTCATTCACCAGTAGAAAGCTTCAAATGCTTCACTTGGCTGCATCAACTTGCTCCAGATTTTATTCCTGTGAAAGGGACTCATATTTCCTTATAAGAGAATTGAATGTTGTCAAAATATGGCTATTATCATATTATTTCTTCAATGTACCCCTCTGGTAAGCATGTGATACTGAAGTATTGCTTAAATCTGCAGCACAAGGAGTGCAGGTCTTAATACCACCTTTATACTACATATGGGGCATTAGCAGGGGCTGTGCTGAAGTTTCCAAGCTCATTTATAACTTTTGTATCTATTTACTCACACCCAGTTGTAGGTGTTAGGGAAAGTAAGAAATGTTCTTATTGCCTTCATGATAACGTGTGGCACTACTGTGGGGTGATGTGTAATGTCAGCTGCTTTACAGTATGATCAGGTACTACAGCTGCATCCCGATTCAGATCTACAGCTTTGCCTCAATGCCCTTTCACTTGGACAATTGATATGGTATTACTTGATTTAGGAACACAAAGCAAATTAGGAAAGGGAGGCTTCACATATTATGCCATCTGATTTAGCACTTAGACTAATTTGATATGCTTTAATAGGCTTTATGCTTCCAATGATCTATTAGATTTACTCCACCACCACCCCCTATCTCTTACACTGTACCCTCTCTGTCCATGAGCACTTGAGAGAAATCAAAATGGACTCTATCCTGTTCACTTCCTGTTATTATAAAAGGAGATCAGAGTTTTAGAAGTTGCAACAATGTTTAACTAAAAAATGTTATTGGCACACAGCAGAGATACTTATTCTCCATATATTCTATGAGAATCTTAAAAAATGTACACCCAGATAACTTAATGAGCCAGAAGGTTGTGGACAAACTGGCAGTCCAAATTGGCCAGCTGGCAGAAAGAATATGGAGTTTTTGTAGTCCATTTGTCTCTCAAAATGTTGTACTCAACAAAAAGGAGCATAATGCAAAGCTGAAGCTTAAACTTCAAAATGCGACAATTTAAAGACAAAACTGGCTCTGTAAATGATGGGAATAGAGGATTATAAGGTGTCTCTCAGGGTACACAGTCATGTGACATGGAGAAATATGGTGCCTGCTTGGCAGCATGTAGCATACCCTTTGGCAGTCTCTGAGATTCTAAGAGAACTGCGATTTCTTAGATGGTCCCTTTGATCATGACTTTATTCTGCCTGCAGAAGCTACTGTAGCCTTAATCAAAGGATTATTAATGAAAGGTGGTTCCATGTGTAAGACAAATAAAACTGGGTTCTGATGGGCTCTGTGATAATGTCTATAAATGTTGTCCTTCTCATAGGCTGGGGATGATCTTGGAATTTTGTAGTCAGCTGGGTTATGAGAGTGTATGCCCCCCACCCAAGAGTTTGCTATCACCAGTTCTGAAACAGAAAACGACTTGTCATCCCTAACAGTTATAAATTACAGAATAATTTAGGCAGTGTGGGCCTTCTTTTCCTCACAAATTATTCATGTGCATTAAGAAGGGTTTGTGAAGGGAAGATGTCTGTAGAAGCATATTTAGAGTTGTTAAATAGACAGATAATGTAACAAAGGGGATTTTGTTCTTGAGCGGCTTTGAAACTTGATGCTGAGACAGCATTCAGCTATATTCTCTGTCATATACATTTTGCAATACTTGCTCATTTTAAGGTACTTCATTCTCCATGCAGGGTACTCTGAGTGTTTTATGATTGAACCAGAGCTGTGGTGAAGGTAAGTCCTTTTTTCTCAGACCTTTTTCCTATGGAATAGAGGAGGGGTTGAGACAAAACTGTCCCTTACCTTCCTTTCATTTCATTATGGCCATTGAATCCCTTGCCACTTTCTTGGGATATCTTTAAAGGAGTCTAAAAGCGATAATTGCAGTGAGGAGTACAAAGTCAGTTAACTCTGTTTGCTGACAATACCATACTCCTGTTGTGGGATCTTGTCAGTTCTATCCCAGGGAAGTAAAAATACTAAACGTTTTGGATACACTTTCTGTGTATAAGGTTAATTCATCAAAATGTATACAAATAACTGTTAATTTTCTCCCTCCAATGAGTTTTAGGGAGTAGCATAACTTTTCATGGAATCCTTCTTACTTCAGATAGATAAGAATTCTGCTAGTTGTGTACCTCATGGTCATAAGAGGTCTCAATATGAGCAAGATTCAAGCTACCACCTCTTCACATATTGTTAAATGGCAAAGTGGGTCTCTCCCAGTGAAGTTAAAGTTTTTGCTAGTGAAGTCCATTCTATTTCCTAAAAATCTTTATATTTTCCAAACACTTCCACTCCACAAAGTGGGTCACAAGGTCAGAACCAGCCTCACCCCAACCTCACTACCTCAGTGAAGCCAGTATGTCAAATTAAATCCAGTTCCATTTGCAAGTTGCTGAGGCCGCATTATGTTTCATTATAGTTGTCATCCCCAAAGCTTCAACCAGACTGAACAGACCAGTCAAAACTTCACTTCGATAAAACTACACAAAAATCTTCATTAACATAGAAAACAAATTAGAAAAGTGCTACAATAAAATTGCCACATTCACAGCTAAAATGCATCACTGTGTACCTTTACAATAAATATCCTGGCTAGAACGTCTGCAACACTAATTTTCACACAGCTCAAAAATCATACGTAACATTCCCAACAAACTAGATAAATGCCAGGCTATCATTAATCTTACCGGTAAGTATCGCCCGAAACAAAAGAAAATTAAATAAATCAAAATCCTCTCTGAGGAAGTTCTACCTAGTAAAGAACAAAAGCACTAAATTATTTTGCATTGTGGTGTTTCAAGCCTGGTGATTGTTTTGCTACAGTACACTAAGGTTTTTTTTTTTTATTCAGTTTGTTTGGTCCCTTAGTACCAATGGATTTTTACAAGAAAAGAAAATTGTCAACACTACAGCTTAATACACTCCCAGAAATGTAACTGGCATTATGGTGATTCCCTAGACTCAGTGCATGTAGCACAACTATAGAACACCATTCTCCTCAAACTCAGAGAAGTATAATATCTTCTTAGAAAAATTAGAAAAAAAAACTATTGACCCTCTACACTGATTTGTAATTGCATTAGCAATGAATCAGGATAAATTAGCAAAACTACTACTTGATCTATAGCCTAAATCATATAATTTTCCCTTTATTACCCCATCTATCTTACATTTCATTCTCATCTTCTTTTTCTTTCTTCTTCTGCCATTTTACCTCTTTATATTTTCCATATTCCAGAAACTTAAATTTGTCTCTTAAAATGGAAATTATTATAAAACTATATAGCTTGGTATATAACTTAAATGTAATATTACTGAGTGCATGTATATATGTACAAAATGATGACTAACATGGTTCATTTGTATTTCTCTGTCTCTATTACTGTCTGACTTTGCACCTCAACGATACTCTCAATATATGGCAATTATGCTTTGCAAGTTAACCTAGATTAGGATTTTTAAAAATCATTTTAGTGTGTTTATATACATCATGTATTTTGAACGGTAAAAATATTCTCATTATGTAGATGTCTTACTTCTTTTGCAGCTTTACAAATATTGTCAATATGTTCATGACTTACTGATCAAATTTACATTATTAACTGTGCCTGTTCATAACCTGCTTCATAACCTGAATTTCTCTCCTTGAGACTCTGTTAAAAAGGATCGTCACCTGATTCAGGCCATCTTGGTTAACAAATGGGAAATAAATAAATAATAAGTAAGCATCCCCTCCATATCTCACTTATTTGAATATACCTTCCCATGATCACAAAAACTTAGAGAGAAAAATGAAAGGTTCACATAATAGAAATGACTGCCAGCGCTCACATAGAAACTACACCAGCAGATGTCTTTCTATTCTACTGGTGCAATATTCATAACATGAAGGTTTCCCTGCCAAGGGCGACCCGATGTCTGGCCAGTATACTATACCAAAGCCTTTTACAACTTGCAAGTACGTGGGACTTCACATGTATGCTCCCCTTGTATGAAGGGCATAAATGTCACAGCCACACATGCTATCCTCAGAACTTCGTTGCAGTCAGTCCGGACACCAGCTTCAATCATCAGTCTGCTCACCCAAGTTGTTTTCTTCTGTATCAAGCCATTTCAGATAAGTGCCCCATTGGGTGGTTTTCTCCTTTTTCTGCTACTGTGTTTGTGAATTTTTTTCATGTCATTTAAGAAAGGCAAATGTCAGTGTGGGAGACAGATTCCACATAAGGATAGTCATGACCAGTGCTTATTTTACTTAGGGCCTACCCACGACCTTAAAACTTGTTCAATTTGCTAGGCATTTGTGCCTAAGACTTTGTGTATCCAGCTGTCTTTACTAGCTATTTATCTAGAAAACCAGTGTCTGAAACGTTTAGTGAAGATGCTATGCAGGGTACATCTGGGTCTTCTGCCAAGGTAATTGTGGATAGAAAGGCAAAACACCATAAGTCTGTCTCTTCTGCTATGATGCCTACATCAGATGTTTTCCTCAAGGCCAATGAAGGCCCTAAAATCTGTCTGGAACTTGGTTCAGATTCTTCGGTTGAAACCGATTCTAAAGTCACCATGGATTTGACGACAGGCACATCCTCGGAGGCTCTGCAGACATTTGCTTTGGATGTTCAGGGGGAAATGTGATTTCAAAAGGCAATAGGGAGATCTCTCATATACTAGTTAAGGAGGAAGTTCCAACTACAGTTGTGGAGTGTAGGCCTACGTTGGCCCTTTCCACTTTTCATAAGGCGGATGTGCACATTAAAAATAAGCAAAAGACCAGACATTCCACTCCACCTCCAGAGATCTACAAAGTGAATGACACTTTACCCAAGGCCTATTTATGGCCCTTAAGTCTCCTTCTGGTGTCTCTGTCCCCACTCCACCTTGGACATCTTCACCACAAAAGAAAATTAGGGAACAGGATTATTCGGGGTAAGAAATTTCTTCAGATGACGAATCATTAGCCTATTCTACCCAGATTCCTTCTCTTCTGGTGTATGCTTCTCCAGAAGAGTCTAATGGCACTGATTCTCCCATAGAATAGAATACTTTGGGGAAACTATTTCCAAAATGAGGGAGTTTTTCAAATTGGATAGTTATCAGGTTATTGATGTGCAGAAGAGATACTATGACCTATTGAAAATGGAATCCCCTTCTCCTTCTGCTGATCTTCCAGTTTTGCCTGCTTTATTGGATGCTTTCATTTCAGCATCCCAAACTCCAGATTCTTAGCCCCCAGCCCCTAAGAAGCCAGACCAATTTTACAAAGTGGCAGAGGATAGCAAATTTCTTTATAGATGTCCATCTGCTGATCATGCTGTGGTCTCTGTGGCTTCGGATAAACCTTCCAGATTACTGCCATCTGCTTCTCCCTTCTGATAAGGAAAGCAGGACTATGGAAATGCTGGGAAAGAATGTCTATACTTCTGCTACCCTAGCTTTCCATGCTATTAATTATCAGAGTCACATGACCCGATATGCTTTGTCTCTTTTTTCACAGGCCACTCAAGTTATTTTCGATCTTCCTGATTCAGAAGGAAAAAGTAATGCCTTGTCCTTATTAGGAGCTTCTTCTCAGGTAGCAAGACATTGAATTAAGTGTAGTTATGATGCAGTAGAAACATCTTCTATGACAGCTACATCAGGTTCTGTTTTGAGAAGGTATTCCTGGTTAAAACTTCAACCATTGCCAGATGACATTAAAGCTAAGTTACTGGATGCTACTCCAGATAATAGTGATTTATTTGGTTCTGCCACTGGTAATTTAAGTCTTTGTAGGAGAAAGTAAGGAGCTACAGGATTTGAAACATATTTTTGCCTCACCTGTACCTAAGTTTTACAGAAATTGTTCCTCCAAGATTGATTTTGTGTGAAAAGAGGTTTGCGCTCCTCCGTCTCTGACTAAAAAGGGAGGTAGGAGGCCTCCTCCACCAAATACTTCTCAGTCTGCTCCTGCCCATATGCAGCCCTTTCCTGACAAGCCAAGTAGTGTGTGAATACCACTCTCACCATAGCCTTATTCCTCATTCCCTTTGTCATTCTCAACCTCTTCCAGTTTGGGAAACATTACTCAGGACATATGGGTTATTTCCATTATTCAAAATGGTTATTTCATGGTCTGGACATCTCTTCCTCCATTCATGGGCATTCCTCAGCCTCCTTGGGAACAGCTGCTTTTATTTCCAGAGATCCCTTCAGGACATGTTGAATCAGGGAACAATTCAGGAGGTTCCACCTAGCCATATAGGAAGAGGGTTTTATTCCAAAATGTTTTAGTGCCCAGAAGAGATTGTCCCTGGAAATCTAATTCTGGACCTCTCACACCTCAACATCTTTTTGAAGATTTCTTCTTTCTGCATGCTGTCCCCTCATACTTTGCTTCCTCTCATTCTTCCTCAGGCTTTTATGGCATTGAGGCATATCAAGGATGCCTACATTTACATTCCTATTCATCCACTTTACAGGAATCTTTTATGTTTCTCTGTTGCTTCTTTGCATTTGACCTTTGGCCTTTCTACTGCCCCAAGTTATTTACCAAATGCATAGCACCTGTAATTTCTTTCTGCAGTGTTCAAGGCATCCAAGTTTTCCCTTACTTAGATGACCTTCTGATTCAGGCATCTTCCCCAGAGATCTTGCTGCAGAACCTACACTTCACCATTTCAGTTCAGCAAAGCCTGGGGTTCACCATAAATTTCACAAAATCATCCCTCACATCTTCTTAGGATTATGTTTTCCCTGATGCAGGATACAGACAGACCTTATGCTGACCTCTCTCCCTCTACCAAAGGCTCTGTCCCTCATTTATTTCTTCCAATTTCTTTTCCCTCTACCCTCTGTCACAGCCAGGAAGCTTTTCAGATTTCTGGGATTCATGGCATCCACCATTCCAATGCTACCTCTTGCCAAACTTCACATGAGAAAGTTTCAGTGGTTCCTGAAAACAGTTTGGATGCAGCATGCACATCCCCTGGAGACTTTGGTTCCTCTTTTTCCTTGTCTGAAGAAGGAACTCCAATTCTGGATTCAGTAGAGGACCCTGAACCCAGATCTCCCTTTGCATCCTCCTCTTCCCTCTCAAGAGCTGTTCACAGATGCTTCAGCTGTAGGTTGAAGAGCAGCTTTGAGCTCTATGAAGGCACAGGGGTCTGGTCACCTTCCCAAAGAAAGGAGCACATCAACATCAAAGAGATGAGAGAGCTTCTGCTGGCCCTTCAGGGTTTTCCTCCACTTTTCCTTCCAGGTCCTCTCAAACTATTTACAGTCCTCTGTTATGTAAACAAATTGGGGGGGGGGTGCGGATGAAATCTTATCTTCTTTGCAGGCTAGCTGTCATGGCTTTCAGTATCATGTCACTCTTCAGGCAGTGTACATCTCATCCAGTCAGGGTTATGTGGCACACACTCTGAGCAGATCCTTGACTCTATCCCATGAATGGATCCTTCACAGGGATGCATTTCTGGACATTTTCCACCAGTGGGGTACTCCTCAAGTAGATCTATTTGCCTTCCCTCTGAACAGACAACTTCCTCTATTTTTGTCCCAGGTCCTCTGATTTGGAAGGAGGACACCTAATCTTTTTCTTGGAAGGGGATTTTTTTATGCATAGCCCCTTTCCTCTCATTACAAATGTCCTGTTCAAGATTCAGCAGGACAAACCCAAAAGCTTGCTGGTGACTCTCTTTTGGCCAAGACAGCATTGGTTCCCTCTTCTTCTGCATTTAGCCAAGGGCAGTAATCACAAGTTACCTCAGAGAATGGATCTTCTCACACAAGACAGAGGATTTCCTATCCATCCCCACCTGTCGACTCTGCAACTGACTCTGTAGACGACAGGATTTTGATTCCTTTGAGACACCTTTTTTTCTGAGGACGTGCTTAGGGTTCTGCAGGAGGCCAGAAAACTCAATAGTAGGAAATCCTACTTATCTAAATGGAAAAGGTTTTCTGTTTGGTGTCTTTCACATAACTTGAATCCATCCATCCACTGTTGAGGTGCCGTTCTCTCTTATTTGTGTGAATTCCTCAATGCTGGGTTGGTCTATTCCTCTTTCAAGGCTCACCTATCAGCTATTTCTGCTTATCTGCTTTTATCTCTTCCTTTAGATTCTAGGTTTGAGGCTAAACAATTCCTCAAAGGTGTTCTATATATTAGACCTCCCAGAAAGCCTGTTTCTCCTCCTTGAGATCTTAATTTTGTTTTCGAGAAATTGACTTTGGCTACTTTTGGGCCTGCGGCTACTGCTTCCATGCAGCATTGTTCTTGGAAGACTGTTCTGTTGTTAGCTTTGACTTTAGCTAGACAGGTGTCTGAGCTTCAAGCCCTTCTTGCTTCTCCTCCTTTTTTGGTTTTCCATAAGGACAGGATGGCCTTGCATACTATTCCTTCACTTATGCCCAAGGTCGTGAATGATTTGGCACTTAATCAGTCCATTCATTTGCCAACCTTTTCCCTTCTCCATAATCTCCTAGTGAGAAGATATTACACACCTTGGATATGCATAGACAACTCAGATTTTATTTGGGTAAAACCAAGGCTATCAGAAAATATGATCAGCTTTTTGTTTCTTTTCATCCCAGGTACTTGGGATTGCCTATTTCCAAACAAGCTATTTCCTCTTTGATTTCTAAGGTTATTTCTTTTTTTTATGTTTCTCATGGTAAGAGCCTTCCTTTTTCTATTAGGGCTCATTCTACTAAGGCTATGGGGTTCCCTGTTACATGATCAAAACATTAGCTTATCGAACACCTAAAGGTTGATCACTAAATGTCGAAGTCTGAAAATTGCGAACGGCTGTTTCCAAGCAGGGGAACGAGTCATTTGGCCGTTATGCGGATTTTGTTGTTTCTCCTCTGTAAAGTGATCTCAGAGTTGGTATATTTAGTTAGGGGAGGTGTGGGGGACACAGCCCCCCACATTGGGGGGTGTTGGGGCAAAGTTCCTCACTTCTTTTCTATTTAAAACTTTTTTTTATTTGGCCAACGATATTGTTTCCATATGTGGAAACGGCCGTTTTCGATGTTAAGGGTTCAATATTTCGTGATCGACCTTTAGGTGTTTGATAATTTAAGGTTTCAATCACGTAATATAGACCCGGGCTGTGGCTTCTTCTGGTGTTTTTTCAAGAACTCGGACAGTAACTCCATCCTTAACGCAGCTACCTGGACTTCTGTGCATACCGTCACCAAACACTACAAGTTGGATGAAATCTCCAGAGCTAGGTCTAGTTTTGCTAAGGCCCTTCTTCATGGCTTTTTAGAGAGCTTCACTGCCCTTTCCTCCTCCCAAGTTTTCTCATGAGCTATGGTACACCCCCCTCATGTTAGGAATACTGCAATAGTAGAAGGACATAGTTTAGTTCTGTAAAATCTTACCCTAATGATAGATATCCTTTTCTTTGCTGTTGTAGTATTGTATCCCTCCCTACTAAACCCCTGGGTATTTCTTTTTCTTATGGATATATGACTTACCTCCTTGTTTTTATAGACCGGCGTCCCTTCTGGGGCATTCAGTTCTGAGGATAGCACATGCAGACAATGCATTTATGCCCTATATACATGGGGAGCATATGTGTGATGTCCCATGTACTTGCAAATAGTAAAAGGCTTTGGTATACTGGCCAGACATCGGGTCACCCTTGGCAGGGAATCTCTCATGTTATGAATACTGCAGCAGTGAAGAGAAGCAACATCTATCGTTATGATAAGATTTTACACAACTATACTTTACTTCCTATGACCAAGTGTGATCAGGGATGTTCTTACCTCATCTGATTTGCACTCGACCAAAGGTAGAAAAGCTGATTCTGGACTAATAGCAATGCAGTTCCTATAGGAGATAGCTTGGTGAGTTTCTAGCCTATTGTGGTCAACCTTATCAGCAATTATACTATTAACAAAACAATAATCCATTCATAATGCAAAAAAAAAGAAAACATTTACCATTCTTGCTAAACTTTCATAAGCCACAAAGAAGCAGCATCTGGTCGCACAAACTAGAGTACAAGTGTCTAGTAACAGATTCTTTTTGCAGTGTTATAGACTGCTGTTGTGATTCTTCAAATACTAAAACTGAAAGAGTGAGCAAGTAAACATTTACAAAGTCAGAGGTTTCAGCACCTCAAGGCATTCCATTCCCTCTGAAGTAAACTGATCTCAGAGTTAGGAAAAAAGTGACGGGGCAGAGGTGTACCTAGGTGTAAGGAGGTGGGTAAAGCCTTCCTGCAAAAAGGTTTTAATGATCTAGAAATGAGCTAAGATGTGTCCTATATTTAATTTCCAATTATGCTTTATTATTTTTTTTCTAATTTGCTGGGCCAGTCATTACAGGTCTTCCAGTTCTTATAGGATGCCAGATGTCAATCCATAGGGTAAAATGCATTACAATTCAAAAGCACTTTTAAAATGTAAATCACATGAAAGCAAAAATAATATAGAGCAGTAACTTAAAAATAAAAGTCTAGTTCAATCTAGTGAACAAATATGAAATGCAAAGGATATACAAAATACTTAATGAAGGACTTAATGAAAATGATACAGAAAAGAAACAGAAATGTAGTCATAGGATTATTCTCAATATGACTTTTGACTGAGCTTTGTGCTTGAAATGCATCAGTTCTACAATCAAATCTATCTCAATGGCTCCACAAAAAACACACTAGAGATATTCATTCCTTACTTGGAAAACAAAATCAACAAACAGAATGGCTGCATCCACAAAAGAATGCAACTTTACCTGGCAGCACAATCTATAGAGTAATGTATATGTTTTGAATAGTTCTTCTAACACAGCTGAAACTATATACCTTGAAACAATAGAGATTTGGATGAAGATGGGTTCATAAATAAGTTAAGTCCTGTCAAGTGAAATAAATGTGAAAATCTTGGATATAAGCAAGCCTATATAGTCATGCAGTGTCAAGCCTCTTACTGCCCCAGTATTAACTGCAGCTGAAAAAGAGTGAAAATGATACCAAAAGACCAGCTATAGCAGTTAACATCAACAGTGATTCTCCCCAAGAACCTCACATTGAAGCAGGAGCAGTTAATAAATGGGCAGCAAAATCTAAGGGAACATTCCCCAGAATTTAATAAAATCTGTGTAGGCACTGTGTAGAGCCTACATGGAGTATATCCATGTACACGGCCACAGTTCCTCCTTGGCACTGCATCGTGTGTATTAATGATGGCGTGCTGCCATGGGAGAGCATAGGAACAGGGATATTGAATCCGTGTAGGAAGAAGTGTAGATGCTAACCGTGGTTGTAGATGCCTGGTCAGATGTTATGTACAGGGTGAGGCTCCCTGTAATGCTCACTGCTACTGTTGAAATGCTATGAATTGTTGTAACTGAATAATATTTTATGAATTTTTTCTCCTTTCTGTATGTTTGTGCATCGCGGCGTGGCGTAGAGTGCAGCAATACCAAGCTGTGCTCACATATAGACAGTCAACACCTGCTACACATCTAAAAATAGAAACCGGATGTAATTAATTATCATAATCACATACATTTTTTTTCTACTTGGCATTTGCGTTAGGTGTAAGGAGGTGGGTGAAGCCTTCCTGCAAGAAGCTTTTAATGACCCAGAAATGAGTTAAGATGTATGGTGCTTATACATACATAGCCAACTCCTTCCAGACATCTAAAAATAGAAACCGGATTAAAAAAAAATATTTGTAGAACCAAAGAAACAAACGGAGAATGAGACTTTCAGTGACCACCAAGAGACAGTATTTTTAGCGCTTTCTTTCACAATTTAATGCCGTGAACTTCTTCAGAAAAAGAAGAGACTTCCCAAACTCTTCTTTTATATTGCATAAAAGGAAGTGATGTCATAAATTGAACATCATGATCATAAAACCATCTTTTTTTTGTATAAAATAATATATATATATATATATGTATATATATATATATATTAACAGCCTTAGAAATGAACTTATTATAAAAACATTTTCATATAAAACAGATGTGTCTTGTTATACATCTCATTATGTTTACTTTAAACAAAGTTCAAAGTATAATGAATAATATTGTTATAAAAAATCAATGTTTGACAGCAAGTCTGTATATTTGATATATATCTTTGATGTGAGAAATCGGATTAGGTTCATAGGTTGGTACTAGGCTATCAGCCCTAGGGCCTCTACAAGCCTAGCCATAACAATTCCCTGGTTATTTCTTCCCACACTATTTACTTCCCTGAACCCCTGTCTAGCAGGGCAACTGATGTGATCCCCAGGGTGAATATCTTTTCTCCCATCCAATCGTCAAGGTTCCTTTTGAAGAGGGCCAAGGAGGTGCTCTGCTTGACATGTATGGGCAGTCTATTCCAGAGTCTGGGGAGTCTCTGAGTCAGGAAGCTATCCCTCCAGCATGTTTTGTTTACTGTGATGATGAGGTTTAGATCCCTGGAGCATGTGGCTCTGAGGGATTGAGATTTCTTTAAGTTTAGCATGTCCAACAGCTCTGGGTTTGACATGGCCTTGTATGTTAAGCAGAGATCGCCTCTGAGTAGACGATATGCGACAGAGTATAGCTGGAGTTTTTTAAGGCGGTCAGCATAGGGCATCTGCTTTAGGCCTGTGATTCTTTTAGTGAGGCATTTCTGTGGCCTTTCTAGTTGTTGCAGATGCCCTGAGAGGTACATACCAAATGGGGCGTTGTAATCTATAATGGGTCTAATGAGGGATGAGTACAGTGGAACAATGACCTCCTTTTTTCTGGATGAAAAGCCCTTAGTAATGAGGTGTGCCACATAGAAGGATTTCCTGACTGTTGTGACGATGTGGTTATTGAAGGTGAGACCACTGTCCACCTGTGTCCCTAAGTCTCTTATCACACTTTTGGTGTTTAGTGTACTGCCACCTATGTGGTAATTCACGTGTACATGTTTTTCCCAAAGGGGATAACTATACATTTCTTGGCATTGAGTTTGAGCCCATGGCTCTGGCACCAAGCATCTGTTTCTGTAAGGCCCTTTTGTAGAGTATCCACATCATTTGGGGATTCAATAATGGCTCCCAGTTTGCAGCAATCTGTGAGCTTTGTTAGCCAGAGTCCCTTAGTGTTGGCCTGTACTTCAGAGAAGTAGATGCCAAACAGGACTGGTTCCAGGACTGAACCCTGAGGTACTCCACTTGTCACTTGTCTGGAGCTGAATTTGGAGTCAGCTACTTTTACAGTGTGGGTTCTGTCAGTAAGCCAGTTGGCAACCCATCGAGTGATGTAGGGATTAATGCCCAGATTAGTAAGTTTATCTATGATTCCGGAGTGGGGGTGATGTCAAAGGCCTTAGCGAGGTCCAGATAGGCTGTGTGGACTGCCTTACCCTCATCTACGGCTCTGGAGACTGATTCAAAGAAGTCAGTCAAGTTCAGGAGACAAGATCAGCCCTTCACGAACCCTAACTGGGTGGGGTCCAGTGTTTGAAGGTTGCCAATATCTTTGTTTATAAGTTCCATGGTAATACGTTCCATGGCCTTGCAGATCAGGCTCGTCAGACTGATGGGGCGGTAGTTTCCGGGATCCAAGGTGGATCCCCCCTTGTGGAGTGGGATAACTGTAGCTGTGTGCCACTCAATGGGCATGAAGCCTGAGGTGAGGGTATGATTAAACATGACACTTAGGTGAGGTGCCAGTTCATTTTGTAGTTCATGTAGTACACAGCCCGGGATGTCATCTGATCCCATGGATGCTGTATTCTTAGCTTTGGAGAGTGCGTTTTTTACCTGTGTGGGCATTATTACCATAATTTAGCAATCTTCGGGTATTGAGATGGGCTGTTTAGGGGGTGAGAGTGGGGTGAAGTTGGCACTGAATCGATCTTCCAGGATACTGGCAATATCCCTGGGATCAGTATATTTAATGGCATTCATTTGTAGCTCAAAGCAGATCTGAGCATTGCCATTTAGATTCTTGACATAGTTATAGAATTCCTTGTGATTGTCTTTGGAATCTTTGGCAATTTTATTTTCTTAACTAGCGTTGGAGGATTTTACGAGGGATCTCAGCTTCTTACTGAGGCTGGTAAGGGAATTTTTTGCATTGTGGGATTTTCCTCTTTTTTGCAACACTTTCTTCCTTTTGTTGTAAAATTTGTTTATGGCAGGGGACCACCAGATTGACTTCCATTTTTTGGAGCACAGCATCTTGGTTCTATTTGGGATTGCATGATTCATGCATGAGTGGATGTGCTCATACAGTGCCTTAGTGTAGGACTCAACATTTGAACTTTCAGGATGTAATTAATTATGTATTTGTGGATCTGTTTTAGCATGTTTGTGTGGAGCGGTTCTCAGCAATGCTAACAGGTAGCCCAGTGGTATATGTGAAGGTATACTAGTGCTCATAATATCCAAGTAGCTAAATGGGTAGAGTTACAGCGTAGTGCTTAGTGGTTCCTGGGTTCGAGTCCATAGCAGTCATAAGATGTCTGTAATTTAATTTAGTATTTATGTTTACTTTTAAAAACAACTTTGTGAAATATGGCAGTGCTGCACTGTGCTGAGCACTGCTTAAACATGCTAATGGCTACTAATGTTTGCCCAGTGCTAAGCTTTACTAAAACCTTGGCTGTGCGAGTTTTCATGCTGCTCAACTCTGTTTAGCTGGTTTGTGTTCTGCAAAGCAATGCAGCACTTTTTTGAATGTTCCTCAATGATGTGTAAGGGAGGGAAAACAGCTTATATTAGGTGCAATAGGCAGGAATTCTGCACCATTCTTTGGAGTCTGCTTATCTGCTGATATGCCATGTGGTGCTGGAGAGGGTGCATGCTTTTATGTGCAGAGATGGGGTGTGCAGGATTCCAGGGTCTTTGTTGGGCTCCTGGTAAAGAATTATGAACCCAGGCTGATGCAGGGCAATTTCCAGGGCTCTGAATGTAAGGTGGAGAACTGGGACCAGTTGGCCAGGGAACTTACCAGTGCTACTGATATCCTCTGCACTGGTGAGCAGTGTTGCAACCATTATGATGACCTAAAGAAGAGAAAGATGGGAACCTTGGACACCTGGGTCCAAGAGGCAAGAACTGGGCATTCACCACAAATATGTAAGTATGTTTTCCACTGTTTTACCAAAATGCAAGCTGAATGTCTGCAAAACGGGTATGCATAATGGTGTGCTTCTCTCCCAGTATTTGTAGCTGAGAGGACTCGCAATGTTGAGTTCCATATCGAGCGCCTGGCCAGGTTGGGCCATGAGTGTGGTAAGTACAGATTTATTATGCCTACTGTAGTGCAATAAGCAAGAAAGACTAAAACATTTACTGCAATAAAGTTTACACAATAAAGACTGTAATGCAATAAATGGGCAAGTAGAATTGTAGTGAAATAAATGGTCAATTAGAGGTGTAGTGCAATAAATGAACAATAACAACTGTATTTCAATAAACAAAAATTAATACCAATAACAGTAAGAAAAATGGTGTACAGCAGGATTGTGTTGTCATAACCATTGCAGTAGAGCTGTATACACTGCTTGTCTATGGTAAGGTTGCTGCAGTCAAGTGTAACACTGTAATAGCTGTAGAATGCAAAATAATGGCTTGCAAACTGTTGTGTGCAACTCATAGTATGGTCCAGGGCTGTCTCCAGGCCAATATCAGTCACATACTGTTCTCTGTTACTCCTACTCCAGGTAATAAAGGTATATGGGTGAGAAAGCCCATTCTATGGGCAGGTATTGTGTGTGGACTTCACAGTAATTTACCAGCAATACCAGTAAAGTGTTAAGCAGCATTATTGATTACTAAATAAATCTGTCTTAATAAATGCACTATGGCTGTATTCCATGCATGCATGTTCTACTGTCACTGCAGTTACGTATAACACTGTAATAGTTCTTGAATGCAAAACAAATGTCCTGTAACATGTATAGCTCAACTCATAGTATGGTCCAAGTTTGTCCACAGGCCATTATCAGTCACATAATGCTCTCATTTTCTCCTACTCCATGAAAAAAGGTATAAGCTTGAGGTAACCCATGTTATGAGCGGATATTGTATTTAGATTTTACAGACACTTATCAGCAATACCAATAAAGTGTTAAGCAGACTTGTTGATTCCTAAATATATCTGTTTAAATATCTTCAGTATGGCTGTATTCCTTGCATGTCTGTACTAAGTTGCTGCAGTCAGTTGTGACATTATTTGCAGATGTCCCCTGCAATCACAACTATTCGGTTCTATTCCCATGCCTGCCAAGTAAGACATGACAGCTGTCTTGTTTATGTACTGTACACAAACATGCCTCTCAAGTATCATGACTTCTCATAATGTAATTAAAACTGCCTAATCCATCTGTCACAGGAGTACCATAAAAATTATTACTGGAATGCAATGTATTATCAAATCTGCTTACAGAACACCTTGGTAGTTATATAAGTCCACATTATGTGAAGCTGTTCTGTGTAGTTGTGTACCTGCATTTGTTATTGCTTGGCCCATACTGACCTATTCTAACAGCTTCAGAGGTATGCACGTGCTACATAACTTATAGGAGAATTGCAGCCACTGGAATTTATATTGTCAGTGTGGCACAATGGACTTGTTGGACTCCCCCTTTATAGTGGGTGTAATCGCACACTGCTATTTGAATGGCACAGTTGTTTTGACATATTATCAGGGGGGATGGCCCATGGGGACACACTGCAATAGACTCCAGTGCCAGTTGTATGATTGTACAGCAGTATCTGTCATGGCACACACGAGAATACCTGACTATTGATAGTATCCTAGTTGTATACACACACTTAGTATGTTTTCACACTGTGGAATATGATGTGTGATCAAGCAGTGGATATTGTCAGCCATTCTGTCCTTACTGTATCTCTACATAGTGTACTTCCACATATGTGATCCTGACATGTGTTCACATGTTGTTGTCTTTCAGAAAACATGTACGCATGATGCCGTACAGTTTTCACTGCTGCAAAGAATGAGTTGATATTGGAAGGGCTCCTTTAGCACCATAAAGTCCTACTGCCCAGGGAAGGCACAACAGGGAACAGTGGAAGGCACTGTGGGCTGACCTTGTCTGTGATGTCAATGCCACAGGTCATCAAAATAAAACATATGAGCAGGTTCGACATCGCTCAATGGACATGATCAATGCTGCACCCAGAAGAGCGGCAGATGCAGCCAGGGATCATGGCACCACCAGTGGAGGGCCTATAGCAGAACAACCACTCTCAGCCACTGAGGGATTCCTGGCAAATCTAGGCACATATGACAGCTCCCAGGCATCTATCACACCTTACATCTTGTATATGGGTGTCACAGTTTTCATGGCAGAGGAGTGTGTAGGTAAGCTCAGGTTGATCAGCACTGCAATACTGTAGCATTCAGTGAGTCAGGGTGTACACAGTCTTACATGAGTGTCAGGTCTGTCTGCTTTGAGGGGGTGAAGGATTTAACTGCAGTTTGACTGTCATGCTCATATTTTGACCACTATAACAATTAACACAGTAATGACTTTAAATGTGAGATATATGGATGTATTACCATGTGGTGGTGGAACATGCAGTGGTACTGACATTACCTCTCCCTCAACTTTTCACAAGTCTGTCAGGTATCACACAAGCCCATGGTCATACTCCGGGTAAGCATGTGACTGGTCACTGATGTATGTTTATAGCATTGTAATCCCTAGACTGCCTGCATTGCTGTACTGTTGGCATGATTGCCAAATGCACACATGTTGTCTGACTGTACACTTGTTAGACTCATAGCTATGCCTTGTAGGTGTGACCACACTGATAGATGTATTGTCAGGACACTACAGAGTGTAACTGTGTAGAGTCTACACTAATGTCAATGGTGTATTTCACTGTTGATGAGATTGCAGTGTAATGAGAGTTTATTTACAAGTAACTACAGCTGTTAGTGAGAAGAGTGTTTTCCTCAAGTGATGACAGTGTATACAGCCTTACATATATCAGAGCATAGTACTGCAGAGCATAACAGTGCAGGTATTAATGTACTGCTTTTCCCTTTCTTACCACAGGTGATCAGGGAAGTTGGTGTCTGTCCCCTACACAACCTGAAGTCAGTGTCTCCTCAGACACTGATGATGATGGTGGCCACACTGAGGTACAGGTGGGGATTTTGGAGGCTGAATCTAACTCAGAGGTTGACATCCCTCTTCTGCCCTCATTGTCACCACATACAGTTAATATGCCCACACATACCCAGTCGCTGGAGGCCACTGATATTGGACAGTCAGAGGGTGCAGACATTGAAAAGGAAAGTGTGGCAACTATAGCTCCAGTGAGTGTAGACATTGGCTATAGCCAGAGAGCTGGCAAGGTTCCGCACAGATGACTGATAGGGGTGCTTGCAGGAGACCTGCTGTCTGTCCACCACCTGTTGCAGGTGTCACATCATGGGTCACTCTGTGCATGTTTTGGGCTGTCATGGAAGCACAGGCATGTTCTGAGTGGAACTCCAGATGTATGCTTAGGGTTATGGATGCAGCACAGTCTGACATCTGTGACTGCCTCCACTGCATTGGTGACACCCTGGATCGGTTCACTGATGAAGTGGACAGAAGGTGGGCTGAGACAGTGCCTGTCTTGGATTGCACATTGTCTGTGCTGGAACATCTGGTTGGAGTTAAGTGTCAGACTCATGGATGTAGGTCAGCAACCCCGTCTGCTGTGACACCATGTGGCCATGCACAATCACGCTCCCATAGTGGCAATACATCCAACACTACAGAGGGTAGTGTAATTGTCCACAGCAAGATGTGGCAGGCCATGGGCTCATGGTCCTGGGTTGTCCCATGGAGGACACAGTCCCAGCATACAGCAGTCACCATCAGGCACTAGCACCACTTCTGATCTTGGGCATGGAGGTGTCAGTGCAACTCCTGTCAGAGTCAGTTCCCATGTTCAGGGCCAGAGACAGTAAACTGCCAGCTCTACCATATACAGACCAAAGCTGTCCAACATACACACATGTAGGGCTAGCACTGAGCTTGACTATGTACATGCACACACTCACACACTACTGTCAAACGCAGGTCACCTACAGGCACACACGGCATCTTACCTTGATCCATCTTACCTGCTTCCCTTCCTGACTCACACACACATGCTGTCAACCACTGGGGTCAGTGTAGGCCTCCTGCACCCCCCACACAACACCCTGTGCAAGTGATGATACATGTGCCACATCCCTGTCAGCCTCTGCTTTGATGCAGGGAAATTAAGCTATGTGTTTGATGCACAGGGTGACTATATTAGTTAACATGTACTTGTGTAATGCAGTGCTGTTTTGCCATGCCACTTGTAGTGGTTACTGACAGATATTCTCATGAGTACACCACACTGTTGTTTACCTTATGTAATGGCTGTATAATTACACAATGAAAGGTGTGCCATGGACCTGTTTCTGCTTCAGGAGTATGTTGGGAGAACCTATGGGTACACTGTGGCAATACAGAAACACAGGATGGCATGTCAGCACAGTAGATATGTGTCTTCAGCAAGGTATAGCACTATAACTGCATATCTACATAGGTTCATATATGTATAACAGGCTAACAAGGACAATAGCATCATCCAATGTACTCATGCATCCTTAATCTGTGAAAAGGTCTGATACCCTTGATAAGTGTCCCCAGTGTTCTAGGGACTAAGCCATCTACAAGCCGTGGTGCTGGAGGTGATCCATCTACAAATATCCTGTGTCCAGTGCAGACAGTTGTCCGACACCAGTTATGATTGTTGTGTTCTGCATCCCATTTCATGACCTGAACATAAGGTGTGTCACAGCAGATGTGTGCTTCTCATGTATGGGGGGCATGTTTCATGTAGGGTGTACTATCTGTGCTACATACCTGTCTCTCCAGCATGTACTATGTATACCACAGTGATGCTGTAGGTGTGTAGAACAGATGAGAAATGTGTTAGCCCTTTCATGGATACTCGGGAGAGTACAATAGGGGATAAAACACCTCGCTGTCTGGAGGCATACATATTCCCTCCAAAGCATTTAGGTGACAGACTACACATGTACAGTCTTGACATGGACTCCAAAGGACATGTTATCTATACTGTGTATTGGTGTACCATGGAACCTGTATGACTGGAACAGTTGTACGATATGTCTGTGTAGTGACATAGCAGATGTGCCATTGAACACAATGATAGGTCCGATGACTGACATGTGCAGAATAGGAATGACAGTCTGGGATTTCCATCTCATACCTGTCTGTATAGGTTGTACAACAGTGAATGCATCCCCACATTTGACCAATCATTGAAAGGGAAAGGCTACATTACTCTATGTGTCCATAACTCCATGTGTACTGACTCAACTGTGTGCGCTGTGAGGACACTACAGTATTTTCCAGGGGTGGATGTCTTCCCAAAGGATAGTATTGTGCAGTCATTTGCATGTGATCTTTGTCAGTGGCTCAGACTACAATTGAATGTGTGTCTTAGGCCATCCTGGATAACTGTTGGTTCTGTGTGGGATTTGGAGACAGCTCCTAATATGCAGTCACTTGCTAATGTACTCAGTGAGATGTCACTAACAGTAGCTGTGACTGCAGGGAGGGAATGGCTAGAAGGGGCACACCAATAAAGACGAATGGTGAACTCCACTGGTGAGTGGTGTCACTGCAGTGTAGGTCTCCCAAACCTATCTTCCCAGAGTATGACCGTCAGACACTTGCCTATCCACTGGCTGCCATAACACTCTGTACATAATGTACACAGTTGCCAGCAAGGCCTGCTGGCTTACTGTTGTCAAACACCTCCTTGTCATGCCATGGTTGGTGGAGTGAGACATAATTCTGGTATCCATTGCATAATGTAACAGGCAATGGGCTCCAATGGTTACAGTCGGTAGGCATGCTCTGGCTTTGAGCAAAAGTAACAGTGTGTGGTCCAGTGTCAGTTGGTGTACAACAGTGTTAGTGCTCATATCCATGCTAACTCATCTTGTGGCATTGCAGGTGACATGGCTCAGAGATCTGGGGACACCGCTTGGCACTATATGCTAGTAGTCTTCTGTTCACATACATATTGTAGTTACATCCAGCATGTTGCAAGAAGGGAGTCATGCAAGATGTCTGTACAGACCACACACACAAACACATTAGGGAAGTGTAATATGTATACACTGTGTTGCTTATTCATACTGCAGCTTACTTGCCCAAAGGTTAGTCCAGTTCCATACCTACAATGCCCCAGAGCAGTGCTGTGACATTCCCACACAGGGAACCACTGTATTGCACCATGTGTTTACCACTATGGGTGTCCACCACAGCCCCCCAATTTGAGGTCCACCCTGGTGGGATCTGCCCACATATCAGTCTCCACAGAACTACCAGCACACACACCCCGTTGTAGACAATATAGACATATATGTCAACAAAACCATGTATTATCTCCTGTGGGATGTTGACATAGCTTGACTGCACCTCCCCCTTCAGATGGAACAGGCAAGTATACAGATCTCTACACCCATGCAATTTGTCAGCAGAATTACAACTGCATAAACTCAGCTCTATGTGACCGTAGGGACACAGGCTCATCATGGCACAGCAAACCTGACTGGTGGACACCTTTCATTAGCAGGCTGTACAATAACAGGTGGACATTGCTGTGTAATAGTTGGGGTGACTGTGCCACCCCTAAAATGGAGGCACAATCTATTCAGCTAAAAGATCCACATAGTGTTGTGATGTTGTGTAGATGCAATAAGTGACTACATTAGTCACCCACACAACACAGAACCACAATGCACAGTGTAGCTACATGTGTGACCTCAAAGGATGGGCCCAGATTGTCAGTGAAGTCATACATAATGCTGCCAATTATGATGAGTTTGTACTCATAGTTAACTTGTAGTCCCACAATGTCTGTGTCAACTACACTCCCATGTCCCAAACTTATGTGACACATGACATTCCAACAATCTCTCCCATAACTTCCATATTTACAGAGGAGTTTGTAACTGGCCTCTCAGTGGAGGTTACACAGCATCTATTGCACATGCTAAAATTCCAGACTGCATCCCACGTGTGATCTGACAAGGATTAACAACACCATTGGGAAAAACTTGCAATTGTACTGAAACCACTGCCTGCACCCCAGCTGAGTGGACAATGGCATCTGTTATACCCCTACACAGAGCTGGTTCGTGCATCTACCAACATGACCATAAACCTCTTTGTCTAAGTATATATATATCTGTATGTCCATAGGGGCAATCATCATGGAGCTGATGAGCACACATACAGTATATGTGATCTACACAGCTGACTGCACACAGTTTGTATGTGTGACAGGGAGAGCATGACTATTACACAAGGTGGACATGTCCGAGGCAGTCATCCAAAACCTGGGTGAGGGGACATCAGGGCATACAACCCACTAGACTGAGCCAAGCTGTCTGTCTATATCCCCTGCTCAGGCAGCATTTACAAAGCACCCACTTAGGCATCCATGCATGATGCTGCCATTTTAGGGGTCACTAAGTGGACAATTAATGGCACACATACTTAACATAGGGACATCCACCTGCAATAGCTGATCTGTAAGCAGCAGTGTTCAACACGGTGCAGTCCTGGGTCCTCCACTACTTGGAAGCCATTTAAGCACAATACACATGACTACTGACTGACTGTGACTAACAATGTTGGCTGATGCCTGCAAGTTGTGAGCACTCATAGGGTCTTGGTACTATGTCACTACCCTGCAAGGGGTATAGCTGAGCACATGCCTATTGACATATGATCATGAATTTCATGCATATCTATATGTGGTATCATTTCCATCAGTAAGACCTATGTACCTGGTAAGAAGCAGATCAGTCACAACATCTGCTGTACATACACAGTGGAGAAAGAAATGGGGGTGCAGACCTGGCCACACAGGTGTACACCTCATGTGCCTCAGATCACCATGTGTCTACAGTTGTATGGCAGGAATCATATGGCATAGCTGAGGGCACGGTCACCTGTAAGTTACATACTCATAACCTCCAAGTACTCTTCCCTCAATCAGCATGCCAATTCCTGAGTCCAATGTCCATTTGATAACATACCTTTCCAAGCAGTACTGGCACTTACACACAAGAGTATTGCTCCTCACAAGGACACCTCACATCTTCTGCATGTGTTCCATGTGGTCATTCTGCAATTAGTGTCATCTCAGCCTATGGCATATAGACTACTCAGAGGTGATTGGTGCCTTGCATATGGGGCAATGTGTGACCCTGCTTGACTGCATATGCTGCCTATCTGTAGGAGGCATAGTAGATGGATAAAGCACTGTAAGGACATTAGCCTCATATGTGAGGTGAATACTACATGCTGGTGGGGTTGATTTTTATAGCAGACATAAACAGAACCGAACCCTGCCTGATGGCAAACAGAGCAACTCAGTGCACTTCAGCACATGCCATCTGCATGATTGGCTGGGTGACCATCATCCCAACACAGGGTGTCTGTCTGTGTCCCTCTTGGACTGGGTCAATATGTGCTGATCCTGTAACTATGGGTATAAAATTGTGCAGGACTGTGAGGGCTGTATGATCATTATGTTAGTGAAGTTCAAACATCCTATAGTTCCATAAGATGATGTAAAATCCTCTAACAGCTTCACACACAGACATGGTTACATTCGGGCTAGCACCGCCTCCAATTATTGCATACAGAAAATGCCAAGGCACACACGTAGTGCAAGTTGGTTGTATGTAGTTCAGAACACTTAACTATTTAGTAGTACACACTTCAGATCACAGTATGAGGCACACAACACACCTCATGTATGTTAGTACTATTAGTTTATGACATATAATGCTTGATGACATCAGCAGGCCTTGTTGTGGTTAGTCATTTGGGGTGCCACATCACCCACTAAAATTAGAATACTGCAAAATCCTACCTATTTCTACATCATTGAAGTGATCTCATTTAAGCCATATGGACATACATTAAGTAGCCTAGAGTACAATTAGAACCCCTACCTATCTAGGTCTTGAACACTAAAGAGCACAGTACTTACCACAAGCACCACAGCTTAAGTCTGATGCTGCATTGCCAGCTGGTAGTCTTAATGTGGATGACATCATCAGGCTTTGTAGAAGAGGACAGTTTGGATGCCAGCAGCAAGTTATAGGGCCAAAAGGTGCATAAGCATTGTAGGTTGATAGCTCATGAGGGCATGTCAGTTGTTTTGCAGGTTGATATGCACACACACACACACACACACACACACACACACACACACACACACACACGCACACACACGCACACACACACACACACACACACACACACACACACACACAAAGTAGCCTGGATTGAGATTAGAACCCCTGCCTATCCAGTCTTATACACTATAGAGCTCAGCCCTTATTGCACATGCCACATCTTAAATCTGTTGCATATGGGATTGCAGTCAGAGTACTTGTGGATTACACACACTAGGCTTGTGTTGAGTAGCATCTGCAGCCTGCAGTGTGATATTGCTTCATATTGTTATCTGCATCTAGTATCCTAGCAGTGTGATAACTGTTATTATCCTAGCTATGTGTGTACAGTTACCAGTATGGCTATTTGTGGCTGTTTGCACTTAAATAGGTAAACCTGTGGGAAGGACAATGTACCCTGTCCATGCATGCATTGGCAATACTATGCATTACACCACCTGCTCATCTGTTTCTGTCTATGTGGTAACAGCCAGCAGGCACAGGTGTCTGCAGGTAAGTGGATTATGTACTGTTGTGCCCTTACAATGGAACATTTGAGCAACAGTATGGATGTGTGATAATGCAGATTTACTCACTATTATTAGGGTATGTAGGACAGGGTCACTTCTAAATCTTGAAAGCTCATAATCTTGAAATTCAAAATATTGAGTCCAAAATCTTGAAAGGTCAAAATACTGATTTTCATAATATTGAAAAAACAGAGTACACTAACACTTACAATATTCCAGCACAACTACATAACAAAACATATTACTCTTCTCCAACTATAAGCAGGGAGGCAAGCTCCCCTACACCCCCCATGTAAGGGGCTGCACCCCCTGCACCCTCAGCTACTTAAATATATCAACTCTGAGATCGCACTCCACAAAAGAAAATGGCAAACATACCATTATGTGCTTCACTACTGCCTGTTGTAACCTTAGTCATATTCTCTTTTAATTTGCTATAGTACAACATAACTCATCTTAGTGTAGTAAAGTGCAATCTCAGAGTTGATATATTTAAGTAGCAGGTGGTGTGGAGGTTGCAGCTCCCCACATGGGGGGTGCAGGGAGGATTGTCCCCCTGCTAATAGTTGGAATGAATTAATATGTTTTTTTCTTTTATTTGTCTCTCTATGTACTTCTGGTGGAGTATAGTAAGTGCTGGTATCCAGTATTTGTTTTCAATATTATGAAATTCCGTATTTTGAGTTTTCAGTATTTTGAACTTTCAAGATTTTGGACTCAGTATTTTGAATCTCGAGATTATGAGCTTTCAAGATTTAGAAGTGGACCCATAAGACAATACAGACATCCACAGACTTATTTCTGTATATAACAGGTATGTGTATATAAATGTAGCTGTGTCAGTGTATGATATGTATATGTGTTATGTAGATATATGGGGTGAGTGTATGTATTGGTTTAATATATATAGCTATATATACTGGTATATATCTATTTTATACAACATAAAGACAGATATACTATGTATGTGAGAGAGAGATATAGTGAAGGCTGGATATGTATACGTATATGTCTATAGATATAGAGATATCTATACATAACAGGTAATTTTGATGAAGGGGCAACTGAACTGCCCTTATGTTAACTAAGTGTATGGGCATGCCCAGTGGGACTGTCAGTACTTCTAGACTAACTCCAGCCCACACCTACCTGTACTCCAGTCTGGGATCTTGTGTGTTACAGAAATTGACATCTTTCCCTGTTTCTACAGTACTGCCCTTCACTCAAATTGTCCACAGCATTCCCCAGCTGTCTGATGTCATTAATATGTGACTGCAGTTCAAAATGTTACACCACACACAGAGTGATGGTCTGTGAAAACACCAGCATAATAATACCTAACATGCAAAAGATGTGAACAATTCCAGATTAGAACCATCAATACCATCACCCATGCTAGCTTCCCTAGCCCACTGAGCCACACAGGCTGCCAGAAAGAGAGGAGTCATTCATCACGCAATCACCAACATAAATATGTACATTGTTATCCTGGATTAATTGAGGCATACAATGTGTGATCGATTTCTATGTTACAGCCCAGAGATTGCTTGGTATGCTGGCATATCATTGTTGATTTTCTGTTAAAGCAGTTATATGGGAACACTGCTGTGTTGATGTGGGCAAACAACTGCACTTGATCTGCTGGGATAGACAGTAGTTCACATATCATGTGAGCCCACTTTTTAATATCTCCCTTTACTGATGCAGTGAATATTCCAACCATGAGGCCTAGCGAATATTAAGGAACACATAGTATTGGACTTTGTATCTGTAGTCCCATATGGATGTTACATCTGTCCAAATAGCCCACTGTATTTCCTTGCATAACAGCAACAGATCTATACATGTGGTACCTTATTATACTAATCCTTACAATTAGTGTGTAGGTTAGTGGCTTACCTTGCGAATGAAGCAGCTGACAGAACTGTAATGTAGGGCTGACTCTGTCTGATGTAAGCAGTACACAGCCAATACATGGATAGCTGCAGGCTGTGTGGGTTGCCTGGCATCAACTATTTTAAAATATGCATGTGAGTAGAAGCAAGGTGTCAGTCCCTCGGGCCTTAGGTTGATAGTAAATGTGCTATACACTGTCTCTTAGCCAATGCCAGGGCATACTGGGCATGCCTACATCTGACAACAGGGACATCATCAGGGGGTTCCTCCTCCGAGTCCTCCTGTGACTGTGGGTGTAGAGACCTAGGCACTGTTGGGGGCTGTTTATCCCTTCCCTTTGCTGATCCTGCTGCAGCTGCTTCCACAGGATCATATTGTGTAGCATGGCACATTCTGTGAACATATGTGTACATGTGGCTGGAGCGTACTGCAGGGCTCCACCCGATATATTGAGGCACTGGAACCATGACTTCAGAAGCCGAAATGCCTGCTCTATGATAGGTTCATAGTTTCATAGGTTCATAGGTGTTTACTAAGCTAATGACCACAAGGGACTTTTTAAGCCTAGCCATGCATCCCAAATCTTTGACAAGTTCTGATAATCTTGATAAACGTAACCATGGGCCTGGGAGATTAACCATTTACAGGTTACCTTTGTCCGTTAGAGTCATAGGTGCCAAACCAGGGATGAATTTCCGGTTTCCCATCCAATTGTCCAAGTTGCACTTGAATTGGGTTAAGGAGGAACTCTGCTTCACATGGATGGGGAGTCTCTGGGATACAGTCTTTGGGATACATACCTATCTCTCCAGAAGGTCCTATTTATATCACTGGCAAATCAAATTTTAAGTCTTTAGAATGGGTAATTCTGGTGCTGTTTGTTTTGCAGATATGCAGTAGGTCCATCAGAGTGGGGTCTGACAATGCCCTGTATGCCAGGCATAGATCTACCCTCAGAAGCCTGTAGGAGACAAAATACAGGGATAAGGCCTTGAGGCAGTCTACATGGGACATTTTACTTATGCCCCGTATTCTTTTAGTGAGGAACCTCTGCGGATGTTCCACTTTTTGGCTATACCTGGTTAGGTACATACCAAAGGGGGCACTGTACTCACTGATAGGTTTGATGAATGCTGAATACAGTGGAACAATGACTTCCTTGGACTTAGATGCCATACTTTTGTTTATAAGTTGCGCAACATAGAATGATTTCCTCTCCACTGTAGACACATGATGGTCAAACACTAGATTACTATCTGTGTGGGCAGCGCAGTGGTGCAGCGGTTGTGTTGTCACCTCACACCAAGAGGTTCTACGGTTTCATTCTCAGCTGGGGTGCCTTCCATGTGGAGCCTGCATGTCTTCTCTGTGTTTGTGTTGGTTTCCTCCAGGTGCTCTGGTATCCTCCCATGTTAGAAAGACATGCATCTGGAATGTTTTTCCCTGGGCCTCTGCCGAAAATTGGCTTTGTTCCAAGTCAGACCTTCCCGGTACATAAATGTTGATTAAAATAAATAAAATGTGTGTCCCTAAGTCCCTGACTACTGGGTCAACTCTAGTGGGTATGTTGTCAATATGATAGTTACTAGAGATGGATGACTTCCCAAAGGATACTGTTATGCATTTCTTGACATTTAGTTTTAGTCCATGGCTCTGACACCAATTGTTTGTTTGTGTCAGCCCTTCCTGGAGAACATTTGTGTCAGTATGAGATTCAATGACAAATCCTCTGCAAATTTAGTCAGCCAGAGACCATTGGCATTGGCTTTGACTTCTGAGAAGTAAATGCCAAAAAGGAGCAGTTCATGGACTGATCCCTGACAGACTCCACTTGTGACTGACCTCCTGGGTCCTGTCTGTGTGGGCTATCCACCGGGTGACATACGAGTTTGTACCTAACATCTTGAGTTTGTCAACAATGCCCAAGTGGAGTATTGTGTCAAATGCCTTGGCCAGGTCAAGGTAGGCAGTGTGAATGATTTTGCCCTTATCCATTGCTATGGTGACCTTCTCAAAGAAGACCACCAGGTTGAGTAGGCATGATTTGCCCTTAACAAAACCAAACTGGATTGAGTCCAGTGTATGGAGGTTTACTATATCTTTATTGATCATCTCCATAACAATTCTTTCCATGGCTTTACATATAAGACTGGTAAGACCTATTGGTCTGTAGTTTCTAAGGTCTGTAAATGGCATACATTTTTGCAGAGGGATGACTGTTGCCTTTTTCATTCATGAAGCCCATTTGGAGGCTACAGTTAAACTAATTCCAGAGGTGCTGATAGATCATGTTTCATGCTATTTAGAAGGCATCCTGGGATATTGTCTTGGCCCACTGATGCAGTGTGCTTAGTCTTGGAGAGAACATTAAGGACCTGTTCCCTGGTGATAATAGGGGGAGTATTATTTGATGATATTTCTTGAGGGAAGGTTGAGGGGGGGATAAAGTTGGACCTGAATTTATCAGCCAGTAGGTTTGCTATATCTTCTGGCTCAATATAGGTGGATCCATTTACAATGAGCTCTGCACACAATTGTGTATTGTCTTTGAGGTTGCGGACATAGCTAAAGAATGCTTTGTGGCTGTCCTTGGCATGGGAGGCCAAACTTACCTCAAATGTGGCTTTGGTAGACTTTACTTGTCCCCTGAGTTGTTTGTTTAGTTTGATGAGAGTGCTTTTATCCTGCTGGTGCTGCACCTCCTAATCTTTTGCCATAACTTTCTTCCTCCTGTTATACAGCCTATTGATTTTGTGATTCCACCAGGGTAGATTTTTTTCAGTTAGTTCTGTAGTTCTTCCTGGTGGGTACAGCTGCTTCTATACAGCTATTAACATGCTTGTACAGGGTTTCTGTGAACAGTTCTGCATAGGCAGCATTGTTCTCAGGGTTTATCAGGCCTTGACATTTTGCCAGGGTCTCATTTAGTAGCAGGAGGTTAGCCTTAGAATAGTTCCTGAATATTCCAGGTTTAACTGAGGGTCCAGGTTTTATTTTTACTTCAAAGGAAAGCATTTTGTGGTCTGACCTTACCAAGGAAGGCATTTCAGTAGGGGGGTGTGCAACACTCTCCCATATTAGTGAGGACCAGATCCAGTATGGTTGCACCCCTGGTTGGTGTATTGACTATCTGGTCCAGGGAGTTTGTGTTTACAAAATCCAGGAATCTGATGTTCCTAGTTTGTGTGTGTGCCTAATTATGGCATTCCTCTGTGGGTGGGTGTGCATTTCTGATGGGTGTCATCATCCACGTTTCCATTCCATAGCCAGCATCTCCCAGTTAATGGCCATGTGGGATGTCCTCCCTAGCAAACATCTGGTACAGCTGTGATGAGTGCCAGATATTGGAGTTGTGATAACTGCCAAGCCTGCCAGTACACACATTGATGAAAATCCCCTGGGCATTGCAAACAACCTGGCAGTTGATGACGTGGTACCCCTTGTGGTTGATGTAGATTCTACCCTCCTCAGCGGGTAGTGCCTTCATGTATACAAGAGTGCAATCTCTGGCACCCAATACCTCAGGGTAGTGTGCTACATGGTAGAATTGTTGCATATTGCTGGCCCTTGCCTCAGAGGTGAAAAGAAATTAAATGTGCTCACTGACATGTGGTAGCATGGGATCCAGGAACTAGTGGAATACCCTGGATGATGATGCCTGTGAAACCCCCAGCATGTCTCCAGTTGGTCTTTGGAAAGTTCCTGTAGCTAGTATCCCAAGGGCTACAAATACATTTGTTTCCACTGGGATGGGTTCCCCCTCTGTTGGCTCTGGGTCTGAGTTAAGGGCGTTAGAGCTCAGTGAGTTCTTGTAGTATGTCCCTGTCCACCCTCTAGTACTCTACAATCTCCAGCTCATGTAGCTCCTGGAAGGTTACCCTGGGCCTAAACACTCTTCTCTGTCTAAGCCTATTGTCAGCAGCACCATCAGCATTGACTTCAGCATCTAGCATGTACAGATGTAGCAGACCTGCAGCAGCCCCTAGCATTCTCTCAGGTTAAAATTCCCAAGTGTCTACTCCAATGGTCAAGAGAATTGGGGAAAAATCAGATTGTAGAGTGTACGCATACTCTATAGCTCTCTGCTGTAGGTGCAGAATGTGTGATTAGCTAAGTATGATGCATTCCACCTGCTTAGTATATAATTAATATCTTTTAATGGCCCTAGTTTAAGTTAAAGAGGGATTAAGACTGATTAATATGTCATTGGCCTTTTAGATACATTCAGTACTATGGTGTGCATGCAAACGCATGCTCTGTAGGTAAACAAAGCTTAGACGTTAGTACACACACACACCCCTGAATGAACACGCTCAGCACGGTAGTACACCATGCATACAGGTGCAGATAAGTTGAAATGAGCTTAGAAGTCATTGGACATACCCCCCCCTGATGTCAGCTATCTCCTGTGTACACACCAACATGGTTCTCTGCCTACACGAAGGGGATATGCGGACACAGTTATCCCTTTATGCTGTTCAGTAACTCCACCTAATTTGCATAGGGATCCATGCTCACAGCCTGGAAACTATATGCTTCATAGCCTTACCACATTAGCAACAGCACCAATGCAGCATTGTATATACTCCATGCAAGGTCCTGTAATACATTTCTGTCACGTAATATTATTTTTTTTTTATTATTATTTT
>NC_056734.1:89941568-90031568 GCF_019279795.1 Protopterus annectens
ACACTTTAGATCCTTTAATGAGGATCTATTGGAGGTCAAGTCTGGTGCCAGCAGCAGCGGTAATTCCAGCTCCAATAGTGTATATTAAAGTTGCATCAGTTAAAAAGCTCGTAGTTGGATCTTGGGATCGGGCTGGCAGTCCGCCGCGAGGTGAGCTACTGCCTGTCCCAGCCCCTGCCTCTCGGCGCTCCCTCGATGCTCTTAACTGAGTGTCCCGGGTGTCCGAAGGGTTTACTTAGAAAAAATTAGAGTGTTCAAAGCAGGCCGGTTGCCTGAATACTTCAGCTAGGAATAATGGAATAGGACTCCGGTTCTATTTTGTTGGTTTTCGGAACTGGGGCCATGATTAATAGGGACAGCCGGGGGCATTCGTATTGTGCCACTAGAGGTGAAATTCTTGGACCGGCGCAAGAGGAACGAAGGCGAAAGCATTTGCCAAGAATGTTTTCATTAATCAAGAACGAAAGTCGGAGGTTCGAAGATGATCAGATACCATCGTAGTTCCGACCATAAACGATGCCGACTAGTGATCCAGCGGCATTATTCCCATGACCCGCCGGGTAGCTTCCGAGAAACCAAAGTCTTTGGGTTCTGGGGGAGTATGGTTGCAAAGCTGAAAATTAAAGGAATTGACGGAAGGGCAGCACCAGGAGTGGAGCTTGTGGCTTAATTTGACTCAACACGGGAAACCTCACCCGGCCCGGACACGGAAAGGATTGACAGATTGATAGCTCTTTCTCGATTCTGTGGGTGGTGGTGCATGGCTGTTCTTAGTTGGTGGAGCAATTTGTCTGGTTAATTCCGATAACGAACGAGACTCCGCCATGCTAACTAGTTATGTGGCCCCGTGCGGTCGTCCCCAACTTCTTAGAGGGACAAGTGGCTTTCAGCCACACGAGATTGAGCAATAACAGGTCTGTGATGCCCTTAGATGTCTGGGGCTGCACGCGTGCTACACTGAATGGATCAGCGTGTGTCTACCCTTGGCTGACAGGTCTGGGTAATCCGCTGAACCCCATTCGTGATAGGGACCGGAGATTGCAATTATTCCCCACAAACGAGGAATTCCCAGTAAGTGCGGGTCATAAGTTCACGTTGATTAAGTCCCTGCCCTTTGTACACACCGCCCGTCGCTACTACCGATTGGATGGTTTAGTGAGGTCCTTGGATTGGCCCTGCTGGAGTCGGTCATGGCCCCGGTGGTGCGCCGAGAAGATGATCTAGAGGAAGTAAAAGTCATAAAAAGGTTTCCATAGGTGAACTTGCAGAAGGATCATTAACGCAGAGGGTCCTGGGATGGCGCCGTCCCCGGGTACCAGGGCCTCTCACGCTCTGCTGCCCTGACTCTCTGTGCCTCTCTCTCTCTCTCTCTCTCTCTCTCTCTCGGACTCCCATCCCTCCACGCCCTCCAAGCCCGTGGCTCCCGGGGGGCAGGGAGAGGGGGAGCGAGCATGAGGGCAAGGGGTGGCATCCCCCCCTCGCTTCCTGGCGGCAGGAGGGAGGGGGGTCTGTCTGCATGGCGAGAGGCACGGGTGCCCCTCCACCACCACGAGGTGATGGCAGCGGGGGCGCACATGGCCAGGTGGCTCCCAGCGCGGCAGGGGGGTGGGAGTGGGCGATGTCCCGGCAGGGGGGGGCGGCGGCCTCCCCTCCGGCCATGCGGGGCCGCCCCGGGGGTGGCACAACAGAGTCCTCTCCCCTCGATGTCGGTCGCAGGTACCTGCGGAGGACATCCACGCGGGGCATCAGTTCAGAGACCCGGGAGGTCGGCGGTGCGGCCGCACGACAGCTGCCGTGGGACCAGTAACCCCTGTCTGGGCACCCACAATGATGTCAGTGAAACCTCGTGTGCTCGTCTCGAGGTGCGACGCCGGGTGGGCAGCGGTGCTCCCCAGTGAATGAGAAGCAGTACGACTCTGAGCGGTGGATCACTCAGTGCGTGATCGATGAAGAACGCAGCTAGCTGCAAGAACTAATGTGAATTGCAGGACACATTGATCATCGACATTTCAAACTCACTTTGCGGCCCCAGGATATTTCCGGGGCTACGCCTGTCTGAGGGTCGTCGTGCCTTCCAATGCCCCAGGGGGGTCATCTGGCCCCCGCAGAGGGCGTGGCTGGGGAGTCGAGGGAGTCTGCGGTGGGTCCCCCGTCCCCCCCAGGGAGAGACGCAGAAGGAGGAGATGAGTTCCCCCGCCACCCCGAGCCGGGAAGCCCATCCGAGGACGGGAGGAAGCAGGAGCGCATCAGGCCCGTCCCCCCAGAGGCTGTCAGTGGTAGCACCACTGGGCTGCCCTCCCGGGGTGGATCCCAATGTCGGCCCGCCCAGTTCCCGCACGCCGGGGCCGCGTCGGCCGTCCTCCTCTCGCCACCCAGAAGTCTGGCAGAGGGGGTGGTGGCGGGCGAGCGGGGTAGTTCCCGGGGAGGGGGGAGAGGATGGCCTGCCCATCTGCCCCTGCCATCCCAGGGGGCCCCCGCCATCCTGCCACCACCGCTCCCCCGCAACCCCGCTCTGTACGCGACCTCAGATCAGACGTGGCGACCCGCCAAATTTAAGCATATTACTAAGCGGAGGAAAAGAAACTAACCAGGAGTCCCTCAGTAACTGCGAGTGAAGAGGGAAGAGCCCAGCACCGAATCCCCGCCTGGGCGACGGGCGCTGGGAAATGTGGTGTACGGAAGTCCGTCTCCTCAGCGCGGCCCAGGGGGCCCAAGTCCTTGTGATCGAGGCTCAGCCGGCGGACGGTGTGAGGCAGGTGGCGGCCCCCGGTGCGTCGGGATCAGGTCTTCCTGGTTGTTTGTGAATGCAGCCCAAAGCTGGTGGTAAACTCCATCTAAGGCTAAACACCGGCACGAGACCGATAGTGGACAAGTACCGTAAGGGAAGGTTGAAAAGAACTTTGAAGAGAGAGTTCAAGAGGGCGTGAAACCGTTCAGAGGTAAACAGGTGGAGTCCGAGCGGTCCACCCGGAGAATTCAACCCGGCGACCACGCCGGCTACCCGGGTGAGGTGGATCCCCCCTCCCCCTCCAGGGGGGTGGGGGACCATCCCCGGGAACGTCGGCCGCTGTCAGGCACACTTCCTCCAAGGTGGGGCACCGCGACCGGCACAGGGTCGACCGGGAAGGCCGCGCGGAAGGTGGCTCCCCTCCCCGGAGGGGAGTGTTACAGCCCGTGGCATCAGCCGTCATCATGCCCCAGGGTCGTATGAGACGACCGCCACCACACCCTTCCCCTGCTCTCACGGCGGGGGCCGGTGGCCATCGGCTCCCGGCCGGACTGTTGACTGGGCCGGACTGCCCTCAGTGCGGCCCGACCGTGTCCCGCCACCGGGCCAGCGGGCTCACCTCGGGTGCCCGGGGTCCGTGGCGACATCGGTGACCCACCCGTCCCATCTTAAAACACAGACCAAGGGGTCTAACAGGTGCACGAGTCCGAGGGTGGGCAGGAGACCCCAGGGCGCAATGACAATGAGGGCTGGCGCACACCGGCTGAGGCGGGATTCCCCACGCCTCACATGGGGGGGGGCGCACCGTCAGCCCATCTCACCCATCCCATCGGGGAGATGGAGCGTGACTGGTGGGTTACTAATGGGTAACTAATGTTAGTTGATTGAGTTGAAGTAGTAGTGATAGCTCTAGCCAATTGAGTTTTTTTAGGCATTCACAGTGATGTGCTCTGATGGGAGAGGTTGTAGCGAATTTGGCTATCTTATAACAACTATCAAGTTTGCTTAGGTCAGCTTTGCAGAGATTTGTAAGCACGGGGGAGGCATAAAGTAGGGTGGATAGTAGGTGAGTGCTCGCTATTGTAGTTTTGGAGTGGTCTGTGAAGAATTTTTTACTGCGATACACTAGGCCAAGTTTTTTATGTACTTTTTTATGGTTATAGAATTATGTAGGTCAAAGCTAAGATGATTATCTGTTTTAACCCCTAAGAGTTTAGTATGATTTGTGGGGGGTGATTGTGGTCTTGTTAAAGGAGAAGATGAAGAAAGAATCAGTGGGAGGTGTGGCTCTGTGGGAGCTAAAGAGTACTAGCTTTGTTTTACTTGGGTTCAGAATGAGCCTTTGGTTTGTAATCCAAGTTTCTGCTAGGGAAAAGCATTCTTGCATTAGGGAGTGAAGGATGTCAATTGATTTGGCTGCGCATATTATGATGGTATCATTTGCATATTGCACTAGTGAGGCTTTAGGAATACTGTTTGGGAGCTGATTGGTGAAGATGGTAAAAAGAAGTGGCCCCAGGATGGAGCCTTGGTGTACTCCTTGGGAGACTGGTAGGGAGGGGGGAGTTGGTTTTGCCACATAACAGCTTGTTTCCTTCCCTCTGGGTAGTTTTTGAACCAGGAGATGGCAGGGCTGGTAAGGTTTAGAGTTGCTAGCAAAAGAAGGAGTTTATTGTGGTTAACCATATCGAATGCTTTGGACAAGTCAAGGAAGGTGGCAGATACAAGGAGTCCGTTGTTTCTGTGAGTATTGACAATGTTGGTGAATTCTGTCAGTGCGGTAGTGGTGCTATGGAAGGGTCTAAAGCTATGCTATTGTGTTGCTATTAAATTATTTTCTAGGAGATATTTCATTAGTTGCTTGTTGTCAGAAGAAAAAAATTCAAATGAGTCGCATCTGCCTCAGGTGATGAATTTTTCTTTATTAGCAGCTAACCAGATTACACAGCATGTCGGCCAAGATGTCCGGTCTGGACTAATCTGATCTCCTCTGATCTGCTCTGATCTGATCAACTTGTTTACTGACATCAACTTTTATACTGCAAGCAAAACAACTTTTTGTTACATTTCTGACCATTGACAGTTGGCTATTAAAAACATGTAGGATAAACATGTTTATCACAAATTACCTCAAACCCACAGCTAGTACAGAATGTTCAAGAAGTACAGAATGTTCAATTCAACAATGGTAGCTCAAATTTTCCAGGACACACAGCCTGCCCCAGTAAATTAACTCTTACTCGGTCGTGCGTCCTTATCCCAGGCTTCACTGAGCTATAACCAAATCTCTTTATTCTGAAATGCAGAAAACAGATATTATTCAGGTTCATAAGCAATGCAGCATTTTGTTCACAGATGAGGCCCATCTTTGATAGGCATATCCCAACAAATAACATGTTAATTTTGCAAGAACAGGAAAAAGACAAATAACAGCATGTTTTTAAAACTTTTTCTCTTAACATTTCCCCCCTGAAAACACTTTTATTTGTCTTTTATTTCAGCAATATATGGTAAAAACTAAGTTTTTCTTTGCATACATTACTTCATTGGCAAGACAAATTTTTAAACTTCAAAAACATTTGCAAAGAGTCACATTTCAATGTATTCACTTTCACCAGTCTGTTGCAGTTGCTGGTACATCATCTTCGTAACAGCAGTATCAACCAGTCTTTGTAGAAGACCTCTGATACAGGGTATACAACAACAACCACATACCACCATGATAACCACAGCGACTCCAACGGACACCAGGAAACTGCTGATGAGATGACTCCATTTTCCAAAAAGCCCTTGTAGAAAACCTGTAAAGGGATTATTTACCCCAGAGTTCTCTGCCAATTCTTTGGATAACATCTCCAAACCTTTCAAAGCTCGAGTGATACTTCCATCAGGCGCAGTGTTGTTTGGAATATATGTACAACAGAAAGTCCCAAACATCTTGCAAACTCCTCCTTCTTTGGCCAGGAGCATATCAAACGCAATTCGATTCTGCCATGCCACCTGCGAAGTGGCCTCCAGTTGTTCAGCAATTCCTTTCAATGCATCTTTGGTATAGTTCACAAAACGTTGCTGGTTATATTAAATGTAGTTGATCCAGTCCACATTCTTATTAGGTTGAATCCAGACAAAGATGGATGTAAAACCAGCTGCTCTCACGATGTGCTTCTCGGGTACTATATCTAACCCAAGATAACCATTCATTATGGTGTACGAATCCCGTCTCGAGTAACAATTGTTCTTCTTTTGTGAAGGCAAAATCTGCTTTATTTGTAGCACTCTTAAGGCTTTGTACTTTAAGTTGGAGGGTCCCCAAAGGATCAGTTCTAGTTGGAAGAGACACTCCGATTTCATAAACTCCTGAATCACTTTCTTGTGGTGACACAATGGTTATAGTAACTACTCCGGTACTTTGGAAATGCGCAATTTTTATTCTTTGTTGCCTGCTTTTATCTTTCTCTGGTATCATTGCACCACTTGTTTCCCATCCATTCACATCTGTTGACCACCAAACACTTGACCAGGACGTACAGTCTCTATTGCACAAGTATTTTGCACGAGTCAAGAAATTATTATTGTTCCATTTAGAACAGTCCAAAATTCCTTCACAAAGTTTCACCTTAAACACAGTAGTAACACCTGTTTGCGCTTGCAGCACCACCATTCCTTTTTCTCTTGCAACTGTTCCTTCTCGTATGGACATATTTACTTTTGCCACCAAAATCACCATCATGTGACAGTTCAAGTACCAGTTGAACATGGCCATCCTCCCTAAGGACTACCTCACGCCGTTGGTTTCTTCACTGGGTTTGAGACAAACTAACCCCTATTGGGCTAATCCCCCTTTGTAGCCAGACTTTGCGCGAGTTCCGGTGGAGTTTGACCAATATTAATGGCAGAATGAAGAGCCTTGAGTTTTTTACAGTGGGTAATATGAATCCAAGAAGTCCTCTCAGTGATCTTTACAGCTGTAGGTGTCGAGATAAGTACTTGGTATGGGCCTTCCCACCTGGGGGATGACCAATTCTTTCTCTACACAATTCGGATCCACACCCAGTCCCCGGGTGCCACGCTTAACAAGGTTTCATTTCTGGAATCTGTAAAGGAGTCATTGGTTACAAGAGATTTGACATTTAGCAGCTTCTTCATATAATCCACTAGATCCTCACCCCCCCTCACGTTCCACTGGCAACAATCCTTGCCACTGCGGGACGTAATATGGTCTCCCAAACAAAAGTTCAAATGGTGTAAGTCCTTTGTAGGAAGGTGAGATTCGCATGTACAGGAGTGCCAACGGAAGGCACGCAGTCCATGACCTATGTGTTTCTGCCATTAGTTTGCGGAGCTTACTCTTCAAGACACCGTTGTGTCTTTCCTCCAGTCCAGCTGATTGGGGATGGTAAGCACAATGATTTTTGAGATCAATTTGAAACACTTGACCCAATTTCTGAACAATCTGGTTAACAAAATGAGACCCATTATCACTGTAAATGCATCTTGGTAGGCCAAATCGGGGAATTATTTCTATAGTCAAAAGCTTTGCTGCTGTTTGTGCATTCGGATGCTTCACTGGAAAAGCTTCTACCCATTTAGAAAAAGCATCAATAATGACCAAGCAGAACCTTTTTCCCTCTGAGGATGTCAATTCAATAAAGTCCATACAAAGTGTGTGGAATGGATACGGAGGGGTAGGGAATGCCTGCTGAGACTTTTTAACTCCCCCCTGAGCATGATACTTTGCACATAATAAACAAGATAAACAGAATTGCTTTGCATAAGTTGAAAACCCTTTACACCAAAACACCTTAGACACTACTTGAATCATCGTCTGTACTCCTACATGGGCAGGTCCATGGCTAACTAATGCCGCATACCTAAAAAGGTTTGAGGGTAATACCATTTTGCCATCTGATGCCCTATGAAAAAATTACATGGAGCTGCTTACTGCTTGGTGTGATGGATTTGAAGTGTTCTTAAGACACTCAGTCTTGCTGGCTGGATTCTGCTAAAATTCAAAGTCTGGTTATATTTGCATTCACAGTCTGTTGCATACAGAAACTTGCAGAATATACACTGATGAGAGAATATACTTTGCAGCATCAACTTTAGAGAGCAGTAACAAATAACTTTTTATAATAAACCAAACGGAACAACATTGCAGCTTAAAAGTACTGTTCCAACTTTACTTCTCATATAGTACAGATGATGTGAGAGATATAACATTTACCTTAGGACAAATTAGTCCCTACCATACCTCTAACATAACTGGATTTATACAGCTCTTTATATACACTTGTCGTGCATAAACATATACATTTCCTCTTGATATTCTATTTTGGAGAATTGCTCATCCTGTGGAAACAATACTAAGCTTCCTTGTTTAAGAATGTCTTGTAAGAGACCAGCTTTTCTGACAGCGTGAACATCCTGTATTCTATTTGGATCTTTGTACAAAAACATCTGTTCTTGTGCCAATGCTGATAGTCATGTCCTGTTTTCATGCAGAAAAACATATTTCTGAGAAAACACATTGTCACAGTGTCATAAACATATCCTGTTGTTTTAGGAAACATATTGTGTCCATCCTGTTATTTTAGGAAACATATTGTGTCCATTTTTATATGCAGAAAAACATTTCAGTGTTCTTTAAAAGCAGATTTTGCATTTTTGCTCTTGCATACATCCTGTTTTTAAGTCTGTAAGGGAAAAATGTCCATTCAGCAGGTTCCTTATTTTCCAAGCCATGGTCATTTAGTATGACTGCTGATCACATATTACTAAACTCTGTTTCTGCATTTAAGCAAGCTTTTTCTTTCAGCATATTTACAACAGAATTAATTTCAGCCTTATATTCATAATATCTAACACCCTATACAACCCATTCTGTTGAGTGATACCATATTTTACCCAACGACATTTTTTCTTCTGTGTCGTCAATGTTTGCATTACTTTTAGTGTTTCTAAGTCTAAGAGGTGTCCGGGCTCCAAATCATTATCATGTAAAAGCAAATAATTTTCTTGAGCTGCCTGTTTTGCAGCCATATCAGCAAGGGCATTTCTCCTGGAGACAGGATCTTTTCTGTTGGTATGTGCGGAACATTTACATATCGCTATCTGAAGGGGTAGTTGCACTGCATCTAACAACTGTAAAATTAAATCTCTATGATTTATTGGTTTGCCTGTCGCAGTAAGCATTCCCCTATTCTTCCATAGTTGAGCAAAAACATGTACAGTGGAGAAAGCATATTGACTATCTGTATAAATTGTCACTTTTTTACCCTCCCCTAAGGTACAAGCTCGAGTCAAAGCCACCAACTCAGCTGCCTGTGCAGAATAAATGTTTGACAATTCTTTTGCCTCCAAAACTTCAGTTTCTGTGGTGACAGCATACCTTACTAGTGTTTTTCCTACAGTGTCTTTCTTTGCTGATCTGTCTACAAACAAAACGAGATCAGAATCTATCTATGGAATATCCATTAAATCTGGTCGGGGAAGTACTTTGTCATGAATACTCTCTAAACAAACGTGTGGAGTTCCTTCTTCTGGAGTCGGCAAAAGTGTCGCCGGATTAAGAGTAGTACATCTTTCTATGGTCATATGAGGCTGCGTCAGCAGCACTGTCATACACGACAAATGTCGACTAGGAGATAAAAAGGTTATCTTATCCTGCAAAAGTATAGTAGCTACTGCATGTGGAACCTGCAATTGTAATGAGTGAAACAAAACTAATGATGCTGAGGCTTGTACTGCCATGGCGGCCGCCACCACAGCTTGAACACAATGCGGCAATGCCCTTGCAACAGGATCTAATCTGGAGGAGTAGAAAGCTATCGGCCTCTGTTTATCCCCATGTACTTGTACCAGAACCAAAGTCATATATCCTCCCTTACAATCAACCATTTGTACAAATGGCTTAGAATAGTTCGGAAAACCCAAAACAGAGGATCCTGCTATCAATTGCTTAATTCTAATAAATGCCTGTATTGCCTTATGTGTCCACTGTATATTATTCTTAGCCACCATGGGAGTATCATAGATCAGTGCGGTCAATGGCCCTACTTCCTCAGCATAGTTAGGGATCCAGCTTCTACAAAAATTAGTCACACCTAAAAAGTACATCATCTCCCGCTTTGTCGTAGGCATAGGTGCCTCAAGAATTGCTTGTTTTCTTTTGTTCTCCAATTGTCTACCTGCCTGTGAAATTAAATAACCCAAGTACTTTACTTGTGCTTTCCACAATTGTAACTTTTCTTTATTTACCTTATATCCTTGCTCAGCTAAAAAACTAAGAAGGGCAAGGGTATCCTTTCTACAACTTTCCTGCGTGGGTGAGGCCAACAAAATATCATCTACATACAACAGAACCTGGCTTCCCTCTGGGGGAACAAAGTGAGCTAAATTCGCAGCCATTTCTTGTGCGAATATTGTCGGACTCTCACAATAGCCCTGTGGCAATCTGGTGTAGGTGTATCTTTTACCTTGATAAGTGAATGCAAACCAAAATCTACTCTCCTTATGTAGTGGTATGGAGAAAAAGGCATTGCTTATATCTATGACAGAAAAATATCTGTGCTGAGGTAATAAATCATTAAGTAATGTATAGGGGTCAGGGACCACCAGTGCTCTTGGGATCACAGCCGAATTAACTGCTTGTAAATCCTGAGCCAACCTCCATGACCCATCTGGTTTCTTTACAGGAAACAACGGAGTATTGCAGGGTGAATCTGGACATTCAACAAGAATTCCCACCTGTTTTAGCTGCTCAATGACTGGCTTAATTCCTTCCTCTGCTTGTTTACTTAGCGGGTATTGGTGCTTACGAGGTCTAAAACCTGACTTTGGAGTTATACAAACTTCACCTGCTGTTTTCATCAGTCCTACATCCCCTATACCTTTTGACCATAAGTCTACAGGTAAGGCACTTAACGCACTATCTTCCTCTTGAGTTAGGAGGCTTTGTCATGCCATTTCTGTTTTGTCATCCCTGAGGTGCACACTTGGTTGTGCCCAAGTCACCCAATTTAATCTTTGTACCTGGATCTGTTGATCCTTCAACTGACTTTCGGACATTGTGTCCCAATTTGTTACCTTTTTCGCTAAATCTACCCAATGTGTCCCCACCACTTTAGTAATTGAAATATGTGGGCTATAACCTGAGCGATATAAAGAACTCATTTCCTTGGTCAAAGTACAGGTCACTACTGTATTACCTTGCTTATCCCAAAACATATCATTCAAAATTATCCTTGCACATTTGTGCATAAAGAATTCTTTTTCAAATTCTTTATCCGGACCAGGGGCCTGTCTGTAGTACATAGTACAATGTAAGTGCGCCGCAACCTGCGGTGACCCGTTCCTAGATTTACTTAAAGCTAGGTTGATCAAATCTGTATCAACCCTCCCTGGCCCATTTGAAATCAAGTCCTGGCTATACCAGTAAAACAAGTCTTGTACTCCTTGTACCACCAAGCCATCCGCTAACCTTTTTGCCTCAATGCCTTTAGGTGTGGGAATTGCCGCTATTCCAAACAAATGCATCAAATCTCTTCCCAGCAAATTAACTGGATAAACTTTCGATATAATTACCCTACACCTAACAGTTTGGTTTGTTTGCGGATCTGTGAACAATAGAGGATGAGACAGTGGTTCCTTATAGATTTTCCCGTTTGCCGCTTTCACAAGGACAAACTCATCTGTTTTGCAGTTCGGGGGTAGAACTGCTGGTCCCAAAAGTTTACGTGATGCACCTGAATCACATAAAAACTACACTTTCTGCCCTCAACCAAAAGCTCTATCATGGGCTTTTGATCCATATGCATAGCAATACCCAAATGTGCCAGGTTTATGACTTCACAGTCACAATCCCGCCCTTCCTTAATTTCCTGGGTGTCCTGACATTCATCGCAGAGAGTGTCTGCCTCATCTTCATCACAATCATTCTCGCTTTCTTCTTCTCTACAATAATCACAATAATGAATTTGGTGCCTTCCTTTACTATCATATAGTCATGCGGAGCCCTTGTTCGTAAGCTGTGGGGGGTGTTGCCACTCTTCGCAGTCGGCAGCAAAGTGCCCACGTCTACCGCATTTAAAACATTCTCCATGTTTTAACCTCCCCTCATATTCCTCTGAATGTCCACCCTGTTTATACGACGTGTCCCATTTCGGGCCCCCACATCTTTGTACACCAGCACGGCGCCCTTGCCCCCTTTGGTCCTGTACCAAAAATATACCACCATCATTCCCTACTGCTAACACTTGTACTTTCTTTTTATTTTTTAAATTGAAATGTCACTCAGCATGCCGTGCATATTCAAACAAAGGTTGCAGTCTACATGTTCTGTGATCAACCATATGCTTAGTTATAAAACTATTTATCGGAGCCTTACAGCCTTTAAGAAAAGCGTTTTTCAATTGCTGTTCGTACGGACTATCAGTAGTCTGATCCTGCGGAATCATCATTCCACAATGGTTATTGAATACTTCTGTCAATCTTACAATATAGTGATCTACAGATTCATCATCATTTTGGATGCACTGATTTTTTACTGTCCAATCTGCTCTTGGATGCCACTTATCAGAAATTCTCTTCAACAGATCAGTGACTCGCATGTCTAACACCCCAGAATTTTGCTTTAATGTAGTGCCATCATCTGCCTTACATGCCCAAGCACCACAAACTTAGTGCCAATCTGGACCCAGGATTTGTCGCACTACTTGTTCTACTTCTAAACCATTTAGATGATAACTTAAATGCATACCAACTATGTCCTCAGAAAACTTTTGAAAATTAACCTTGGGATGAGGAATATCATCCGTAGCTCGTTTTATATCCTCTCTAGCCCAGGGACGATAAACTAAAAGAGTTGGCTCTTGTCCAACATCCCCTGCTTGTGGGTTTGCAACTTGTATTAAGGGAAGGGCTTCTGAGTGGTCAGAAAGTTTAATAGCCCAACGTCCTTGCCCTGCTGGTCCCGACCTTAACTGCATAGGTTGGTCTACCTGTTGCAAAGCAACCTTGGGTACTACGGGAATTTGCGGGTAAATTGGAGGGGTCACAACATTTCCTTGAGCAGCCAATAACCCACCCTGCTGTACAGATCCCACATCTTCAGACTGATATTAAGGAGGTTCCGCCAGTACAGCAGCAGCATTTTCCACATACGGTGGGGCAGTTGCCTGCCTTTGCACCGCACAAACTGTATGCTCATCCTCCTTATCTAAAAATAAAGCTACTTTTCCACTTGGCACCAGTGATCCCTTTTGATTTATTTTTTCTTTTTCCTGGCACTGTTTTTCTTTTTTAGCTCATTTATTTGCCTCTTCTAACCATTTTTGTGCTTGGGGAAATCCCAATTGTCTTTGTTTTTTAGTTTGAGTTCCCGCATCTCTTTTCAAATCTCTAACCAATTTTGCACAGGCATTCTTATTCAGTGTACCATCAAAATCATATCTCGACTTCCACTTTTTCAAAAATTTTACATTATTTTTGTTAAACCTTCCATATACTTAGCATCAACATTTAAACAGGCATCACTCTCACACTTGCAGCAACTTGAACCCATGTTTCCCCTAGATTTCTTATTTTACCTTCCCCTTTTTTTTTTTTTTTCTCTTTTCTTTTTCAGGTATTTAGGACTGTATCAAAATTATTTTACAGGGCTTATTATAAAATGGGACTATCTTAACGGGTGACCTTAACAAAATAATCTTAACAAGTAATCCTACCCATCCTTAACTAAAAATAAAACCTTGTCAACAAGATTAAATTAAATTAAAGGAAATTTATTTTTCATCCTACCTGAACCAGATGAGACTCCGTTTCCCCTTTTCATTCAGAAACCATCCCTCAGATAGGGATCAGAGAGCAGCCGGCCTCTTTTCAATGACAAATCAGTCGGAGGGCTTTCGGTTGAGGGAATCTTAAGATGAGAAACCCTCACATGCACAGGTTTTTCGGTCTCTCTGTCGGTCTGATCCGTATCTTCGTAGAGGTTTCCGGTCCAAAGGACCAAAATGTCAGAAGAAAAAAATTCAAACGAGTCGCATCTGCCTCTGGTGATGAATTTTCCTTTATTAGCAGCTAACCAGATTACACAGCATGTTGGCCAAGATGTCCGGTCTGGACTAATCTGATCTGCTCTGATCTGATCAACTTGTTTACTGACATCAACTTTTATACTGCAAGCAAAACAACTTTTTGTTACATTTCTGACCGTTGACAGTTGGCTATGAAAAACATATAGGATAAACATGTTTATCACAAATTACCTCAAACTCACAGCTAGTACAGAATGTTCAAGAAGTACAGAATGTTCAATTCAACAATGGTAGCTCAAATTTTCCAGGACACACAGCCTGCCCCAAGTAAATTAACTCTTACTCGGCCGTGCGTCCTTATCCCAGGCTTCACTGAGCTATAACCAAATCTCTTTATTCTGAAATGCAGAAAACAGATATTATTCAGGTTCATAAGCAATGCTGCATTTTGTTCACAGATGAGGCCCATCCTTGATAGGCATATCCCAACAAATAACATGTTCATTTTGCAAGAACAGGAAAAAGACAAATAACAGTATGTTTTTAAAACTTTTTCTCTTAACACTTGTGTATTACCCTCTCTAAAATTTTAGCAATAGGGGGTAATATTGCTATATGGCAGTAGTTATTGAGTTCCAGGGAGGTTCTCCCTTTATGTAGAGGGATGATATGCAATATTTTCCATAGCTTGGAAACTATACACTCGGAGATGGATCTGTTAATTAGGATGGAGTCAGGATATGATATGGCTTCTGAAGCCAGGTGGAGGTATTCAGCAGGTAATTTATTGGCATCTAGAGATGTTGGTTTGAGCTTGCGGAGTAGTTTTTCAATGAATTTGGTTGGTTCTGGGTGAAGGCTGAACTTGGGGCAACTGTTAGTTGGGGGTGGGGGTGGATTTGCAGGGGTGGGGATGTTGTCATAGGGTTGGTTGTTTGCAAGGGTCTGGATGGTTTCTGTAAAGTATTTATTAAATTGAGTGGGGATGTCTTCTTGGTTGTTATCTATTTTTGGGGTTGGGGTAGTTGTTTTACCTGTTTGTAGAATAGAGTTACTTGTTGCCCAAAAATTTTGTGGGTTGTTCCTGTGCTTATCCTGTAACTTTTGGTAGTAAGATGTTTTGTCTGTTTTGGTGAGTTTTTTGGCTTTGTTATGTAGTTCAATGTATATTTGTTTGTTCAATTGGGATTTACTGTTGAGGCAGTTAGTCCAGGCCTTGTTTCTTTTTTTGAGGAGGGATTTTGTGTCTGGGGTTAACCAGGGGGCATATTTAGTCTTAATTCTTGTTGTTCTGGAGGGGGCATGATGGTTAAGGGTGTTTAAGAAGGTAGTATTGAAATATAGTACAGCTTCATCAAGAGGTAGTTTTTTAGGGGCTTCCAGTTGCACATTTTGAGGTCATTTGTAAAGTTGGAGTGGTTAAAGTGTTTTTTGTTTCTAATTAGGTGAGTAGATATTTGGGTCAGTTGTGGTGATTTTGATCTGAGTAAGAATCTGGCTTGGTGGTCACTCAGGGTGTCTGGTAGACACCCTGCTAGGGATATCAGTGATGGGTGGGGTATGAGTATCCAATCTAGAGTGGATTGGTGCTTGGTTTTCTTGTCTGTTCTTGTGGTGGAAGTGATGAGTTGGGTTAGGCCATGTAGGTTAACATGGGAGAGTGGGTTATGACTGGAACAGTTTTGCCAGTCAGTATTAAGGTCTCCTAATATTATGCTTTCCTGGGGGAGGGAGTTACATATCCATTCGAGGAATTTTTCTGTAATGTGAATATTGTTGCCTGGAGGGATGTAGCATCCTATGATCTCGATGTGTTTACTATCATTAAGTTTTAGTTTTGTTAGAGTGAGTTCAACTTTATCGAGGTCTGGGGTTGTTATGTCTACTTTCTCAAGGATGAGGTGAGATTTATACACTATAGCAACCCCCTCTTTTTACCTATTTTGTCACTATGAATTATATTGTAACTGGGTGGAGTGATTTTATTGTTGTGGTTGCCTGTTTTAAGCCAAGTCTCTGTTAGTATGACTATCTCAGGTTGATAAAAGGAGAGTAGTGCACGAAGGTTGTGGACTTTGTTTAGTATACTTCTGACATTGAAATTTAAAATGAGGAGCATGGATTTGTCTTGGTGGAGTAGGGTATCATTCAGGTTGAGGGTTGGGGTTCCTAGATTTTGTGGGCCTGGGTTTGGGTGCATATCATTGCAGCTAATGAGTTGGGTTCTGAGGTAAAAATAGAGTTTGAGTAGTCTGTATAGGGTCTTAAAATTCTTTATAGTTGTTTGGGACTGGTAGTGTGATGGCTGTAATCTGTGTGCATAGTGGCAAATAAAGAAGGTTTGGTAGTGATAGAGTACTAGTTGAGTAAAACGGTGTGTTGTAATAATGTTAGTGGAAGTAAGTTTTCTTGGTATGTGGATAAAATTAAGCTGTTTTTGGTGGTTGGTGATAGAAGTTAGCAGTGGGAGGCTGGATACACTTAGGAGCAATAGTAAGAGGTGTATGTATGTGGGTTTGGGTAGTTTTGGCAAGGTTTGGTTGGGTTTGGTCATGCGTGAGAGATCTGCTTGGGATGGGGTGGGTGTGGTGGATGATGAGAGGTGTTTGTGATTGTAAGGTAGTTAGATTGGAGACTGTGCTTTACAGGATGTGGAATAGTGGAAGAGAAGGAAATGGGTACAGGGGTGGGGCAGATTCAGTGATTGGTGGTTAGCATGAGGGGAGTGGCTAAGTTTAGTTGAAATGTAGCACTAGTGGGGGCAGTTGGGAATAGGGGGCAGGGAGAGGAGCGGAGTGAGCCCGAGCACAGCAAGGGTGAGCGCAGCGGGGCTAACACTAACTTCAATTATATCCCTGGGCTTACTTGTTTCTTTTCTTTGTACACCAAATGTATCTTATCACTTGTTTCTGTTTACACCAAATGTATCTTTTTGGCTGTATTGTACTAGTTTAATTTCACTCCAAGTGTATCTTTTTGGTTGTATTTTACTGGTTTAGTTTTACACCAAATTTATGGGCTATTTTTAAGCTATAGATTGTCCCCTTGCAGAGATTAATTAAGAGCTGCAGGGTATGTTTATGGGCTATGTGCAGGGGAGCCAGATTAAATTACTGTGTGTGGGGTAGATTTGTAGGTTAAAGAGGTAAGATCCTTGGGGAAAATCTAGCTAGGTTACACAATATGGAGGGAGCCTAGAGGTGCCTTTGACTCAGGGCAGCATGAAACAGTGCATAGGTAGAGTGTTATGGTACTAGTACATGTTATGGTATTAACCTTATTCAAATTGCAGGTTGGATTTCAAAGACTTGAAGCAGGTAAGGTTTTTCAGGGTAACATCCTTTCAGTCAGGAGTGTCTTATATTGGGGTAGTTTGAGGGGGACTACCTATAAAGAAAACATTTATTATGAGAAAGACCTTATCAGCACTAATAACTAGTCACCAGTCATGCAGGCATAACACTGTCACTTAAACTATGTAATATACGGCAATACAGAAGCTCCGTACAGCTATGAAGCACAGTATATGCTTTTTAGTTAGATAAATTGTCAACAAACAGTTAAAATGTATCACTAGCTTTAGAGACTACTCTTGCAATCAGACTATGATGCAGGTAATAATTGTTAAGGTTTTCTACAATGATGTGTCCTTGTTTGATGTTAAGCATTTAATCTAGATGCCAGAAAACAGCTATCAAGTACGTTTTCCGTGTAAAAGCAGTCCTTAGGAGAACGAGTAGCTAGACAAGCTAAGAGCAGCCATATGGTAAGCAGCTCTGTTAACAGATTTTATCACAAGTAATGAGTTGCTATTCCAAGTTTAGGAGTCTTAGTATAGTTTTAAAAGCAAGCAGTTAATCAGACTAAAAGCAGACATATAGTATGCAGTTCTGTTATCCATTCTCACTACCACAGTGTAATTCTTAACAAATAGCATTTGCTATGTTTGCATTAGAAACACATGCAATATGCACTTAAGTAAAGCAGTAGTAGGTGACACCATAGCATGCAGTACTCAATAAACAAACAGTTCCACAAAATGCAAGGAGAAAATTAACAATATTTATGACAAGGATAGCATGCACTTAAGTAAAGCAGTAGTAGCATGTGAAACAATAGCATGCGGTAGACAGAAACAGTTCCAGCCACTATTGCTATAACATAAGATGATAGTCAGTTTGGTAAATGTTTACACTATCAAATATAGCAGTAAAAAGGCTAAAATAAAGGTTTACATTTTAAAAAAAAACAATTAAGAGTAATCAAGAGTAATATATATATATATATATATATATATATATATATATATATATATATATATAAAATATATATATATATATATATATATATATATATATCTATATGAGTCTACTTCAGGCCATCGAAACTCCATAATATTGAATTACAAAACTTTGAGATGGAAACAGCAAAACACTAGAACATCGAAGGATGACATGGTCAAATCACGGAACACCGACCCAGGTAGTGTGGATGTCAGGTAGTACACATTAGAATGGAAAGGAGATTGTGATACAGTGGGGATCAGAAAATTTTGCCTTACCCCACTGTAGTGTTATCTCAGAGTATGTGTATATAATTTAGGGTGTGTGGGGGGTTGCAGGGGGCTTGCCCCCTGCAAAACTGTTGCATCAGGTATATGTGCTTGTTAGATTTGGTTCAATGTTCTGTGGTTTGAGCATTTCATCCTTCGATGTTCTGGTGTGTCGTTGTTTCCATCTTGATGTTTTGTAATTCAATATTGTGGCATTTCGATGGCCTGGCATAGACCTATATATATATATATATATATATATATATATATATATATATATATATATATATATATATGGTTCTACCTGACATAATCGACACGCCAGAAGACCGACAACGCAATCACCGAAACCACATAACCGACAGTGCAAAAACACGAAACCCCACATGCCCGACAACGAAATAACCGACGGTACACAAACACGAAACCTCATACACTGCACACACCACAATCACAACAATCAACAAACAAAACACATTCCCTGTCCAAAAACCACACACACAACACAAGCACACCAAAATCCCTACAAACCCACACTAAACCTCACATACACAACTATCTACAACCCTAACCCAAACCCTAACCCTAAGGTCCGTCACTATCGCATACTCAGCTAACCCGCGCCCTAACCCTAACTCACTTAACCCACCCCTAACCCAAACACAATCATTACCACACACTTACCTGACCTGCTCCCTAACCCTAACTCACTTAACCCGCCCCTAACCCAAACACAATCACTACCGCACACTTACCTGACCCGCTCCCTAACCCTAACTCACTTAACCCGCCCTAACCCAAACACAATCACTACCGCACACTTACCTGACCCGCTCCCTAACCCTAACTCACTTAACCCACCCCTAACCCAAACACAATCACTACCGCACACTTACCTGACCCGCTTCCTAACCCTAACTCACTTAACCCACCCCTATCCCCACACACCGTCAATATCCACACTTACCTTACTCGCACCCAAACGTCCGTCACTACCGCATACTTACACAGCCTTTTCCCATGTCGGCATCCTCAGCGTCGGTGTTTTCATCCGTCGTGTCAGTCTTCTGAACTGTCGATCTTCTGGGCCTCGCGATTCGCTTGTCGATCTTCTGGCGTTTCGACTAACTCAGGTAGACCCATATATATATATATATATATATATATATATACATACATATATATATATATATCAGGTTATTACCAGCACTGAATAACTCAGACTGCCAAACATTATTCGTTTTTTTTATTTTATTTTTATTTATTTATTTTTTACTGTGGAGCTATTTTATCTCTGCAATCATTAAAGCAAAATTATCAATGTTAGTGACATGGTCTACAGTAAAACATGACAGGGAGATACATAAGAAAGATTCTGACTTTCATTTGGGATTAGGGCCCTATAGTCAAGTGATTACCTTGAAGTAAGGTGAAACTGAGCCAAAACAGAGAAGGATGCATAAAAGTATTAATTGTGTCAATAAATATCAAACATATGATGTAGTAGGCTGCCAGAGTAGGATGAAACTTCTTGGTTAAAAGATTTGTTCTGGGACTAGAAGAGTTTCATAAGAATTGCTTGGATGAATGTTGTATGCAGAAATACAGCTGGTCAATTTAGATCTTTGTAATGGAAGGAGAAGAACCCCCATGCCACACATGTAAGTAGAAACAACCTTACACCCCTATTCTTATATTTTTATTTGTTTATTTATTTAACATTTGTTTACCGAGAAAGTCTGACTGGGTCAGGAACCCATTTTCAGCAGAGGCCCGGGGATACATGAAAGTTAAGGCAAAGCTCCAAATTATATATGAAAGTTAAGACAATATAAATGAACAAAAGCATAGCAAGTATTAAAGCACACAGTAAATAAGTAATGAATACTAAATAAATGCAGAGAGGTAGATACAATAATAAAACATGCACTGGATAGGCATTACTAAATAAAAGTAATGTTGTAGATTACAACTTTTTTGGGGGGGGGTAAGATTAAGGTAAAGAGTCAGGCAGAGGGTCAGAATGTTAGAAGCAAACATATGCTAGAAGAACTTTAGAGAAGGATAGGAATATTTAAAGGTGTAGAGATACATGATGTTTCTTTATCAGTATGGTAATGGTTGTGGATGAAATTCATGGTCGAAGAATCTCCAGATGTAGAACGAAAAGGCACTGGAGAGTGAAAGGAGATTCACCTGTTAGGGTAGGAGCAGGGGCAGGTCTAATTACAAAGAAAATGTTTTTTTGGGTGTGTTTGAAGTTGTTAAAGCACTCAATGGTAGTAATGTCTGTTGGCAGAGAGTTCTAGAGCTTGGTGGTAGCATGAGAGTATAGGCACTGTCCAGGTTTTTCGTTTGGAGTGTAGACAGTTAGGAGTTGTTTGTTTTCAGAGAGGAGGGCTCTGGTAAGGATGTAGGATTTTGGTACAGATTTGAGGGCTGGCAGCTATCAGGTGTATATATCATTTTATGTGCAGAAGACAGATGAGCAAGGTTTAGGTGGTGTGTGAGTTTGAGCCAGTTTAGGTCTTTCAGAGGTAGGCAATGATGGGAATGATAGGAGTGGCCTGTGACAAATTTGGCAATTTCATGGTAGCAGGATTGGAGCTTCTTTTTAAGAGAAGATTGTAGATTGGTGTATAAAGGGGCTGCATATCAGAGAGAGAGAAGCAAATAGGTGTTGGCGAGGGTTTTTCTAGTGGAGTTATGAAAGTTTTTTTTGTCAATAGAGTGTTCCAAGTTTGATGTGTGTTTTTTAATGCTATTACAGTTGTGGTGTTCAAAAGTTAGTTTGTCTATGGTAACACCTCATAGCTTAGCTGTGGAAACTGTTTCAATTTCTGTATTATCCTGAGAGAATATTCTAAACTCAGATGAAATTGGTTTTGCTGAGGAAAGCAAGACTTTTGTTTTTTTTAGGATTTAGGAGTAGCTGGGCTTCTCTCAGCCGTGTCTCTATTGAGGTGAAGTTGGCTTGGATGAGTTGCTGGAGTTGTTGTATGTTACTGGAGGAGGAAATTATGGTAGTGTCATCTGCGTATTGGATAATAGAACTAAAGCGTGATGAGGTATAAAGGTTGTTGATGAAAACACTGAAGAGTAGGGGTCCAGGTATGGACCCTTGTGGTACCCCAGTTGTGTTGGTTTGATATTGAGATAGATTATTTTGCCATTTAGTGCATTGTTGGTGGTTGGATAGGTAGCTTGCAAACCATTTGAAGGATGGTGGGGTGCAGCCTACGATGGATAGGTGTTAAAGAAGTTTGTTGTGAGACACTGTTTCAAATGCCTTTGATAAGTCTATTAGTAAGAAGGATGTGATATCACCAGAGTCAATGGATTTGGACACAGTGTCCATAAAGGAGATTAGGGCAGTGGTGCTGCTGTGAGATGGGCAAAAACCATGTTGGGTAGGGGTAATTATCTTGCTTTAGATGCGATGGTGAAGCAATTGCCCATGTTTGCTTTTCTCCAAGAATTTGGAAAGAGGAGAGAGGATGGAGATTGGTCTATAATTGGATAGTTCATTGGAGTTTCCCCCTTTATGCAAAGGGGTGATGACAAATTTTCTCGAGAGGTTAGGGACATTCGACTCAGTTATGGACAATTTTATAAGAAAGCTGACAGGATATGTTTTGGCTTCTGCAGCAAGTTTTAAGTATTCAGTATATTAACATGGATTGCTGCACTTTGTGGATATTAAAATACCCCAGCTTTTGTAAATGTAGTCCATTGTCCTGTTTCCTGCCAACTTAATTACCAATGAACTCCCTTGCTCAGGCCAAGGACATTACATTTCTCAAGATTTTCTTACACGATCAAAAAAAACAGTATCATAGCAAGAGTGGAGCAAAGGAGGCACTTGTCCTGGGTGCAAAGTATTAGGGAGCGCAATCGAAAGTTTTTGTGTACTATGATTTAACCAATATGGCAAAATGCCAAGGCACTATTTCTTTTACATTTACAAAATAAGGTTGAGTTTTACTTCTTATTTGGCTTCAAAAAGCATTTGTTCTATGAAAAAGTAGTACAATATTTTGGAGTCTGGTCTATGGTGCTTCACCTTTTCTCTACATTCAGTATTAGGTTTATTCTGTTATCTAACATTTAGCAATGTGTTCCTAAGCTGATCACGCAATGAGCAACTTTTACCTTTCTTAATCTTTGTATTCTTATATATAATTAAATGGATTTTGATCTAATGATGACTAGTTTCTTATTACATCTGGGTAATTCTTTTAACAGTGTGTCAAAACAGGATAACATTGTATATAATTGTGCAAAATTTGTTATTCAGAAATATCCATTATTTAGCTTAGATATATTAAAAACAAAAAAAGCAATTACTTTCATGAAGAGAGCATAGATGCAATCCAGCACTGGTGACAATGTACCAAAGTTATCTAATGTTCAGTTATTCATTAACATTATCTGCATGAAGAGCAACATTAATCATTTGCATTTTCCACTCCACAGAAACAGTCTGGCAATAAATTATTGCATTAATGTAGTTACTTGCCTAATCTCTAACCCTCATTTTTTTTCTCTTCTGAATAATTTACAAGTCAAACCATAAAATTAAGTATAAAGTCAGCAGAGATCTGAACTGATCATATGTATAAAGATGCTTTGTGATTAATAGCTAGCTAGGTATACAAAATAAGTGCACCTTATACTCATTTGTTTGTTCAGAGTGTTAACAGTCAGTAACAGATTGATATGTAACAACTGCACATCAGACCAATGTTCCTACTTGGCTTGTCTGAAATGTAATGTTCCCCTCATAATGTTTTTTTGTATTCTTACTCTTATGACATCTGAGCTTGGCAGCATCGGTCTGGGTTTGGAAGTCTTGTTATACTCAATGTGATACAGTGCTGACCGATGAGTCTCTCCTGTGTGGTTTACTCTGAAAGGTGAAATAGTAATGAGAGCTGTGAACCTGTGACTAGTAGTTGGTCTTCTTATTTTGTGCTAATAATCTCCATTATAGTGACAAAATGACACTGATTGCTAACAAACAAGATCGTGCAAGTGCATGTTGCTTCACCCTACCACAGACCTTTTCTATTTTCAAACATAAGCATGATCGAAGTACAGCTAATAAGCACTTTCCTTGTCTAAACCAGCGTATTCATTCCCACAAATGACATAAAACATAAATATCTAGAATATGTCAGACATCAGGTGATGCTTTAAAGTCTTTCATTATTACAGCTAGGGTTGTTTGAAAATCTGTGGGTTGCTGGTTACCCCAATGACTAGAAAAGATAAATAGACAAATTAAGAAGAAGCATTGTCTTCTCTGAGTCACTTATGCCGTACATACACTATAAAAGCTAATGCATGGAAATTTAGTTCACAGCTGCAGTCATACAGTTTGTTCCATATCAGTATCCCCAGATGCTTCTTTCTGTCACACAGCTATATATATATATATATATATATATATATATATATATATATATATATATATATATATTTTTTTTTTTTCCCACTAAATATATATTCGTGATTTTTTGATTTTTTTTTTTTTTTAATTTTTCTTTGTTACCATGGATGTAGGGACCATTCTTTACAAAGTTGCCATCCAGGCCATAGTTTTCCTTTTTTAGCATGTTTGGAGTTGGAAACAAAGGCTAACAACAAGTGCAAATATACAGCCCAGTAAAAGGCAAAATAGCAATGCAATAAAAGTATTATTGTTTGAGAAAAAAGGTATGTGAACTTATCCATCACAGAGTGTATTCAGCTACATCCTGATCAAAATCCAAAAGATAAATGTGATATAAGTGGACGATTTAGAAAAGAAACAACCAGAGCTTAGAAAGCAAGAAGAAACCGACTAGATCAACAGAAACACAGAGGAGACACAGCAAATTCCATGCAGTCAAGGTGGTAGGAAGATGCCTTGAGTGAATTATGAACTCAGGAGTAAAAACGTTAATCATTAAGTCGCTGGCTCTTAAACAGAGTCACTCTGTCACTATAACAGAGTTATTATAGCAGAAAACTAAAAAAATAAATAAATAAAAAAACACAAGCCAGTCTTCAAAACTGCTGTGATCATTCTGTCAGTATAACAGAGGTATTTATAGCACAAAGCTAAATAATAAAAAAAACTCAGGCCATTCTTCCAAATTGTTGTGAAGTAATAACAAGAGGAAAGGTAAGCATACTTGAAACTAGTAGAATGTTTGTGTCTTTCGGCTTTTCCCGGTTAGGGGTCACCACAGCGGAACTCCGGTCCACTAATGATTGGCAGTAGATTTTTACGCACAGAGTTGCCAGCCCTGACACATAGCCTTCAACGAAAGTACACCCATTCATGCACGTCTCCACACAGAAGACGCTCTAGATGAGAATCGAACAGCACAACGTCTTGCTGGGAGGCGACAATGCTACCACAGCACCACCACAGCAGATCTTGAAACTAGTAGATAAAGTACAACATTTACACAGAAGCTGCAGGTGAACAATAACTGATGTTTTTTTTTTTTAGCAGCAGAGAGACCAGCAACATACCTAATAATGTATGGCCCAGGTCATGTTAGTGCATTTCTAAATAACTGTAACAAGAAGTACATTTCACTTACCAGTATTACACCAAATTTTAGCTCTTGGAAAATATCTTCCTTTTTTCAAAGTGAGCAGATTTAAGGTACTGTGTTCTCTGAAAAAGACAAAAGTGGAAGATTTTTATACATTTTCTACATAAAGCAGAAATACTTGAGAAATTTGTTATTATTGTTTCCTGCTGGTGACAAGCAGATGGGACTGGCTTATTAATACTCTTTCTAGCTTTTTTTGGATAAGCATACAGCAAGAATGTGTGAAATTCTTATACCTGTTTGTGCCAAGCAGAATAGTTTGTCACAACAGATCTCAAAAGAACATCCCACTGTGTTATGGTAACTCCTAAATCAAAGAGGTGTAACATTAGCGCCAGTTGTGCACTATACAAATCTGAATTAAAGCAGTTTTCCATGTTGCCAGCTACCTATTGTTCCTTCTCTCTTTCATGCCACAGACTTTACTGATCCCACTTTTTTACTGTAAGAGTGGAAGGGCTATGCACATATAGTGAGCATTTCTATTAAGTACCTATGTCCAATTTGGTTTACCAGTCTTTAGTTGCCTCATCTCTGCACATCCTGCTCATGTATACAAAGATTTTATGTCACATAAGTTAACTATGTATTGTAGCACAAAACTAAATAATGAAAAAAAAAAAAAAAAACACAAGTCAAACTGATAAGATATGTGAGACTTAATTTTACACAATGTCACTACAGGTAAAACTCTCACATACAAGTGCTTATAATGGCAATCACGTTGTCACAAATGCACACCCTACCACCTCAAGCAGTATTAATCAGACACATAGACCCACATATAACAAGTCTCTTAAATGTAATCTTCTTGAACTTGAAAGACCTTCCAGACATTGAACCCACAAGTATCCTCAGCAGTCCCAAAAGCACTGCACCAAAACATCAGTAATTTTACAAAAATAAATTAAAAATATATTAGAAAAAAATAGCAATCACCAAACACAAAGAGACACATCTCACAGAATATAAAAGCATTCCACATTTAGGTACTACATATCATATCAACTCAACACAGCTTGGAAAGTGTAATGATATGCACTGGTAGGTGGGACTGAGGTCTCCATAGAAACCATTATTAGACAATAAAATCGGTGGAAGATTTCCCATGGCAAGGAACAATGAGGATATGGGAGGTTGGAGGGTGTTTACAGCAATGAGCATTATCACAGTATTGGAGTTAATAAGGTATTCACACATTGAGAATCACATGACAATGGAAAGTAAGAGAGGCTATAAGCATTAAGAAATGATATGGGGGTGCTGCTCAATAACTCGATATATATTTACATATACATATACATATGCATATACATATACATATACATATATATATATATACATATATATATATATATATATATATATATATATATATATATATATATATATATATACATATATATATATATATTTATATATATATATATATATAGAGAGAGAGAGAATGTGTGAGACTGTTTATTTTTGAGAGCGAACTAGATTATTGTTTATTTTTCAAAAAATGTCAACAAACATGATTCTTAAACAGGCTGCTAAATGGAAAAGCATGAACTTCTGATTGAGGAAGTTTCCACAAGCAAACAGTTCCAGTTCCCACTACTCAAAGCAGCAAGAAAGCACGTTTCGTCCTTCAGATCTGCAGGCACTTCTTTCCTTTCTAAAGCCGTGAAGAATAGGCAAGGAAACTCTTTTACTTTTAAGATTTCACTAGACAGAAAAATATTCTCCTAATTTTCAAGTTCCAATAAGGCAGGAAAAAGATTTTCCATAGGTAAGGTATTTTTTACCTTGCAAACTCAACTCACTAAACTTTCTAAAATCAGAACTCTGCAAAACAAATTGCACCAGGGCAGCCTTTCTGTTGCTTACATCATTTTGCCTTTTTTTTCTCTTTCTCTATAAAATAATACCTTGCTCCTTGCAACCTTGTGTATGGGGTGGAGGGGTAATGTGTGGGCATGTTTCACACAGATTCCATTTATCTTCTTAGCTTTTCAATCTCAGTTCCACATTCAGCCAACTTAAAACCCTTTCAGGGTAAGGAGCAAGCTGATAGTTTATACATCTGCTCTCATCCTTCTACACCAATGGCTCATCATACAACCCCCCCCCCCCCCAGCTCAGGCTCAGACAGTTGGCCAGCTGTATTGGTCAGACAATTAAGTCTATCCTGCTTAACGTTCCATTGTGATCCCTGCTAAAAGGTACTGTATCTTGATTGTGTACTCAGACAACCTTTTCTGGAACTCAGTGTCTATCTTCGCCTCTACAGATGCTGAGTCCCTTGCTGAGTTTGTTCTAAGCTGGGGATATCGTTGTAGAGTACCTTTGCATTTCACTGATCTCATTGCCGGCTCCTGCACTGTTTGAGTGTTTCCTGGTTTAGCCAGTTATTTATAACTCAGTTCCTCCCATTTGACTCATCACTAGTGGTAGTGGAGGGTAACCTGGTCTGTTCTGAGCTGGGAATCACAGAAAAATAAGTTCAAATGTGACTCTTCGATTGGCCATAAGGCTATTTTGTGTGTTTAGTCGTGCCTGTATAAAGTCAATGTGTTTGGACGATATTGTTCATCACACAGTGGATTTTAGCAGTGCCCTGTATAGACACAGGCACCTAGAATTGACATTTTCCCTATAAAACTATATCTGAATCTTTTCTAGTCCCCAGTTGTGCAAAGACAAGCTAGTTTGTGCAGTGACAAGCATTGCCCCCAATTTTTGTATCTGAAACTCTTGTTTTTACTTTGTTCTCCTTCAGCAACTTTCTGATCAAGTAAAAAGGCCTTTATGAACTCTCTGCAGCCAACTTGGTGGATATGAGTGACCTAAGGCAATGGTGCAATTTCTTCATGTTTAATGACAACCAAATAATTCTTAAACAAACTGATAAGATATGTGAGAGTTGTACTTACACAATATCACTGCAGGCAAAGCTCTCACAAACAAGTGCTTATAATACCAATCACATTGTCACTTATGCACACACTACACCCACCTCAAGCAGTATTGAACTGACACATAGACCCCACATATACTAAGGCTCTTAAATGTAGTATTTCTAAACCCTAAAGACCTCCCAGACATTGCACCTACAACAAATATCCTCATCAATCCCAAAAGCACTCTACCAAAACAACAATTTAAAAACATTAATAAAAATCTATTAGAAAAAAATAACACCCACCACAACATAAACAGCCACATCTCATGTAGCCTCATATTTTGTGCCCGTAAGGCAGGGCATAATGCAACCAAATACTTTAGCCATAGGAGACTCCACTGTGAGATACACAGATGTCCCCCTCACCAGGATGATTACATCACAGTCAGCTGTCTGTCAGTGGCTAGGATCTACTAGATCACACATGCACTCGGATCATTGGATCGCAAGTACCGGTATGACTGAGTCATAGTTCATGTGGGTGCAAATGACCTGAGACATACCTCCCTGGACAATTGGAAGAGAAACATAAAGGAGCTCTATGTATCCCAGGCTGGTATGAGTCTAGCATTAGGAAATATTCCAACTTCTCCAAGGATGATGCCACAATATGAACAGAAGATAACTGACTTTAATAATTGCCATAGTTTCTGGTGGGGCACCAAGAGGGTACAATATTTGTCAGCATGGATTGATATAGTCAACAGACCTTGCTGATTTGCCAGGGTTGGTCTGCATCTGGCCCCTCTAGGCCTTCAAATATTAGCTAAAACATTGTGCAACACCACTGTGCCTTTCTTAAGTAATGCCAAACTGACAAACCTACCAACATAGCAAAACCAAGCAAAGAAAATCTAAAGGAATTACTGCTCAGTGCCATGAGTCTAAACAAGAAAGTCCGCTACCTCCAAGCTCTCTTAAGCCTGGAAAATGCACGCTTATGTGCAGTTACTGAGACATAGTTTAAAGCAGCGGAGAACCCTGCAGTGCAGAGCTAAAATGTCCTCCCACGCATTTATTCCATCTCATGCACAAGCTGGGACTAAAGGTGGAGGTGTCTTGATTCATATCTAAAACAAATATACCTCAAGGTTGAGCAAACAGGAAGATGTACTTGAGTTTCTCCACATTCAAATTACCATAGGCAAAGTCCTATACCATATCATTGCAAGCTACAGCTCTCTATTATGACCCAAGAAACCCATAACACATATTAAAGTTCACTGGAAACACTCACCATTCAACCCAGTACCATATTTATGGGTAACTTTAACTACCTCACTATAAGATAGAAATCGTAGATGACCCCAAACTTGCAGGCCCAAAGATTCCTGGGCTTAGTCAACACAAGCATCTCAGACCAGATAGTCCATGTGCCTGCTAGGGACACAAACATACTGGATCTGTTTCTCAATAACATGGGGGAATGCTGCACTCCTACTGTAATGTCCTCCCTAGTAATGTTGGACCTCAAAGCTGTCTCTTTTGAAATAAAAATAAAACCCAGAAGCCCTACTAACCATTGAATGTTTAGACACTATTCTAAGGCAAACTCTCTAATATAAAGTGATAAACTGGCAACATTTCAAGCCCCCCTTCAAATCATGAGAACACTGCTACCTATGTGGAATTGCTCACAGAGACCCTGTACAATTATGTCAATAGATGCATAGAGACAGCTGTGCCTACCAGGGATAAGCACATAACAAACTTACAAAATAAGCCACTCTAGTGGAATCTTAAACATCAATAGGTTGCATAACAAAAGAAAAAAAAGTCATGGCAAATATTAGGAAGTACAATACCCAGCAGGATAGAAACTCTGTCATCGATCTAAACAAGCAACTCAAAGGGCAAATCCAGTCTACCAAAGCCAGATTTGAGGTAAAAATAGCCTCACAGGTCAAGGACAAGCATAAGGTTTTCTTTGGTTACATTTGCATCCTCAAAGGCTGTACACAACAATGTGTGGAGCCACTCACATTGAACCAGAAGATATAGCAAATCTACTGGCTGACAAATTCAGCTCCAGTTTTAGTCCCCCCCAGCCACCCTTCAGGAAATGCCATTGAACATAACCCCTGCCAACTATAACTAGGGAGCAGGTTTCAATGCACTCTCCACAGACAAGAAAAAAATACTCATGAGGACCACTGTACACTCAATACACACTTCTTACCATATGAATGGAGAACTTCAAAAGTCAACTGTCAACTATTTACAGACCCCAGTAACTACAGACCTACAAGTCTGAGTAGTCTCATATGCATAGTCATGGAAAGAGTTATCATGGAAATGATTCATAATGACAAAGGAAATCTTCAGACACTGAATGTAACCCAATCTGGTTGCTTCAAGGGCAGATCATGCCTATTCAAACTGGTGGCTGCTTTGAAAAGGTCACCAAAGCAATTCATGTGGGCAAAGTTGTGATACTGCCTAGCTTTACCTATCCAGGCATTTCATACAATACCCCATTTAGGCATTGTAGACAAACTCACAGAATTATATATATACCTCTATGCCACCCACTGGATAGCCAGGTGGCTCTCAGATAGGACTCAAGAAATTAAGCTAGGGAAGTCCAACTCCACAAAGAGGCCAGTCACTAGCAAATTCCCTCAGGGCTCTTTGTAGGTCTGCTCCTTTTTGGCAGCTACTTCTCTGAAGTCAAGGCCAACATGAAGGACCTCTGTCTGATCAAGTCTGCAAACAATTACAAATGAGGTGTAGTCATAGAATACCCCAAGGCACTTATATCTTTCAATAAAGTATGACTCAGACAAATAACTGGTACCAGAACTGCAGTCTAAAACTCAGTACCAAGAAATGCATAATTATATCATTTGGAAAGTATGCTACCCTGGAAACTACCTCATTGATAACAAACACACACCCCTAAGAGTAGACCCAGTATGCAGGAATTTGGGGATGCATTTGGTAACTAGGCATTTAACAATCATGTGTCGAATGTAGTAAGGAATTCATTCTCTGCTGCACAACTTGTAACCAAGGGTGTGGCATCTGTGCCCAAGGAAGTCATAGCTCCAGTGTATTTGGCCTCATTAGATAATCAATGAGTACAATGACCTTTCAGAATGTATCTGAGTAGGCACATGCAACAAATGGAATGTCCACACAGGTTTCTCACAAAAAGGGTACAGGGCATAAAAATCATGTCCTAAGCAGATCACTTCAAAGCCCTACTCCTATACTCAGTCTTCTTCAGTCTATTGAGGGGTGGTCTATGCCTGATATACAAGACATTCTTAGATCCCACTCTGATGGACCTTCTGCATATCTGCAAACCAAATAGCATCAGAATTACCTGATCTAGGGGCTTCCATTTTGTTTGCAGCAAAAATAAGGCATGGAGGAACAGGTATATGTCTCACAGATTATCCCTTCTCTGGAACAGGCTACCCACCCATGTAAAGCAGAGTTCTTCTAAACCCAGTTCAAGCATAACTTGGACCAGTGGATGAGGAAATGGAAATTCATCCCTGGTCTGACACCTATATCCTTGATGGATACAGGCAGCCTGTACATGCTTGACACATTAAGCCCTAGCCTACATATGTATCTCCCTTAAAATAATCTTAAGATATCTAAACTTGCAAGAAACATTTGGGATGTATGGCTAGACTTAAAAAGGTGCTCTTGGTTGGAAACCTGGTATACACCTATGAATCTATGAACCTACAGTATATGCTGCCTCTAATTTAAAGAGAAACTCTATGGATTCTTTAGATTTTATAGACCTCTGATCATTTTTTGTTTTACCTGTGGTAAGGTAGATCACAGTAATACCCAGCTGTGATATGATGTCCTCTCACTATTAAACAGGGTCATTTAAGGGGATGCAATCATATCTGCCCCAAGGATCACTGTAGCACTACATTGACAAAGAACTCCCCTTCTTCTGATGGTAGCTGCATGAATGGGATGGCCTTCTTTGTGCAATGGCCCAATTCATACTCTTCCTTACCTTTTCTCTCTTTTAGCACATTGCAGCACACATCACACATTGGAAACATTCTCTTTAATTAAGGTGCAATTTATTTTTGATAAAACTTGGAGTTCATGTACTACATAAAAAACACTCTTGTTGAATATAATTAATTCTTGTTTACAATTTATTTTAACATCTATCAATGAATGCACCAGTTTCTGCCAGTCCACAAACTTGATACTCCAGTTTAGGATAGTGTATTCACAAACAGGTCTTTAGTAATCCTACAGTATCCATCGTGAGGGACGTGTCCTTCCTAGAAAAGATCCACATTTCCATTTAGTCATTATTTCCCAAAAGTCTATACTCTTCAATTCAATCTCTCTCTCCCCCTAAGACAGGAAAACATCTCTGAGATTATGAGCTCCAAGACCTCCTTATAATGATGACCCTTATACAGGTGGTCCACAAATACTATGCTATTGCATACTGTTACTACAGTACTACACTGGTTATATATGCAACTATTTTATACCATAATATATAGAATATAAAACTAAAAATAACAGTGTTTCTAATCTCAGAAATACTTACTATACAGACACACACACACACATACACACACACACACACACACACATATATATATATATATATATATATATATATATATATATATATACACACACACACACACACACACATATGTATATATATATATATATATATATATATATATATATATATATATATATATATATAGATAGATATATATAGATATATAGATATATAGGCAACTCATAAAATCAACTGTTTAAAAGAACAAATGTTCTTTTTTCTTTGATTAAGAGACTGAAGTCTCTTAATGCTGGCTGCTATGGGTGTAAAACTGTGGTACAGTGAGGACTGGAAATTTGTCCTTTCCCCAGTATTATGCCATCTCAGAACTGGTATGCATAATCTGCAGTGTGTGGGATTCAGGGGAAAACATGCTTGTTTTGTACAGGTTCTACTACAAGCATTCAGTTCCCAAATGCTTGAAGACCACTGTCTCAAAGCCAAGGACTCATGCTTCTTGCAGCTCGTAAACACTATCAGTCTTGCTCAAACTCAGGTTTGGTCAAGCAGCTCCCTACCTGAACACATTATTCCATTTGGAGCAAGGTAAGTGCAGTAGCCATGAGGAGAGAGAGGGAGGGGGTTGGGGTGTAGATGAGTGCAGCAATTGGAATAGGGGATTAAGGTTTAGGGAGTTATAGGGGAGTTTTAGGGTTATGAAATGGGAAGGGAGTATTCGAGTTAGGCAGTAGGAGAACAGTTTTAGGGTAAGAGAACAAGACGTACATTTAGGGATAGGGAGTGGAAAGGAAGTTTTAGAATTAGGGAGTTAGAAGGAGTTTAGGTTTAGGGTTGGAGGGCTGGAGTTTTATGTTTAGGGCACGATCTGGAATTTTGAGGTTAGGGTAGGGATATGGAGTATTAGGGTTAAAGACTCAGGTTAGGAAGTTTGTGGGGTTTTTAACTTTAAGGTTAGGGCTCTGGTAGGGTTGTATAGTTTCATAAGGTCAGGTGTTGCGAAGGCTAAGTAGTAAGATTGGACTAGTGGGAATTTCAGGATTTGCCTTGTTGTGCAAGTGGCAATAAACAGGTGTCTCTCAAGCTACCATCACTTGACCACTTGTAATACATGCCATATATATATATATATATATATATATATATATATATATATATGTGTGTGTGTGTGTGTGTGTGTGTGTGCATAAAACTACTGAAGGAAGGGCACACCCAATACAATGACTGTTATTGTGTGTGTGTGTGTGTGTGTGTGTGTGTGTGTGTGTGTGTGTGTGTGTGTGTGTGTGTGTGTGTGTGTGTGTGTGTGTGTATGTGTGTGTGTGTGTGTGTGCATAGATACATATAGCTATAGATATAAATATAAAAAAAAAATATATATATATATATATATATAGAGAGAGAGAGAGAGAGAGAGAGATGGTTTACTATGAAAATGTGGAACGGCACTTAAGCGAAAATTGGATAGTCTTATGCATCTTTTCCAGTTTCCATAAAGCAGTTCTGAAAATGTTCGCATGCACATTAGTGAATGGTAGTATGCATTCACTAATGTGCATTCAATGTTCTGATAACAGACTGCACTACAGAGGAGAACAGGAAATTTACACTTTTCTTCACTGTAGTGTGATATCCGAGTTGGAATATATAATTTGCATGGGGTGTGTGGGCACAGCCCCCAACATGGGGGTGCAAGGGAGCTTGCTCCCCTCCAAAACTGTAAAAGCTTGTGCTGTAGAATACAGTTCATATGGCAGCTTCAGCACAACTTCCTGAGGGTCTGACATCACCTTCTGACATTCCAAATGTGTTTGTATCACAAGTCAAGGTGATGATTTCTGACATTCCATAAATGTGACATTGCCAAATTCTGAATATCAGTTCAATCAAGTGAATAGATTTTTTTTTTTATTTCAACTTTTTGATAGTAAACCATACAGATAGATAGATGGACAGACTGTATATCATTTATTTACAAACAGAAATAAACTGCTTCTTTTATGATAACTTAAATTGCAGCTCTGCTAAATATTATTGCTTTGTCTTACTACCTCAAAACAATTCTCCCTGTTCTGCCTTGCTGACTCAAAATAATGTTCCCAAATAAACATAACATCCCAACACATGTACTTGAAAGGGAACTCTCTACTGGACAGGCAAACAACCTTCACAAATGTGTTTTTATAGGGTGAATGTTCTTTGCATCCCTCTTACTTGTTCAATCTCATTCTGAGGTCTCTCCAACTTGGAAAACCAGATGAAGTGCACAAAAAGAAATATGTATATACTACTACACTCTCAACCTGCCTATTCTCCTTGGGTCTCACTTTAGAGAATACCTTTAACTGACTTCAGTCTTTTCTTGCTAATCAATGATTAGAACTATTTCTAAGAGTATTTTCTTTCTCAATTTGTTGGTAATTGTTTAGATGGAAAGCAATTGGGCACTCTACATTCATACACACAGATATACAAACACATACAACTACATCATTATCATCTTCTTTCGGCTATTCCCATTAGAGGTCCCCACAGCAGATCACCTGTTTCCATTTCTTCCTGTCCTCTGCATCTTGCTCTGTCACACCAACCACCTGCATGTCCTCTCTCACCACATCCATAAACCTTATCTTAGGCCTCCCTCTTTTCCTGTTACCTGGTAGCTTCATCCTTAGCATCTTTTTCCCAATATACTCAGCATCCCTCCTCAGCACATGTCCAGACCAACATAATCGTGCCTCTCTGGCTTTGTCTCCAAACCTTCCAACCTGGGCTGACCCTCTAATATACTTATTCCTAATCCTGTCCACCCTCGTCACACCCAGTGCAAATCTTAATATCTTTAATTCTGCCACATCCAGCTCAAACTCCTGCCTTTTTGTCAATGCCACTGTCTCCAACCCATATAACATAGCTGGTTGGTCTCACTACCCTCTTGTAGACCTTCCCTTTCACTCTTACAGGTACTCGTCTATCACAAATCACTCCTGACACTCTTCTCCACCCACTCCATCCTGCCTGTACTCTCTTCTTCACCTCTCTTCCACACTCACTGTTACTCTTAACTATTGACCCCAAGTATTTAAACTCATCCACCTTTGCCACCTCGGCTCCTTGTATCCTCACCATTCCTCTATCCTCCCTCTCATTCACACACATATATTCTGTCTTAGTCCAGCTGACCTTCATTCATCTTCTCTCTAGCGCATATCTCCATCTCTCCAGGGTCTCCTCCACCTGTTTCCTACTCTCACTACAGATCACAATGTCATCTGCAAACATCATAGTCCATGGGGACTCCTGTCTGATCTTGTCTGTCAACCCGTCCATCACCATTGCAAATAAGAAAGGGCTCAGAGTTGATCCTTGATGTAACCCCACCTCCACTTTAAACGCATCCGTCACTCCCACCGCAGATCTCACCGCTGTCACACTACCCTCGTACATATCCTCATATCCTGTACCACTCTTACATACTTTTCTGACACTCCTGACTTCCTCATACAATACCACAACTCCTCTCTAGGCACCCTGTCATATGCTTTCTCTAAGTCTACAAAAACACAATGCAACTCCTTCCGACATTCTCTGTACTTCTCCATCAACACTCTCAGAGCAAAGATCGCATCTGTAGTGCTCTTTCCTGGCATGAAACCATACTGCTGATCACTAATCATCACGTCCCTTCTTAACCTTGCTTCCACTACTCTTTCCCATAACTTCATGCTGTGACTGATCAGTTGTATCCCTCTGTAGTTACTGCAGCGCTGCACATCACCCTTATTCTTAAAAATCGGTACCAAAACACTTTTTCTCCATTCCTCAGGCATCCTCTCACTTTCCAAGACTTCATTAAACAATCTGGTTAAAAACTCCACTGCCATTTCACCTAAACACCTCCATGCTTCCACAGGTATGTCATCTGGGCCAAAAGCCTTTCCATTCGTCATTCTCTTCATAGCTATCCTTACTTCCTCCTTACTAATCCATTGTACTTCATGATTCACTATCCCTACATCATCCAACCTTCTCTCCCTCTCATTCTCTTCATTCATCAGCCCCTCAAAGTACTCTTTCCATCTCCTCAACACACTCTCCTTGCTTGTGAGTATGTTTCCCTCATTATCCTTTATCACCTTTACCTGCTGCACATCTTTCCTAGCTCGGTCCCTCTGTCTAGCCAATCAGTACAGGTCCTTTTCTCCCTCCTTAGTGTCCAACCTTTCATACAACTCTTCATATGCCTTATCCTTAGCCTTCACCACCTCTCTCTTTGCCATACACCTCATCTCCTTATACTCCTGTCTACTTTCTTCATCTCTCTGACAATCCCACGTCTTCTTTGCCAACCTCTTTCTCTGTATACTCTCCTGTACTTCCTCATTCCACCACCATGTCTCCTTGTCGTCCTTCCTCTGTCCAGATGTGATACCAAGCACCTTTCTAGCCATCTCCCTTACTAGCTCTGCTGTAGTTACCCAGCTATTTGGTAACTCTTCACTGCCACCCAGTGCCTGCCTTAACTCATCCCTGAACTCCACCTCACAATTACCCTTTTTCAATTTCCACCACTTGATCCTTGGTGCTGCCCTCACACTCCTCCTCCTCTTCTTGATAACCAACATCATCCTACAAACCACTATTGTATGCTGCCTAACACCACTTTCTCCGGTCACCACTTTACAGTCTCCCATCTCCTTCAAACTGGCCCTCCTACATAAGATATAATCCACCTGTGTGCATCTTCCTCCACTCTTGTATGTCACCCTTGGCATAATGGTTAGTTTACCTCACATGCACAGCAAGGTTTGATTCTCACCATTAAGTGAAATTGGCTAGGCTTAATATGGCCTACAAGGGCAGATAGCCTCAAACTTACCTATGAACCTATAGATAGACAGATATCTGATATTACCTAAAAGGATCTAATGCCTGCTGAATATCAGTCCTCTCTTACTGGCGTTGAACCAATTCAGACTCCTCACCAGTAGAAAACTCTATGATGTTGCAATGAAAGTTGACAAGAGCTGGTCTTCATCTAGGCAGCCATGGGTGTATTTTCTACCCTTGATCCTATATAGCAATATAAGCAGTGATGGCATTTTCTGGTTAGGACCTAATCCCACCCACTGGCAGCTGATGTAAGCACCATGGAGCCTAATACACCCTCCCATGTCTGTCAGTTATGTTGTCCATACACTAATGTGGGCTACCAGTTTGATAGGCCAGGTCAGTATCTCCATGTAAGGGTTAATACTATGTCACCTGCAAACCTCCACATCCATGTGCTGAAACAGTCAATTGAATCACCCCACCATCCCCCAGCCCCACAGATAAACATGAAATAGCAGTTCACCCAAGTCCCTTTTGTCTGGCCCTTCCATCATCTTAGTTGCTACTTAAACTCAGCTTGACTGAGTCATAATCAGGACTGTACCCTTCTAAGACAAACAGCCTGGCACCATGGAACTTTTTAATCACCAAAGTGACCTTATTGACAGGAATGGACCATTCTCATCAAAGAAAGACATGGTCTCACATATAAAAAGAAGGGGAACAAATCCATGTATGTTTTGAGTGATGGGAGACAATGAGCAGTGCATTATATTATGTTATTCTATATATTAGACACATGTATATCACTATAGTTTGCATAGGGGAATGCACTGCTTGTACTGCTGGTGTGACACAACTTCTATACAGGAGCCTCACATTGCATTCTGATTAGCAGAGGTAGTCGTAAAGTAGATAAAAGGTACTAATTTCCCCATTTCTGTTCCCCATCACAAGACTGAAGCTTAAATGACTGAAGCTTACTAAACAGAAGCCAAAATCCTGAAAGCTGCAAATGAAACTCATAATAATGAAATAACATTGACTATATATCTACATATATCTATAGCTCTCTCTGTCTCTCTCTCTCTCTCTCTCTCTATATATATATATATATATATATATATATATATATACACACACACACACACACACACACACACACACACACACACACATGTATACATATATTTATGTGTGTATATTGTATATGTGTGTGTATATATATATATATATATATATATATATATTATTTGTATATATAGATATATATACATATGTATGTATATGTATGTATATATATATATATATATATATATATATATATATATATATTTATTTATTTTTATAAACACACACACATGAAAATAATACATAACATGAATTTTACAAACAAAATTAAGGTAACTACATAGTTTTTTTCAGGAAAGCAAGCGCTCTGCATCCCCATGTAGGGGATCTGCCCACCACATATCCTATATATATATATATATATATATATATATATATATATATATATATATATATATATATCCTAAACCCAAGGTTTTATAATACTGTTTAGTTACACATTATTACCTTAGATGCATGATCTCAAAGAAATGAAACATTGAAGCTTAAAGTCCTAAAAACATATACAAAATGTGATCTGAATACATCAAATGACAGCAAATAAACATTTGTTTTCTTTTTGTGCAAAAAGTTGTACTCTCATATAGGGGTTACCCCTCAATTTCTAGTCAAAACCCAAGATTTTACAACCATCTTCAGTTAAACATAAATATTAGCCTAGATGTATGACTTGAATTCTTGTTACCAGGATTGTGCAATATTGCATTTAATATATATATATATATATATATATATATATATATATATATATATGTATAAGAGAGAGAGAGAGGTGTCGTAGCACAGCCTACACCTGGAGGTACAAAAATATTGTCTCCTCTAAAACATTTATTTTTTTCATTTAATGGGCTAAATTCATGATTTGTATTTTTTCTAATATATACACTTTGTAATATTTCATTATATTTTTTTCAGTATTTTATAACTTTAAGTTATTTGGGTTCATTCTTATGATCTTCAGTCATTTCAGTTTCATTCTTATGACAGGGAACCTGCTAATGGCTTTTCCACAATGCTCTGTGTTAATATATTCATGACAAAGGGTAGCCAATACAAAGAAGAGAGCCTCACAGCATATCTTGTTTACATAGATCATGCTGCATTAATTCACAACATTTTATTATGAATCCCACCTAAAGTCTTGGAAATATATCGTAATACAAATTGCATTCATACATCTTTGCTTAGTTTGCCCTTTCTAAAAAGTTAACAAATATGCCTTGATTTTTTTACGACAGAAAATCCATTTCTCTGACAAAAAAAAATCAACATTAATATCAGAAATTAAATGACCCATTACTATCCCGCAATAATAGCACTCTAATGAAGTAACAGGATGCATGCTTAACGTCTCCTCTAGACTCTGCAACCACACCAAACACATGGAGTCTCATGCCATTTCTGATGTCATCATTCACATCCCTGTAGCTTGATTCAATAGACATATGTAGAACCAGACCCACTTAATGCATTCTGTTATAAATAATGTTTTTAAGTGCATGGTAGCATGAAACACAGTTGCATTCATGGCAGTAAATTCTTTTCACAGTTATAGAATAAACATAGAACACAAAGACTTCAAGGCCAGATCCCAATTCTGCCACATTTGCCTAGTATCTGAAAATGCTTACAGGAGCAATGCCATGAAGATTTAAATATGACACATATTTAGAACTTAGAAAAAAACATGTTGTATGTACACAACAACCTTTCTACAAACCATTCACCAAGTTTTTGCTCAACCTTCTTTAAGGCAATACCTTTTACCTAAGTTTTATAATATCCTCAGAGGAGAAGAACAAATTAGACAACAGACGATATTTGAGGAGAAACATGCCCCTCCAGCCATAGTGCCTGGTCTAAATTATACCCCTGTGATGTCTGCTAGAGAAAAACACAGCTTAGTTTATTGCATATCACTGCTTCTGTAAAATTAATCAGCAGCTAATTTTAGTAACACATAATTAACTAATCAGGGAAATCAGCATCTTTCCATTCAAACATCAGTTGTATCCTTAACGACAAATAAACAGTTCCACAACCATCGTGGCAAAGTTCAGTATAATAGACTGCAGCAATCATTTTTCTTTTGAGCTAGTCAGTAGCTAGAGCAGCCCTCGTATCCTGCTGGACAGAAACTGGAAAATAGGCTAATAGTCTTTGCACATTCTATTTGCAAAGCTTAAAAACTATAAAGTGTTATTAGCATATAAAAGGATTAGCAAATAAATTCTGCATCTACTGTTTGACCCCACTTCAGTGTATAATGACCTTAGTGGCAGTGTATTTAGAAAGGTTCAATGGTCTGTGTACCCCACTCCCCACAATGAATAATTTGGGGTAGTTTCTTTGAGTTCTGTGGAATCGTAATTACTTTTGTTTTATGCCAGTTGAACATTTCCCAGGCTTCAGTTTTGTGATAGAGGCTTGTGTTGCCTACTGGTTGTGTTTGTTATTGAAGCATTTTGTTTGATGAGATATGACACTGGCATGAGGAACATGGCCTTAGGAAACAAGGACAAAGTCAAAAATAATCATGGGTAAAAACTCAAAACCAGATGCACCTGCTATTCAGTTAGGAAGGTGAAAGAAAATAAAAATTATGCATATATACTTTATGAATTAAAACAAGTCTGTAGCTGTAATGCCTAGTATTATATCATCACTACAGTACTTATCTTTTTGGCACAAAAATCATACATTTTTGAGATAACAGATAAGAATGTCTAGGTTAAATCAAGGATTTCTTGAAATTCAGAGAGACAGTTGCAAGGTATGTGGATTTTGTCCATAGAAAAACATTATTAATTTCTTTTACTTGGGGTAACTCTTAAGCAGAATTTGCAGCTGGCAGTTGAGGAGGTATTGTATGGATGTGAAAGTCACCAAATCTGAAAGATACATTTATTTGGAATATTCAGGTGCAACGTTGGGAAATTATATATGTGAATCAAACCGTGTTATATTCATGGCCAATTTCTCAAGTTCAGCCTGTGGGATATCAGGAAGTTATTGCTGATTGTTATGTGGATTTAATTATATATATATGCACTTAAAGTGGAGAATATCAGCATATTAAATCTCAACTTATCAAAGCCATAGTTATGGAAGCAAGGACATTTGGTGAATATGCCATAGCCTGAAATGCAATTACGCTGGTTATTGTTATGTATTTATTTACAGTGGGACAAACCTCTTGCACCCCTGCATCCCCCTAAGTCTGAGGTCATACTTTGTCTGGGTTAACAGAAAAGGCTGGTTTCTGCAAACATAAGTATTTTTCTAACTCTGAGGTAGTGTTGTGTGGTATATATACATGGAATTTGTATAACTGATACTCCTCTTTTTCTTCAGTTCAATATTAATGCCACTGAAGGCACTAGTTTGGCTAAAAGTAAAATACCCACCAATGCCATCTAACTGTGCAGCATATTCTGTGTCTGTTTCTGCATTCTGCTTTTTACAACATTCCACATTCCCTTGTTCAACAACTTACTAACATCTGTAAATAAACCTTTAATGTGACATAACAACATGTTTTACAATAACATATAAAGATACAAGGTATAACACTCCATATCTGTCAACTCTTTGAGTGGAATTTTATTTACCACATAAACAAAACAAAAAATGTGAACATAAGACAAAAACTTGGAGATAAAGTACTTCTATGTTTTAAACTCAACACAGAATACATTGTCCAAATACTATTTTCTTAATGCAGTTTGTAATGAAGATGCATCATCCAATCCATTTCCAGATAGTGTATCCATTTGTGGAATCAGTTTACAGTGTGTCCTATGACTTACAGGATGATCTATCAATGCATAACTTCCAGTTCAAACACATGTGACAGACGTGTGATGACCTGAGTTCTATCCCGTGCATACTGTTACTCGCAGCCCAGATTCTCTATAACGCTATGCAATGGTGTGGAATTCTTATGAAGCCAAACAGTACCACTGGGTATTCCTTATATAGCACTAGGTCCACAAGCACATAGAAATTGCCTCCTAGCAGTACCACTGGGTATTCTTTATATAGCAGTAGTTCCACAACCACATAGAAGTTACCTCCTAACAGTACCACTGGGTATTCTTTATATAGCACTAGGTCCACAACCACATAGAAGTCACCTCCTATCAGTACCATTGGGTATTCTTTATATAGCACTAGGTCCAAAACCACATAGAAGTTGCCGTCTATAATTATTCCTTCAGATAGCTTATGCAGGGATGCTGTCTTTTTACCTTGTTGTTGAAAGGGTAATGGATTATCCTCATTTGGTCCATAAAAGTTTGTTAATAATAGCGAGCCATGAGCTTCGGTCAATTTTAATGCAATCCAGCATCCCAAACATCTGTATTTACTTGCATCACAACTCAGTCTATCTCACTTTGGATTAGGATTGCACCTGCCTTTGGATGACGTAGTGCCTGAGAAAAATTTCTCCCCTTTCCATTTATGGAAAGCTAGTCTAGCTATTTTTTTTTATGTTGATGTCTTGTAATAGGTCCACCTGTACACTCATTTTGACTAGTGCATTAATAATGGTACAGTCCTTGGTCATGGGGGAGGCACCTTTGACATTCCAGGATGCAGTTATAATGTCTGAGTTGTTTCCTATACTTTACTGCATCACATTCCTGTGCCTTGCATTATCACAGCATAAATTTGGGATGTTCTCTACTAACTGATTAAGGTAATTCAGAGTCAGAATATTTGAACCTTAATAAAATAAAAATAGGAAATTACACAAAAAAATTATAACAAAGTATTCATGTACAACTGCCAAGAACTAGCTGGATTAACTACATTTCAATCCAGAAAAATGTAAAGCCATTGTTAGACGAGGAACATGAAAGTACAGAAAATTAAAACTGCTCTTACTCCTCTAACCTCAGTGGCTGATACCCCAATATTCCTGCAGGCAAAATTAACAAACAACCAGAAAGTGGTCTGGAGTTATAAACAAACTTAATCCTGAACTGAAATATTCTGCACACCTGTTATCAATCCATTCTCAACCGTATTATACCAATGTGATGAAATGGGAAAGGCAGGGTGCATAAATTAACCTTCACAGCCTTTAAATGGATTTCTGTCAAAAAATGACTACCTCACCCTCAGTATCACAATAGTTATGTATATATTCTCTAATAACAAAAGCACATACCCACTGTGAATTACAATCTTATTGATTAAGCCTCCTGCTTAAATTTCTGTAGGCTGTTATTAATACTGTTTTTGCTTGCATTCTCCACATGATCTCCCCATGACTCCTTCACTTTAGTAATTTTCTCGACCAACATTTCCAGCCCAAAATATATCATTAGGGTCTATAGCATAGTTACCGGAGGAATGTTCTAGCAGTACAAACCTATTGTGGATAAGAAAAGCATTGTCAACCTATTTATCTTCCACCTGTAGCTGTCAACTAGACTTGCCTTTCTAGTGTCTTTTTCCTGAATCCCTGCCTTTTTTTAATTGCAGTTGCTTTTGGGGGAGTTAGATGCTGGAATGTCCCATATCTTATCACTCAACATAGGTTTCTTAGGCAGCACTCTACATGGTCTCCATAGGATGGCTTATTGGTAGTCACAATTGCCTATAAAAAACTGTCCATTTGCAATGGACTAAATAACCATATTTATGATGAACCATTACTGGCTAACAAAGTGAAAGTAAAGTAAAGGTTAACTTTATAGCTCAGTTTTTGGAGCTGCCTTAAGTATGGTACCATTTGCTTTCTTCTTAAACTGTAATGCCACCTTACTGACAACAACCATTCTCTATCATATATTTTACATGAGAAACAGTAAAGGATGACTTAGAACATAGAAACATAGTGGGATTTTAGTAGTAATGAGCTACGCCACATGATTAAACAATGACTTCCCTCTGCATTCCTGTGTGCCCACGGCTGTCAAGATTTGCAGCCCATTTAGATAATAAGGGGTTTGTCAAAATGCTCTTTGGTAATATGATTTAATAAATGGATACCTTGGAATATGCCTTATGTGTCACTGCAGGTACCTTTGAGGACAGGTGTTTGTCTTACTTCTAAGAATAGCTAAATACTGAAGAGTAATGAATGAGCATTGTTTATCTCAGAAATGTAACACATAATGAAGGCTTAGTAAAAAAATATCTATTCCCGATACATTTCTCAATATAGTTGAGTATCTTAATTCTCAAAGTATGCCTGCCTCTTCATTTTTTGATAATGCCAGGGCTATGGTAGCAGATGATATCTAGGGTAGTAGAGGCTGGTAAAATAAGAACTAATAATAGCCGATAATGTCAGAACTTGGCAGTAGATAGTGGATAATATCAACAGCAGGGTAACAGCTAGTAATGTCAATTAGAAGGCTGTGCTAACAGCAGATAATATCAGGGTTAGGGTAGTAGCAGATAAGATGAAAGCTAGGATAAAAGGCAACAATTTCAGGTTTAACATGGCAGGTAAAAATATCAGGACTACAGAAATAGCTAATAATGTTAAGGCTATGTTAATGGCTGGTAATATCAGGGCTGGTATAGCAGGTGATAATAACAAGACTACAGTAGCAACTGACAACATCAAGTCTAGTGTAACACATGATAATGTCAGGGTAGGGAGTACTTGATAACATCAAGTCTAGTGTAACACATGATAATGTCAGGGTAGGGAGTACTTGATAACATCAAGTCTAGTGTAACACATGATAATGCCAGGGTAGGGAGTACTTGATAACATCAAGTCTAGTGTAACACATGATAATGCCAGGGTAGGGAGTACTTGATAACATCAAGTCTAGTGTAACACATGATAATGTCAGGGTAGGGAGTACTTGATAACATCAAGTCTAGTGTAACACATGATAATGTCAGGGTAGGGAGTACTTAATAATATCAAGGTTAGGGTAATAGCTGATAATATCAGTGCTAGGTTGCTGATAATATAGAGGATTATAATTGGGTCCCCAATCATAACTAACTTGGTATCCATGTTGAGAACACATAATAATTGTTATGATCAGTGAGACCTGATCACAATTCTTTATAGTGCACAGAGCTTTACCTACTCTACGTACTACTAGTTATAGAAGATAAACAAAAATGTATAGGAGCACCAAGTGTTTTACCAGCCTTCAAAACCATTGAAAGGTGGCAAAATACTTTAGCATTGTCAAACAGACAGCAGGCAGAAGTGAAGTGTCCATCTGAAGAATGAACTGCTTTAAAAGCTGTTATACACCTCATTCTGCCACATCCTTTCTTTATAAATATAGAAGAATAAAGTATATAACAGCTTTCAAAGCTCAAACCTGATCTTCACAGTTATTAGGTGTGCTTAACAAGAGCGTGTCTTTTTCACATTTTTGACTGTAACTACCACACTCCATGCACTGTATCAAGGATATGGTAACAACTGATAATGTCAGGGGTGGGTAATAGCTGATAGTAACAAGGTTGGGTTAAAAGCAGATAATGTCAGAGCTAAGCTTAATAGGTAAAAGGGATAAATTACTGATTATCAAGACTAATGTAATAACTGGTAATACAAAAGTTAGAATAATTGCCAATAATGTTATGACTAGTATAACAACTGATAATAACAGGGCTACGACTGCGTCAATCACTGATGAAATAAAGCTTAGGCTAGTAGATGATAATATCACAGCTGGAAGAGAAGATTATAACATCACTATAAAGGTAACTGCTGGCAATGTCATCATTAAGGCAGTGGCTGATAATAAAAAGGCAATGGTACTAGCTGACAGTATCAGTCTTAGGGTAGAAACAGACTTTTTATATGTTTGGGTGCTAGGAATGCAGGGAAATGCAAGTTGTCTTTGTCAATCAGTTGCAATCTACATTTTTTTTCTAGCAATCATGTTCAGATTGTATATAGTAGTCGCATATTTGACAATGCACTGTATAGAAATACCATCAGCTTAATTAAATGTTGTAACATTAAAGTGAGGCTGAGATAGGCACTAAAATAGATCTAATTTCACTTACAGACTCCTTGATATCCAATGTGCACAGTTTTCTCTTAGGTTGTTTCACTTCCTCAGGGAAGTGAACTATTAACTTTTATTTCACTAGAAAAAAATAAGAACACACATGGCAGCAATTCACAAGAAAAAGAATGGAAATATGGTAATATCAAGAATATGAAGCTGCTTTTAAAAGAAGGCAGGATTTGAATGAGCTATGTAATGTTTGACTGACAATGACTGGATAGATTATAAGTGGTGTATAATGTTTGCAACTAAAATTATGTCAGTATGGTTTGTTTTCATTTATATAAATGTATGATTGCCTATGTCGTACATAATAATTTAATAAAAATGTTTCTTGTTTAAAAAAAAAAAAGAATATCAAACTGCTAACCCAGAAATTTCTCAGGAAACTTTTAGCGATTTTTTTTTTTACCTTTCTACTTCACCTGAAGCACAAGAAGTCTCTTCATTACCAGTAACTGACCCTTGTGGCTAATGATATGTGCTGGACACTTGGGCCACCACATTGCACTCAGAGCCTCCAGTAATACTCGGCCCATTACTCGTTAGACACTCACTTTGGAATGGAGAGATGTCACCATACATCTCTATATGTGACAGCACCACTGTGGACATTTGACCTTACAGTTGCTCGTTTGCCAAACTGATAAACATCACTAGATCACAATGAGATACTGAAAGGCAGAATAAATTCTAATCAACCCCCTTTTCTACATTTTTTCCTGAATGGAGTTGGGGTGCTGCATCAGCTTGCAACCTCTCTATAAGCAGCAGAAAAAAAACATAATCTCAAGAAAGGACAACATTCTAGACAGTGTCTCTTCATCTATTACTGGCTACTAAGCCAATTCCAAAGACATGCGTCTGGAGCGTTTCTCCCCAGGCCTCCACTGAAAATGGGCTCTGTCCCAGATGGACTTTCCCAGTAAACCAATGTTAAATAAATAAACTGAACCAAAATCATTACCTTCACAGAAGAACTTTTCTCTTCCTCTCTCAGGTTAATGTAAATATAAAGAATTTGTAAAATATAATGCAGTCCTAAAACATTCAAAGAAAATAAAATCCCATTATGCCTGCAAAATGAGATATCTTAATGAATGGAGAAAGAATGAATATTACAACACAAGAAGGGAACCAAAACATACAAGCCATGAAAAACTATTAATAAAAAATAAAACAACTATGTTAAATTCAGTGCAAACACTTCAACAATTCTTAATTTGTAAGCACTATTGTTCTCAGCATTAGTGACAAGACTGGTGATGCTCCGATATTTGTTAGGAAGAGAGGGGACAATTTGAAAGATATTTTTCAGACCAGGTAAAACAACTTGTCTGGTGATACAACATACAAACCTAAGGGAATGTATAAATGTCTGGCCTGCAATTATTGTAAATATATGAAAAAGGACAAATATGTTATTATAAAAGACAAAAGTATTGCTGCCCCTTGTTTGTTTAATTGTAAATAAAGGTATGCTGTGTATGTCACAATGTGTTGTGCATGCAATGCTTTTTATAGAGAAAGAATGACTAGAGATTTAACTTATAAAATTCATCAGCATTTGCATGCATTTCACTAATGCACTGGTTAAACATGCTAGTAATTGAATTAGCTCAAATAAAATAAAATTCATTTTTCAGTTATTGACAAAGCCAACAGAGTAAGCAACAGGTTTGATGCTGAGGAAGAACTTCATTGCAAGGAACATCTTTCGTAACATCCAGGTTTAAATGATAAAGACAATTTTAAGTTTTTTATTGGAAGTAAACATTTAAGATGTTTATTGTTTTGTTTTGTTTTTTAATTATGTATTTGATTGATATTTAAGGATATTAGTTGCAATTTTTACTTTATTCTGATGAAGTTCTGCTGGAATGAAAGTGCTTTTGAAGTAAAAATTATTAAATAAAAGTGCTTATGAATAAAAAATTATTAAAGTGTTTGCACTGAATTTAACATGGTTGTTTAATTTTTAAACCATGAATATTATCAAGTTCACACATTTACAAAGGGTCTGGTAATTGCACCTTACATGCCACAGTAGATATTTAAGGATGTTTATTTAACCCAAGTGTTCCCAGTAGTCATTGCTATTTTGGTGGCTTAGGTGGTTTAGCTGGCACTGGAAATTAATGGATGCCTTCGTATGTTTAGTTTTTGTTGGTGTATATTATGACCCACTCTTAACTTTAGCAAACTACAGGAGACTGGAATGCAAAACTGAAGGCACGTGCAACTAAACTGAATATAGAGTAGACATTGGTCATTGCAACAAATGGGGGAAATCAGAAGAACTGGAAAACTGAGATACAAGGTAAAAGCGTTAGAACAAGTTAACAGATTCAGTCATATGGGATTTGTGGTTTAGCAGACGTAAAGTCTGAATGAGGAGGTCAAATTTGAAATCAGAGTTTGCGATGGAAGAATGACAAATATACTAAAAGCTAAGTTGCATAAAACAGTGGTGTGGCCAGTGCTTTTGTATGGCACAGAAATATGGAAAGAAAAAGCAGAGCAGCTGAAGGAGCTTGAGATGATGATGATGAAGTACCTAAGAGAGTAAGTAAGCTGAACTCTGTTGGATAGACAAACAAACAAGGACATCAGAGCAAAAGCCAAAGTAGCCCTAGATCCATGAAATGTTAATGAGAACAGATTACCATGGTACAGTTAAATGTATGGGAAAGCAGTGTACAGTTTGGTGAAGCAGGTTTAGGAGAGAAAGAAAGAAGCCAAGAGGATTATGAGGACATCCAGCCAAGAGATGGATGGATTGTGTGAAAGAAGGCCTGTAACAGCTGAGCATGACTGTCAAAGAAGGAATTAGAGTGAGCAGCTCTTAAGAGCAGTGATGACACTGGGAGTCCATATAAAAATATGGGGAAAAACATTTTTTTCAAAATTTTTGTATAGCTGACTTTTTCTGTAGTTGACATTTTGGCCATTATAATGTTGACAGTGTTTTCTTTTGAGTAGATTACAAGAATGGTTTCCACTGTCTTTATAAACACTGAATGGGAGGAAATCCTAAATTTGTAAATGAAATATAGTGATGTTTTCTATGTAGCTTTCACTAGCTAAAAGAAATTGCATACATGGCAACACTCACCACTGAGGTTTAGATGGTGAGTTCTAGGTAAGTAAGTGTAGGGCGGCTTGCTGCTCAGAAAAACAGGCCACCGAGAAAAGCAAGTCATTAATTTTCTTAACAATCAGATTGCTTTTTAAGGTACTTGTCTTAGACAAAATGACACAGAGCCTAACAGGTATTCATTATTATCTGTTTAGTAGGATTAATTCAGGATATTTGTGTCTGTAAAAGCTGCTTACACATATTCCTGGCATGCTTATATCCTAATTTGATTTATTTGTTAGACTTGCTTGTATGTCATTTAGATTTTGTAGTAGATTGTTGGACTTGCTTGTGTGTCACTAATATTTTGTAGCAGAGCACTTATGTAGCAAAATTACATGATGGATATACTACCACCCATCAATAAATGACTTCAAAACATCAGGTACACATACACAAAATCCTTCAAATGTGAAAAGAACATATGGCAAATATCAAAACAGAAAACACACCTCCTTGCAAAAAAAAAAAAAAAAAAGAAAAAAACAAACAATGATGACCTGTCACAAACTAAAGAAACAGCCATCGAAAAAATAGTAAAACGCAGAACAGTAAACATTTACGTCATAGAACACCAGCAAAACAAGTAAGCAAAAATCTTAATTTTGTATGTCAAAGCCTACCAGTTTGATACACATATAGCTAATTAACATAACTCTAGTTTTTCATTACAGGTGCTATACTAAGAAGAAGAAAAGATACATGATGAAACAAACAGAAACACAATAAAACAATAAAATACAATGTGACAAAGACATATGAATAAATGAAAAAAACATATTTTCTATTTATATTTATTAAATATTACTAAATAAAAAAGATACAACAATTAAATAAAAGCATAATTTGAATAAAACTCGTTGAACATTTTTTCCCTAAAAATAAAGTAGATGATCACACCATGAACACAAGAAAATAAATAACTGCAACATAAAGTAAACATAACAAAAATAATACAGTTGTATAATAGCATTGACCCATGGCTGTGTGGGTGATGTTTGATTTACCCAAGGTTGTCTTTGTTTGGGCACTTTGACTTTGACCTCATGACCGAACCATGCCAGCCATTGGTGAATCAAGCATTACCCACATTCAGCCATGAGTTATTGCTAAAGTTACTCATGTGTAGGTCACTACACATTACCCTCTGTAAACAGTCTCTATCTTCTTCATTTAACACACATACAGTTAATGTATGCATTGTACACATTATGGTGTTTATGGAGGCCAAATTGTAAGTAACAGAAATGTCACACTTGATTCACAGTAGGTCAAAGTCAAATATGTCACACACATTTCTTAAAGATAGGCTAGGTGATAGCACAAATGTGTCACACACATCTCCTAAAGATAGACTAGGTGATGGTACAAATGTGTCACACACATCTAAAGCTAAATAAATCTAATAAATCTGGTTAAATAAATCTCAACTGATTTTGAATCCAAAAAAAAAAAACAACTTATACTATTCCACCCAATTAAGATTAATGACCTACCCACCTTCTCTATATTGTCAGCCAATAAGACCCTCATCACCCCAGTCACTGATGCAAAATTACTAGGAATTACAATTGACCACCAACTAAAATTCAGTAAATATTTATCCCAAACTTTCTCCAAAGTCCACAAAAAATTAGGGATCCTATATTGTTGCAAAAAGTACCTCACTTCCAAATCGAGAATTGCTATAACCAGATTGCATCTCCTATCAACATTACTTTATGCATCACCAGTACTAACAAATCTGAACAAGTCTGACCTTAATAAACTTACCACATTACAACAAAATCGCCAGATTTGCAACCAGCACCAAATCTCCTTCCCACCACTGCAAGTCCTTGCTTACTTTACACTGGCTTAAATTCCCCAGTCTTTTAATATACCACCAACTCAATCTGGCACACCAAATACTCTACTACCCAGAGAAAACCCTTGCCCTAACTGGCCTACTATATAACTCAAATAGTCACAAACCTGGAATAGCCTTCCTCCTGACATCAGGCTCCAAACCTGCACTCCCACTTTTAAACAACACTTTAAATCCTACCTTCTCACCAACTGGCTATGTTACTGCTATAGTCCACCTTGAGCTCTTATTACATTGCAAGAGTATCATTTCCTTATTCCTCTTGTTAATTATAAGTCTAATTTCTGTACTCAACTTATGCTCATTTCCTTATGTTCCTAGTGAATACTAATGTGCTAAGGTCACATACTTTTAATCACTAGCAGTCGGCTGTTTTTTATCTAATATTTGTTCTGTCTCTAACGTATTCAGTAAGTCCTATACAACTATCTTTCTACTTTCACTTGTTTAATCATCTTAAATTTTTTGTAATCATCATACTCTGTACTTAAATCTTTTAACTTTTTGGCAACTGTTAATTCGTTTTGACTTTTGTAACCGCAACTGTTATTATTAACTACAGTTGACTTTGTACTATGTGGAGCTTTTCTCCCCAGGCCTCTGCTGAAAATGGACACTAGTGTTCAGTCAGATTATCCCAGTAAACAAATATAAAATAAATAAATAAAGACAGGCTAGGTGATGGTGCAAGTGATTTTGAAGAGGGGCTGTCATGAGAGCTGGATCCCCTCAAATAAATACATAAATAATTCACTAGCTAAATAAATTACTGCTGCTCTACTACATGAGTAAATGACGTTCAAGTGTAATATTCCAAAAAAGAAGCTTAGGCAATGCCCAACAGTTGTACGTACTATAAAGAAAAATAGTGATCGCATGATTGCATATTGTTGTTTATCCACCATATAAATGAAATACAAATGTATTCCTTTGAAAGAATCATGCATGTGACAAAGCACTTTTGGTAAGCCAAACTTGCAAATAATAATAGTACCTGGTCTGATGCCCATGCTGGTTAAATGGGTTCAGTTAAGGTGACATCAAATCTCAGACTGAGTGAATCATAACCTGTGAATCACAGCCCTGCTCATACTTTCCTCATTCTGGTTCTGCCATTTCAAATTATGGCAGCACCTGTGAGAGCATGAGGCTGTGTTCTAATCTGGTCCGGCAAGGAGACCCTGATGGTCCACCTTTTTAGGGAGTCATATCTGGATAAGATCCAGGTTTTCACTCATGGTTCTGACTAGAAAAAGATTGATGTCTTCAAGAATTGGGTGAGCACCTGTTATCTCTGGTAGGCATCATCTGATCTGGGCAACAGTGCTAGCATAATTAGGGCAACCTACAGAAGCATAACCCCAGACAGCTGGCTGAGTGGATCAACCAGGTAGCAGCAAGAAGGACAGAGTTCTAAAGTATGAATTATTATTATTATTATTATTGGTGATATTAAACATAGGTTTAAAAAATAAAAGTGTAAGAAGGTTGCATAACTGAAGGTGTTTCCTAGAAGAAATATGCATAAGTGCAAATATGTATCAGTAGTATTATAATAATGCAAAAGAACGCACAAACATATTTGTACACAAAACTGCATCTGCATACAACTATATGGAATGTTTATGTGATAACATAATTCTTTGTATAAAAACAAATTAAGTTTGTCTGGCAGAGTAATCTGTCACTGGGCCACTAAAGCTAGGAAAGGATGGGAGGTGGGTTGTGGGGAGGGGAGTTGTGTAATGTCACAAGACAGACAGAGAAGGAGTATCAGGTTATATCAGGTAAGGTTACATTAGGTTAGATTGGGTTAGGGAGAGGGAAGTTCTGTTGGTGATACAGATTGTGTTGTACAGTCCATTTTGTAACATCCAGGTGATCAGCTGGGGTTCATTAAGTAGGGCCCTGGGTAGTTTCTGTTACAAAGGTGGTAAGTTTGTTGTTTTGCATTTACTGTAGAAGGATGAGCTAGATAGTACATACACACTGAGTTATTATACAAAATTATGGGAAATAGGTGAGGAACAGTATAGGTGACAGAGTTTTATATATATATATATATATATATATATATATATATATATATATATATATATTTATTTTTTTTTATGGTATTGGGTATATTAGTAGGGAGGATTTAGTCAAGTTCATAACCCCCCACCCCCGCAACCACCCATAATGTTGCAGAAGGTTCAGATCTTTTGCCCAATATATTTGAGTGAGTTGGTGGGGACTTAATGCTTTCTTTGGGCTTCTAGTTGAGATGCATTCAAGTTTCTAACTTCATATCCTGCAGAGAATTTAATAAGACCTGCATTTTATTATTCAGGCAACTGGTGTAGAGTTCTTAAATTTATAAACAATGAGGCTTCTTTTTAAGAAAGTTACTCTTGGGTGGTTAGGGATGAGAGGGGGATAGCTTTTTCTGTTGTGCATTGTCACAAGGGGTAGAGCATGCAAGGCCTGTGAACATCCTGACATGAAGCTGCTGCTGTTTTCTGACCTATGCATGGGATTGCTAGGCAAAGGCAACAGATGTGTATGGGATGGCTGCTGGCAGTATTTTCATGTTTAAGCCACTTGGTTGGGGGGTTCAGTGATCTACTCACATGGTCAGCTGGAATGCAGCATTAAGTTTAAATGAGATGTTTATAACAACAAAAAACTCAATGTTATTAGTTATGTGCAGATGCACAGATTTTTCTGCAGCCAAAGTTAAATGATAGCAGAGGGTATAGGCTGTGAACAATAGTTGCTGTGGTACAGAGTTTGATTCCCTCAGACCTCATTAAAAATATGCTCTATATATATATATATATATATATATATATATATATATATATATATATATATTTGGGTTTAACTTTATATTACCGATATGCACAAGTTCAATCCCAAAAAGGTTGAAAGTGCATTTTCAAAATCACAGAACGTCGAAAAAAATGGTCCGAATTGGCAATGAGTGAATGCACATTGGTATTCGCTCATTACAGATTCGGCATTTCAGGTGCAGATTGCGCTATAGCAGGGATCGGGAAATGAACCCTTTCCCACACTGTAGTGTGATCTTGGAGTTAGTATATTAAAGTAGGGGGGTGGGGGGTGCAGCCCCCATTGGGGTGCAGGGGGGCTTGCCCCCCTGCATAATGATGTGTAGTGTAATTTGTAGTTCATAAATCATCGAATCTGGTTTTCCAGATTATGAGTTTTGAACTTTGATGACGTTCAATGTTTGATCTTCGCAGTTTAAAGTCACACAATAGTGCATTCATAGTTGTCATTCTCGGTAATATAAAGGCAAACCTATATTTGTGTGGTTTCACTTCAGAATTTCGAATTACTGAAAACTAGAACTTCATATGGTCGAGATCATATGATCGAGTTTTCAGAAACTCGAAAGTCTGAACTGACATAAAAAAAAAATGCTAACTTTCTTTGTGGCTCAAAATGTTAATGCAGCACATTCTGAGGAACAGCACAAGTAATACATGCTTTGAATCTAGCTTACAGATTGTTTCACTAACAGGGCTGAGGTATGAGAGACACCAAATAATGAAAAAAAGAAGAAGGATTGAAATTAAAGGGTACAGGGCAATCTCAACAGCTGGGAATAGGGTGGTGGCCTTGATAGAGCATTCATCAAGGAGGATGGGGTTATTCAGAAGGGGGAATGAAGAAAAAAAAGAGCAGGAAGATCCATATCACAAAAGAGAGAAGAGGGATAGTAGTATGTTGCAGGATTGCTGATGCAGGATGGCTCAAGTGGAGGAGCTAGCTTACAAGTGGTAAGAGTTGGTGTCACCGGCAGACACATTATTTCAGAGGGAGCAGATGCAGTGGCATGCACCAAAGGAGGCTGTCCACATTGAATCAGCTAGAGAGGAATGGAAGCAACAAGGTCGGGGTGAGCAGCCAGTGATGGAGGCCTGTAAGAATGCAGCCAAATGGTCTAAAAGATCATGAAGGTATGGGACTGAGATTCATTCAGCAGAATTACTGGAGCTGGAAGGTAGGCTGCAGAGGTGAGTGAATGTGGGTCTATATTATAACATCGAAGTCTTAAAACTTTGAATGTTGTAATATCGAACCATTTAGATCGAAAGACTATAACATTGAACACTCAGAATAGCGACTTTTTTCCCAGGGAAAAAAAATTGCTATTCCGACAATCATACACACAACACAAGCACACAAAAATAAATAATCCACACATATACACTTCACAAAACCCTGCACTAAACCATACATACACAACTAGCTATCCACTTACCTTAACCCAACCCTAACCCTAATGTCCGTAACTACCGCACACTCACCTTACCCGCTCCCTAACCCTAAGGTCCCTAACTATCGCACATTCACCTTACCCACTCCCTAACCCTAAAGTCCCTATCGCACACTCACCTTACCCGCTCCCTAACCCTAAGGTCCCTATCGCACACTCACCTTACCCACTCCCTAACCCTAAGGTTCCTATAGCACACTCACCTTACCCGCTCCCTAACCCTAAGGTCCCTAACTATCACACACTCACATTAACCCGATTTGTTCACACATTTACCTTAACCCAGTCCGTAACCTTCGCTCCATAGTCGAGGAAATAGTGAAGCTGCAGAAACGGCCCACTGAATACTTTCCCTAGGAAAGTATTCGATCTTCTGCAACTTCGCTATTTTCAGTGTTTGGTGCATAGGGATCGATATTATAACATTCAAAGTTTTAAGACTTCGATGTTATAATATAGACCCAGTGAACGTTATGCCCTAAATAGTCAATATTAGGTCAGATGGTGAGTTTTTTACATTGGTGTGTGATATGAGTTCAGGTGATAGGTGCAGATTACAGAGTTTGATTACTGTAAAAGCAGTGGAGGGCATGTAGGTGAAGGGCCTAAGTCACAACAAGGGGGCTTAGAGCTGATGAGGACTGATGGTGTGTCAGAAAGAATAGGGATTTTTTTGCTGCTGCCTGGAGCTGGGGTGTTAGACAAGGGGGATCAGGTAGCGGAAGCAAGTTCAGATGTGGGTTTACATTCAGTTCTGCTAAGTGAGTTGACTGATACGTCAGTCTTTATTACAACACACATCCCACAGGCAGTTTAAGAGAAGATTTGGCAGGGAAATTTCTTTGATGCTTTTGATCTCATAGATGTAGAAGGGATTTAATTGGTGGTAGAGGCGGAATCACCTAGGGTCAAGAATCTTACAGCAGCTCTTTTGGCATTGGGGAAGACAGGTGTAGGGAGGTATCAGCTGAAGACATGGGACAACTGAGTTTGGGGGGTTTATTTATTTCATTGCTGTTATATGTGAAAAGGAGCTGCAGCAAGCATTACCATTGTCTTATTTTTTAATAGTCAAGGAGGCACAGAGGCTCAGGGGGGAGATGCATGGCTTTAGTAAGATCAACATGTTCATAAGCTCAATGCTTTGGGCAAGTCTTTAGTGTGGGGGAATAGACATCCTGATACCTGGATGAGGACCATGCTGTATAGGTCAATCACTGCAGTCAAGAAACAGTTGGAAGGGATGGGAGGCAAGGTGAAAGCCTGCTGGGCTTTCAGTGCAGAAAAGCGCACTTGGTCCACAGTGTAGGTCACATCCTGCAGTCAAGTGTTGGAAGAAGGATGTGTCAAGTGTCTTCAGAGTTGATGGTGATGTGACAGGACAATGTGTGGAGCTGGGAAAAGAGGAAGGAAGGGTTAAGGGGTAATGGGGATCCCCCCTTTCATGCTGGAACTTGTCTAGGGGTCATTAAATTCACCTATTAATGGGAGTTGGCTAGAGTATCTGCTTCAGGATTACCCTAATAAATATGTAGCTCAGGAGTTGGTGGGTGGGTTTCAATGGGGATTTGCAGCAAAATCTAAGGATGATGGCTCAGTTAATATTTGTAAGAATCTGAAGTCTGTATTAGGGAAGGAAAAGGTAGTGCAGCCATTGTTGGACAAGTAGTTGCTGTAAGTAAGTTGTTAGGTCCCTCTGAAGTTCCTCCGTTCAGCACATATCAAATATACCCATTGGGTTTGGTGCCCAAGAAGTCCCCAGGGGAACTTAGGTTAATACATCACTTGTATTTCCCAGAAGGTGATTCAGTCAGTGTGCATAACAGAGCAGATGTTAAGGTTCAATATTCATCTTTGTATGAAGTGGTGAAGGTGATCATGTCATTCAAAGATCCCTGGTTGGTTAAACTGGATATTGAATCAGCCTTTAGGTTTTCACCAGTGAGGAATCAGGACTGGCCTGTCTTGGACATGCATATCAATAGATGCTTTATTTTGACAAATCAGTGCCTATGAGCTGTGCAGTAGCATGTCATACTTTTAAAAGACTCAGTATAATGTTGTACTGGATGTGGCGATAGAGGGCAGATTCTACGGGTGCTATGCATTATTTGGACTATTTTTGCTGATCTGGGAATGAAAGGAAGCAGTTGATAAGTAGATGAGGTTATCTGAGTAACTGTGTGTACAGCATGACATGCTGTTTGCTATGGACAAATGGGAGGGTCCAACAAATATGCTAATGTTTTGGGTTTTTAGCTTGATTCAAACCTGGAAATGTTCAAGTTGCTGTATGACAAAGTAGACTACGTGAGTGGTGGGGTGGAGTCAATGATTGAGAGAGAAAAGATAAGGGTGAGGGTACTAATGGTGGTGTTAGTGCTCCTTAATTTTGCATGCAGGGCAGTAGGGCTGGGTCTAACATTTACAACAGCTATGGCCAATTTGTTGAAAGACTCAAGAGACTCATGGAAAAAGCATCATTGGGTAAGCATAGGCAGACAAGTCAAGAAAGACATGTCTATTTGGCTGGAGTTTCTCCAGCACTTTCAAAGCATGTGTTTTTGGCAAGATGATTGTGTGTCTTCACTGAACCTCAACCTGTTTATCACTGCAGCAGGAGGGCTATGTATTAGAGCATATCTTGTTGGCCAGTGGTTTGATGAAGTCTGGTCAGAGGGGTGGGCTAACGAGCATCAATAGTATATCACCTTCTTTGAGTTGATGCCAATTTGGGCATCAGTGGTAGTGTGAGAGGATGATTTTTGGAACAGGTGATTTTTCATTTGGATTACTTGGCAGTAGTGCAAGTGTTGACCTAGAAATCAGCAAAATCTAGTTGGATGTAAGGGTTACTTAGGAAGATTGTGCTGTTTTTGTTACAACATTAACATTTCTTTTTCAGCTGAACATAGTCCTATCCATTGCAATGTTTTGGATGATAGACTGTCCCAGTTTCAGTTTTGCAGGTTTTGGCAGCTGGCACCCAGATCTCAGGTAAGCGGCACTATTTTACCTGGAAAGGTATGGGAGATAGGTTAAGTGTGGCAAACTGGATTATTCAGTAATCCTGGTCCGAGGCTACTAGGAAGGCATATGGTTATTCACTGATGATTTTTAAGCATTTTGTCAATAAACTGACACTGTACACAAGGGTCTGGTTGACTGAGTTAGTGTTGAGATATTTAGTGGAGAGGTATTAGGTTGGTGTCGCAGTCTAGATGGCTAAGGTACATCTCGCTGTCTTGAGCGCCATGGCAAAATGATCAGGTTTATGGGATCTTACTAAGGAATGAAAGATATTGAGGATGTTGAAGAGTTAGGAAATAGTGCAAATGAGAAAGGGGGATAGGAGGCTATGATTAGGGAAGCATATATTGCTGTTATTGTTGGCAGACTTGTACAAGGCAGCTTGTTCTTATTTTGATTATGCGCTGAAGGCTACTTTACTGGTTTTCATTTATGTTAGGGCATTCTGAGTTAGCAAATTGATGGCTTATTTGCAGTGGGAGGTTATCACAATTAATTCAATGGGGGTTTTGATTTGTCTTAGGTGATCAAAACTGATCAGAAGGGTGAGGGCAGGCAGGTGGTATTGCCAAGGAGTGGAGTACATTTATAATGTCCTGTGGCATGGCCTCACATATGGTAAACAAACAGCTGGATTATTTTTTGGTGATTTGAAGGGGAAAAAGGTGGATGCTTGGGCATTTGTGCATTGGGCAAGAAGGACTTTTAGAGTGCAAGGAGAGGAAGTGGATAATTATGTCACTCATTCTTTCTTAGTAGGAAAGGAATCTGGAGTTACATTTGGTAGTGTATAAAAGGGGAAGATGTGTTATAGTTTGATATTGTGTGTTCTATTTTACAGGTAGGAAACTATTAGTCAGGTTGGGTCATGCTTTTATTTATTAGGAGGCTAGAAGAGTGGAAGTGGGACCTGGTGGTATGAACTTGGGCCTGGATCCAGTGCAGCAAAAGTCCAGTGGTGTGGTCATCATGGTATGCAGTGGTGTCATTTGTTGCCAGTGTTGAAAGAGGTAAGACTGCAATTTGGTGGTCCAGTTGAGTTAGTGATCATCTTGGAGGTAATGATATTGGAATTCTGCCCCAATGGAGGTTACTTACACATTTAATAAGGGATCTGGTAGTCTGTGGTCTCTCAGAGGTTTCTAGAGGTTCGATAATTTGGTCAGCTGTAATTAATTCCTCGGTTGGTTTGGAGGGGTGCTGAATTGAGGTTTCTTACTCATAGGGTGGCTAGGGCAAGTGGTGCTTTAGGATTTTTTGTATTCAAGCACTGGAACTTTGTGGATAATGATCTGGTTTGGTCTGTAGTGATGGTGTACATCTGAGTGATATCAGGTTAGACATTTTTAATATCCAGCTGTCATTATTTTTACAGGTTTTATTTTGGATATAGTTTGTTATCTTGGGGGGGGGGGCAGGCTGAACAGCCTGGTGGGTGCAATGAGCACCTAGTAGTTCTTCTAGGTAATAGGGCCCTTCTTTCCCCCATTTTGAGTTCAGTTGGCACACTCATTTAGATCACATGAGCAGTATTCCACAGGTTGAGCTGAGTTCTGGTTAGTGAGCAATGGGATGCTGAGAACATGTGTGCAGTGAGTGGTCTAACACACTGCCTAGTTTGAGAACGATGGCTGTTGAATTGATTAAAGAGCCAGTGATACATTTTTGTTTTATTGTATGGTATTGTTGATGCATCTTTCCATAACTGTTAATAAAGCTGGTTGCAAAGTCATGAGAGAAGTTGATTTGCATTATTGGTGTGTGGGGAAAGCTCAGTGCCAAATGCAGTTTGCCTGGCAGACTGACCTGTCACAGGGATGTGCCTTTAAAGCTAGGAAAGGATGAGAGGTTGGTGGTTGGTGCATGAGGAGATGCTTGAGGGCACGAGATAGGCAGAAAGGGGTAGGGTAGGGAGAGTATATAAGGTTAGGTTAAGGGAAGGGGAATTCTCTTTGACACTACAAACTGAGTTGCCCCTTTTCCTAAGTTGCCATGAAGGTGTGGGACAGAAGAAGGGCCCTAGTAATTGTTTGAAGTGGTAGGGCCCTTCTTTTCCTCCCCTTTTGCATGTAGTTGGCACCCTCATTTCAATCATGTGAGTAGTATTACGCTGCCTGGTGGAGTTCATTTGCGGTTGGTGAGAGTTGGGACTCTGCTAATATGTGTGTGGTGAGAGGTCTAACACACTTCCTAATTTGAGAAAGATGGATGTTGAATTGATTGAAAAGTCTGTGATGTAGGTGAATGTTCTGTCACACTGAAAAGTTTGTTTTATTGTACGAAATTGTCAGTGCATGTTTTCATGTTTGTTAATAAAGCTGGTCGCAAACTCATGAGAGTTGTTGATTTGCATTATTGGTGGGAGCACAGTGAAAAATGTAACGTGTATGAATAAAGCAAAAATCTGCATGTGTATGTCTGTAAATCACAGATATGTATCGAATTGAGTTCACTTACAACTAGTTGTTTATGTATTTATACAGGAAAGCAAAAACATATTGCATTTACACATAATAATTTAATTTATTTTTGCAGCACTTTACATGCTAGTTAAGTTACATTCATGAAGAAAGTATTCTGTCTGTGTATGCCTGAAAAATATTTATTAGTATAATAATTGTAAGTGATAGTAATTTCTTCCACTATATTAACTGTGTACTAGATGGCTGAACTCTCATTCAGGCACCACACCTTAGTTAGAATACAAGTTGGGGAAGAAGGCGGGTATTGGATATTGCAGTTTCAAGTGAGAAAAAAGACTGTTGTATTACATCTGTATAACTTCTCTGTACATTTTTAAATCATTCTTATTGTATTCTTAAATTTCTTAGGCAAAACGACTATCAAAGCAGGTGCTCCTGTACAGATAAGGAAATGAAAACGTCCATGAATTGCTGCATCTTTCTGTGTGTCAACTTCTGCCTAGACACAACTCAAAACTGTTACATGCAACGCTTAATATTTTAAAACACAGTAACACAGTAAAGGCGAAATTGGCACAGTATGAGAATTCAGACAGAAATGCATATTTAAAGAAACAGGAAATATGCAAGTATTACAGTGAATGGAATGTCTTGCTAGTAAGTATTAGTCATATACGTAATATTAAAGAAAAAATGTAAAATACAGGTAAACAGCAATTGTTTTATGTATTTTCTTTATAGCTGAGGGGCAAACAGCAAGGCTTGTTGAAGAAGCTGGTACACATGAATAAAGTAGCAAATGGTATTGTGCGTTTAACTGATTTCATTAATATATATATATATATATATATATATATACATATATATATATCTATATATATATATATATATATATATATATATATATATATATCTGTATGTTTTGTTGTTGTTGCTGTATCTTTCTGCTTTTCCCGGGTAGGGGTCACCACAGCGGAACTCCGGTCCGCTAATGATTGGCAGTAGATTTTTACGTGCTGAGTTGCCAGCTCTGACGCACAACCTTCAAGTAAGGTACGCCCATTCACGCATGCCTCCACACAGAAGACGCTTTAGCTGAGAATTGAACAGGACAACGTCTTACTCTGAAGCGACAACGCTACTGTAGCACCACCACCGCAGCTATATATATATATATATATATATATATATATATATATATATATACATATATATATATATATATATATATATATATATATATATATATATATATAGTGTAGAGCGTGTCTTGTGTGGAACTGACAAGTGCGATAGAATGCAGAGGTACCTTTAGTAGAACATTGAAATGTCGACTCTGGAAGACTGACTGTTAATATGCAGTCGACCTTTACATTGTCGGCTAAAGATATCCCTGCAGTCTGAATAGATTGAGATTGCAGGACAGTGTGGATCAGGAAAATTACCCTTTTTCACACTGTAGTGCGATCTCGGAGTTGGAATATATAAGTGGCAGGGGATGGGGAGTGCAAGGGAGCATGCCCCCTTGCAAAAACATGACTGTCAGCACTGTGCAGTATGGATCTGGTCTGTACTGCCTGCTGCTAAGAGGACATCGTACTGCAGAAGTCAAATTTGACTTCGGTTATCTTAGTTACAATATTTCAGCCTATCTATTGTTGTAAACATCAAACATGTGAACCACATTTTTGACAGGTTGACGTTCACATGTTCGATGTTTTGATAGTAAACTATATCTATATATATATATATATATATATATATATAGATATATATAGATTTATATATATATATATATATATATATATATATATATATATATATATATATATATATATAGAGAGAGAGAGAGAGAGATAGATATTTATTATTTATTGACATTTGTTAACCGGGTTAGTCCAACTGAGCCAGGGGCCCATTTTCAGTGAAGAAACAAGGAGAAAATGTCCAGAAATAATACAAGTAATTATGATAGTTACAAAATATTAAAGCAGGTCACAGAAATATAGTACAAATCAAAAATTTGTGTACAGCAGTACAATGCATAGGTAAAATAACAGTTAACAAGTACAATTTCCAAAATTTGAGAACAGTATATAGCACAGGCCAGAGTCAGGCACACTGATGTTCCACTCACCAGGCTAAACAAGGAGAAAGTTACTGTCAGCTGCCTGTCAGGTGCCAAGATCTGCCACATAATGCATGCACTCAGGTCACTCCACAATAAGTACAAATATGACAATGTCACTGTCCATGTTGGTGTGAATGACCTGAGATGTACCTCCATGGATTACATGAAAAGAAACATGGAGGAGCTCTCCGATCTTGTAGCCCAGGCAGGCATGACCCTAGCCCTGAGTAGCATCCTGCCATCACCCAGAATGATACCACAGTACAAGGACAAAATGATTGACTTCAACAATTGGCTAAGCTTCTGGTGTCATTCTAAAGGAATCCAGTATTTGTCTACCTGGGATGACATGATCGACAGACCACGATGCTTTGCCAGAGATGGCCTGCACCACTTGCCCTTGGGATTCCAGATACTGGCTAAGGCTCTTGCAACCCCTATAGTGCATTTTTTAGGCAAGGTTCAAATGACAAATTCACCACCGTAACAGGTACAAGCAAGCAAAATCTGAGGGTAATGCTACTCAGTGCTAGAAGTCTAAACCTCAAAATGCACTCACTCGAGGCACTCCTTAAAATGGAGAACATCGACATCTGTGCAGTGACAGAGACCTGGTTCAAAGCTCCAGAGAGCACCCCTGCATTACCAGGCTATAATTCATACCACACCATTCGGCCACCTAACCCAGAACTGAGCACTAAAGGTGGAGGCGTGTCCATATTCATTAAGGATATCCACACCTCCAGGCTAGTTGCACAGCATAATGCATCCGAGATTATTCAAGTTCAACTAACTCTGGGCAAGACCGCAATCCAAATTGTAGCTTGCTACAGACCCCCCACCATGCCCCAGGATTCCCACTACTCATTTCTTGATACACTGGAAAGTATAAGGGTACAACCCAACACCCTAATAATGGGCAATTTCAACTACCTCACCATTAACTGGGAAAACTACTCATGTACCAACTCTTTTGCTCAACGTTTTCTGGAATTCATAAATTCCAACACCTTGGATCAACTTATTCAACCCCCCCCCCCCAGGGGCAGCAATATCCTAGACCTGGTCATTACCAACATGGGCAACTGGTGTTCCACACCAGAGGTCAATTCTTCATTGGTCAGATCCGACAACAAGCTAATCACCCTAGACATCCACATGCCGCCCCCACCCCCAAATAGGGAAACCACCGTAAAAAACTTTTCCAAGGCCAACTTCACACTTCTTAAGACAGAAGTGTCAAACTTCATGACACCCATGCAGATGGACAATAGAGGTACAACTGCTGAATCCTATACAAATGCACTTTATAAGCACTTACACGAGTGCATGGATCATGCTATCCCTAATAGAACCAAGATGCTATCCTCCAAAAAAAGGAAGCCAATCTGATGATCCTCTGCCATAAACAAACTCTACAACAGAACAAAGAAACTGTTGCAAAAAAGAGTAAAATCCCATGACTGGAGGAACGCCCTGGTCAACCTCAGTAAGAAGCTGAGGTCCCTCATAAAATCCTCCAAAGCTAGTTACAAAAACAAAATAGCCACTGACTCTAAAGACAACCACAAAGCATTCTATATCTAGTACAGTATGAATACAGTTTAACAACTAAAAGGTTTAGAGAATATTGCACTAAGGAGTACAGTATGAATACAGTTTAACAACTAAAAGGTTTAGAGAATATTACACTGAGTACAGTATGAATACAGTTTAACAGCTAAAAGCTTTAGATAACAATGCACTAAGAAGTACAGTATGAATACAGTTTAACAACTAAAAGGTTTAGAGGATATTGCAATAAGCAGTACAGTATAAATACAGTTTAACAACTAAAAGGTTTAGGGAATATTACACTCAGTACAGTTTGAATACAGTTTAACAACTAAAAGGTTTAGAGAATATTGCACTAAGGAGTACAGTATGAATACAGTTTAACAACTAAAAGGTTTAGAGAATATTGCACTAAGGAGTACAGTATGAATACAGTTTAACAACTAAAAGGTTTAGAGAATATTGCACTAAGGAGTACAGTATAACTACAGTTTAACAACTAAAAGGTTTAGAGAATATTGCACTAAGGAGTACAGTATGAATACAGTTTAACATCTAAAAGGTTTAGAGAATATTGCACTAAGGAGTACAGTATGAATAAAGTTTAACAACTGAAAGGTTTAGAGAATATTGCACTAAGGAGTACAGTATGAATACGGGTTAACAGCTAAAAGGTTTAGAGAATATTGCACTAAGGAGTACAGTATGAATACAGTTTAACAACTAAACGGTTTAGACAGTATTACACTAAGGAGTACAGTATGAATAGAGTTTATCAATTAAAAGATTTAGAGAATATTGCACTAAGGAGTACAGTGTGAATACAGTTTAACAAGAAAAAGGTTAGAGAATATTGTACTAAGGAGTACAGTATGACTACAGTTGAACAACTAAAAGGTTTAGAGAATATTGCACTAAGGAGTACAGTATGAATACAGCTAAACATCTAAAATATTTAGAGAATATTGCACTAAGGAATACAGCATGAATACAGTTTAACAACTGAAAGTTTTAGAGAATATTGCACCAAGTATGAATACAGTTTAAGAACTAAAAGGTTTAGATAATATTACACTGAGTACAGTATGAATACAGTTTAACAACCAATAGGTTTAGAGAATATTACACTAAGGAGTAGAGTATGAATACAGTTTAACAACTAAAAGGTTTAGAGAATATTGCACTAAGAGTACAGTATGAATACAGTTTAACAACAAAAGGTTTAGAGAGTATTGCACTAAGGAGTACAGTATGAACATTAGGGAATATTGCACTAAGGACTACAGTATGAATACAGTTTAACAACTAAAAGGTTTAGAGAATATTACCCTAAGGAGTACAGTATGAATACAGTTTAATAACTAAAAGGTTTAGAGAATATTGCACTAAGGAGTACAGTATGAATACAGTTTAACAACTAAATGGTTTAGAGAATATTACACTGAGTACAGTATGAATACAGTTTAACAGCTAAAAGCTTTAGATAACATTGCACTAAGAAGTACAGTATGAATACAGTTTAACAACTAAAAGGTTTAGAGGATATTGCAATAAGCAGTACAGTATGAATACAGTTTAGCAACTAAAAGGTTTAGAGAATATTACACTGAGTACAGTATGAATACAGTTTAACAACTAAAAGGTTTAGAGAATATTACACTGAGTACAGTATGAATACAGTTTAACAACTAAAAGGTTTAGAGAATATTGCAATAAGGAGGACAGTATAACTACAGTTTAACAACTAAAAGGTTTAGAGAATATTGCACTAAGTAGTACAGTATGAATACAGTTTAACAACTGAAAGGTTTAGAGAATATTACACTTAGTACAGTATGGATACAGTTTAAGAACTAAAAGGTTTAAATAATATTACAAGGAGTACAGTATGAATACATTTTAAATTTCAAAAGATTTAGAGAATATTGCACTAAGGAGTACAGTATAACTACAGATAACAACTAAAAGGTTTAGAGAATATTGCAGTAAGGAGTACAGTATGAATACAGTTTAAAAACTAAAAGGTTTACAGAATATTACACTGAGTACAGTATGAATACAGTTTAACAACTACAAGGTTTAAGAATATTGCACTAAGGAGTACAGTATGAATACAGTTTAACAAGGAAAAGGTTTAGAGAATATTGCACTAAGGAGCACATTATGAATACAGTTTAACAATTAACAGGTGTAGAGAATATTGCACTAAGGAGTACAGTATGAATGCAGTTTAACAACTAAATGGTTTTGAGAATATTACACTGAGTACAGTATGGATACAGTTTAACAACTAAAAGGTTTAGAGAATATTACACTGAGTACAGTATGAATACAGTTTAATAACTAACAGGTTTAGAGAATATTGCACTAATGAGTATAGTATGAATACAGTTTAACAAATAAAAGGTTTAGAAAATATTGCACTAAGGAGTACAGTATGAATACAGTTTAACAACTAAAAGGTTTAGACAATATTACACTGAGTACAGTATGAATACAGTTTAACAACTAAAATGTTTTGAGAATATTGCACTAAGGAGAACAGTATTAATACAGTTTAACAACTAAAGGTTTAGAGAATATTCTACTAATGGGTAAAGTATGAATACAGTTTAAACACTAAAAGGTTTAAGGAATATTACACTAAGGAGGACAGTATGAATACAGTTTAACAACTAAAAGGTTTAGAGAATATTACACTAAGGAGGACAGTTTGAATACAGTTTAACAACTAAAATGTTTAGAGAATATTACACTAAGGAGGACAGTATGAATACAGTTTAACAACTAAAATGTTTAGAAAATATTGCACCAAGGAGTACAGTATGAATACAATTTAAAAACTAAAAGGATTAGGGCATATTACACTAAGGAGTACAGTATGAATACAGTTTAAAAACTAAAAGGTTTCGAGAATATGCCACTAAAGAGTACAGTATGAATACAGTTTAACAACTAAAATGTTTAGAAAATATTGCACCAAGGAGTACAGTATGAATACAATTTAACAACTTAAAGGTTTAGGGCATATTACACAAAGGAGTACAGTATAAATACAGTTTAAAAACTAAAAGGTTTAGATAATATTCCACTAAGGAGTACAGTATGAATACAGTTTAACAACTAAAAGGTTTAGAGAATATTGCACTAAGGAGTACTGTACGAATACACTTTAGCAACTAAAAGGTTTAGAGAATATTGGACTAAGGAGTACAGTATGAATACAGTTTAACAACTAAAAGATTTAGACAGTATTACACTAAGGAGTACAGTATGAATACAGTTTACCAATTAAAAGATTTAGAGAATATTGCACTAAGGAGTACAGTGTGAATACAGTTTAACAAGAAAAAGGTTAGAGAATATTGCACTAAGGAGTACAGTATGAATACAGTTTAACAACTAAAAGGTTTAGAGAATATTGCACTAAGGAGTACAGTATGAATACAGTTAAACATCTAAAAGATTTAGAGAATATTGCACTAAGGAGTACAGTATGAATACAGTTTAACAACTGAAAGTTTTAGAGAATATTGCACCAAGGAGTACAGTATGAATACAGTTTAAGAACTAAAAGGTTTAGATAATATTACACTGAGTACAGTATGAATACAGTTTAACAACCAATAGGTTTAGAGAATATTACACTAAGGAGTAGAGTATGAATACAGTTTAACAACTAAAAGGTTTAGAGAATATTGCACTAAGGAGTACAGTATGAATACAGTTAAACATCTATAAGATTTAGAGAATATTGCACTAAGGAGTACAGTATGAATACAGTTTAACAACTAAAAGGTTTAGAGAATATTGCACTAAGGAGTACAGTATGAATGCAGTTTAACAATTAAAAGGTTTAGAGAATATTGCACTAAGAAGTACAGTATGAATACAGTTTAACAACTAAAAGGTTGAGAGGATATTGCAATAAACAGTACAGTAGGAATACAGTTTAACAACTAAAAGGTTTAGAGAATATTACACTGAGTACAGTATGAATACAGTTTAACAACTAAAAGGTTTAGAGAATATTGCACTAAGGAGTACAGTATAACTACAGTTTAATAACTAAAAGGTTTAGAGAATATTGCACTAAGGAGTACAGTATGAATACAGTTTAACATCTAAAAGGTTTAGAGAATATTGCACTAAGGAGTACAGTATGAATACAGTTTAACAACTCAAAGGTTTAGAGAATATTGCACCAAGGAGTACAGTATGAATACAGTTTAAGAACTAAAAGGTTTAGATAATATTACAATAAGGAGTACAGTATGAATACAGTTTAAATATTAAAAGAATTACAGAATATTGCACTGAGTACAGTATGAATACAGTTTAACAACTAAAAGGTTTAGAAAATATTACACCGAGTACAGTATGATTACAGTTTAACAACTACAAGGTTTGAGAATATTGCACTAAGGAGTACAGTATGAATAATGTTTAACAACTAAAAGGTTTAGAGAATATTGCACTAAGGAGCACAGTATGAATACAGTTTAACAATTAACAGGTGTAGAGAATATTGCACTAAGGAGTACAGTATGAATGCAGTTTAACAACTAAAAGGTTTAAAGAATATTACACTGAGTTCAGTATGGATACAGTTTAACAACTAAAAGGTTTAGAGAATATTACGCTAAGGAGTACAGTATGAATACAGTTTAACAACTAAAAGGTTTAGAAAATATTGCACTAAGGATTACAGTATGAATACAGTTTAACAACTAAAACGTTTAGGGAATATTGCACTAAATAGGACAGTATGTATACAGTTTAACAACTAAAAGGTTTAGAGAATATTACCCTAAGGAGTACAGTATGAATACAGTTTAATAACTAAAAGGTTTACAGAATATTGCACTAAGGAGTGCAATGTGAATACAGTTTAACAACTAAAAGGTTTAGAGAATATTGCACTAAGGAGTACAGTATGAATACATTTTAACAACTAAAAGGTTTAAAGAATATTGCACTAAGGAGTACAGTATGAATACAGTTTAACAACTAAAAGGTTTAGAAAATATTACACTGAGTACAGTATGAATACAGTTTAGCAACTAAAAGGTTTACAGAATATTGCACTAAGGAGTACAGTATGAATACAGTTTAACAACTAAAAGGTTTAGAGAATATTGCACTAATGGGTACAGTATGAATACAGTTTAACCACTAAAAGGTTTAGAGAATATTACACTAAGGAGGAAAGTATGGAAACAGTTTAACAACTAAAAGGTTTAGAGAATTTTACACTAAGGAGGACAGTTTGAATACAGTTTAACAACTATAATGTTTAGAGAATATTGCACTAAGGAGGACAGTATGAATACAGTATAACAACTAAAATGTTTAGAGAATATTGCACTAAGGAGTATAGTATGAATAACGTTTAACAGCTAAAAGGTTTAGGGCATATTACACTAAGGAGTACAGTATGAATACAGTTTAAATCTAAAAGGTTTAGAGAATATTCCACTAAAGAGTACAGTATGAATACAGTTTAACAACTAAAAGGTTTAGAGAATATTACACTAAGGAGTACAGTATGAATACAGTTTAACAACTAAAAGGTTTAAAGAATATTACACTAAGGAGTACAGTATTAATACAGTTTAACAATTAAAAGGTGTAGAGAGTATTACACTGAGGAGTATTGTATGAATACAGTTTCACAACTTAAAGGTTTAGAGAATATTGCACTAAGGAGTGCAGTATGAATACACTTTAACAATTAAAAGGTTTAGAGAATATTGCACTAAGGAGTACAGTATGAATACAGTTTAACAACTAAAAGGTTTAGAGAATATTGCACTAAGGATAGCAGTATGAATACAGTTTAACAATTAAAAGGTTTAGAGAATATTGCGCTAAGAAGTACAGTATGAATACAGTTTAACAACTAAAAGGTTGAGAGGATATTGCAATAAGCAGTACAGTATGAATACAGTTTAACAACTAAAAGGTTTAGAGAATATTGCACTAAGGAGTGCAGTATAACTACAGTTTAACAACTAAAAGGTTTAGAGAATATTGCACTAAGGAGTACAGTATGAATACAGTTTAACAACTAAAAGGTTTAGAGAATATTGCACTAAGGAGTACAGTATGAATACAGTTTAACAACTCAAAGGTTTAGAGAATATTGCACCAAGGAGTACAGTATGAATACAGTTTAACAACTTAAAGGTTTAGAGAATATTGCAATAAGGACTACAGTATGAATACAGTTTAACAACTAAAAGGTTTAGACAATATTACACTGAGTACAGTATGAATACAGTTTAACAACTAAAATGTTTTGAGAATTTTGCACTAAGGAGTACAGTATTAATACAGTTTAACAACTTAAAGGTTTAGAGTATGTTGCACTAATGGGTACAGTATGAATACAGTTTAACCACTATAAGGTTTAGGGAATATTACACTAAGGAGGACAGTATGAATACAGTTTAACAACTAAAAGGTTTATAGAATATTGCACTAAGGAGTACAGTACGAATACAGTTTAACAACTAAAAGGTTTAGAGAATATTGGACTAAGGAGTACAGTACGAATACAGTTTAACAACTAAAAGGTTTAGAAACTATTACACTAAGGAGTACAGTATGAATACAGTTTACCAATTAAAAGATTAGAGAATATTGCACTAAGGAGTACAGTATGAATACAGTTTAACAACTAAAAGATTTAGAGAATATTGCACTAAGGAGTACAGTATGAATACAGTTAAACATCTACAACATTTAGAGAATATTGCACTAAGGAGTACAGTATGAATACAGTTTAAAAACTAAAAGGTTTAGAAAATATTCCACTAAAGAGTACAGTATGAATACAGTTTAACAACTGAAAGTTTTAGAGAATATTGCACCAAGGAATACAGTATGAATACAGTTTAACAACTAAAAGGTTTAGATAATATTACACTGAGTACAGTATGAATACAGTTTAACAACCAATAGGTTTAGAGAATATTGCACTAAAAAGTGCAGTATGATTACAGTTTAACAACTAAAAGGTTTAGAGAATATTGCACTAAGGAGTACTGTATGAATACAGTTTAACAACAAAAGGTTTAGAGAGTATTGCACTAAGGAGTACAGTATGAACACAGTTTAACAACTAAAAGGTTTAGAGAATATTGCACTAAGGAGCACAGTATGAATACAGTTTAACAATTAAAAGGTTTAGAGAATATTGCACTAAGGAGTACAGCATGAATACAGTTTAACAACTAAAAGGTTTAGAGAAAAATCACAGAGTACCTTATGAATACAGTTTAACAACAAAAAGGTTTAGAGAATATTGCACAAAGGAGTACAGTTTGAATACAGTTTAAATACTAAAAGGTTTAGAGAATATTGCACTAAGGAGTACAGTATGAATACAGTTTAACAACTAAAAGGTTCAGAGAAAATCCCAGAGTACAGTATGAATACAGTTTAACAACTTAAAGGTTTAGAGAATATTGCACTAAGGAGTACAGTAAGAATAAAGTTTAACAACTAAAAGGTTTATAGAATATTGCACTAAGGAGTACAGTATGAATACAGTTTAACATCTAAAAGGTTTAGAGAATATTGCACTAAGGAGTACAGTATGAATAAAGTTTAACAACTGAAAGGTTTAGAGAATATTGCACTAAGGAGTACAGTATGAATATAGTTTAAGAACAAAAAGGTTTAGATAATATTACAAAAAGGAGTACAGTATGAATACAGTTTAACAACTAATAGGTTTAGAGAAGATATGCATTATGCACAGTTTTGTCTTCGTCACTTACCTTGGTAACCCTGTTAAAGAAGTCTACCAGGTTATGTATGCATGCCTTTCCCTTTACAAAACTAAATTGAGATGGGCCCAATGTTTGCCGGTTGGCAATGTCCTTCTTTATCATTTCCATGATAATTCATCCCATGGCTTTGCATATTAGGCTTGTTAAACTTATGGGTCTGTAGTTCCCAGGGTCAGCTGATGGTCTACCCATGTGGAGGGGAATGATTGCTGTGGTCCTTCATTCACTTTGAATGCAGCCTGTTTCAAGGATGTAGTTAAAGAGTGCCTCAAGTGGGTCTGATAGATTGCATTTTAGACTGTACAGGATGCAACCAGGGATGGTGCTGGGATCAATGGAGGTGGTGTTCTTGGCTATAGCGAGTGATGCTAGCACCTCGTCATTGCTAATAGTTGGAGGCAGTATGTTGGAGGGGATTTTCACCTGGTGGAAATGGTAGGTGAATGGGGGGGTGAAGTCTAAGATGAATTTATCAGCAAGTAGATTTGCTATGTCACCCTGATGGGTGAAGGTGGAACTGTTCACCAACAGTATGTTCATAGGTTCATAGGTTCATAGGTTCATACTAGGCTATCTGCCCGAGGGCATTTACAAGCCTAGCCCATCGTTTTGTGGCTTACGCCACCCCTTTAGTATGGGGAACTATACCCATTATTTTGCTGTGCCTCTGTCGAGCAGTAACACTGAGGTAATCCCTGGGGTATATCTGCGATCTCCCATCCATTGGTCAAGATTTCTCTTGAACAAGGCCAGCGAGGTGCTCTGCCTCACATATACCGGGATTTTGTTCCACAGCATAGGGAGTCTTTGGGTTATGAATCTATCCCTCCAGCACGTCCTATTAATAGCCGTGTCGAGGTTTAAGTCTCCCGCCCTTGTGGCTCTGATGGATCTAGATTTTTTGAGGTGAAGCATATTCATCAAATCTGGGTTTGACATGGCCTTGTATGTTAGGCAAAGGTCACCTCTGAGCAAGCGGTAAGCGACTGAATAGAGCTGGAGTTCTTTCAGTCGGGCAGCATAGGACAGATTTTTGAGACCCTTTATCCTTTTGGTGAGGAACTTTCGTGGCCTCTCCAGCTGCTGCAAGTGTCGGGTCAGATACATTCCGAATGGGGCATTGTACTCAATCATTGGTCTGATGAGTGATGAGTAAAGGGAGACTATGACCTCCCTTGATCTAGATGAGAATCCCTTCATGATAAGGTGGGCAATGTAGAAGGTCTTCCTAACTACTTTAGCTACATGGGTGTCGAATGACAGACTACTATCAACCTGGGTCCCCAGGTCCCTGATAACTTCTTCTGTGCTCAGTGGATTGCCACCTATTTGGTAGCTAGGGGTAACCTTGTTTTTCCCGAAGGGTATGACTATGCATTTTTTGGCATTCAACTTTAGGCCATGTCTCTGGCACCAGTTATCCGTTTCTGTGAGACCCTTCTGAAGGATATCTGTGTCAGATGTATTTTCTACTATGGCGCCCAGTTTGCAGTCATCTGCAAACTTTGTCAGCCATAACCCTCCTGTGTTTGCTTGTACTTCAGAAAAGTAGATGCCAAACAAGAGTGGGCCCAGGACTGAGCCCTGTGGGACACCACTTGTGACAGGCTTTGAGTCTGACATGGCGCCAGCAACTCTGACCCTGTGGGTTCTGTCACTCAGCCAGTTTGCAACCCATCTTGTAATGTATGGGTTAACATTTAAGCTGATGAGTTTTTCAATGATACCCGAGTGGGTATTGTATCAAAGGCCTTAGCCAGATCGAGGTAGGCTGTATGGACTGCCTTTCCTCATCAATGGCTTTGGTGACTGTTTCAAAAAGTCAACCAAGTTTAAAAGGCATGATCTGCCTTTGACAAAGCCAAACTGGGTTGGATCCAAAGTCTGCAAATTCCCTATGTCTTTATTTATGAGGTCCATTATGATCCTCTCCATGGCTTTGCAGATAAGGCTTGTCAAGCTAATGGGCGGTAATTTCCAGGGTCGGTGGAGGCACCGCCTTTGTGAAGTGGGACCACAGTTGCAGTGCGCCACTCCTGGGTACGTATCCAGAGGTAAGACTTTGATTAAACAGCTGTCCTAGCTGTGGGTTTAATTCCTCATTGAGTTCGTGGAGCACACAGCCGGGGACACCATCAGGTCCCATGGATGCTGTGTTTTTTGCTTTGGAGAGAGCAGTTCTCACTTGGGCATTGGAGATGTTTGGGGGGCTGCAATCGTTTGGTATAGATATCTCTCCTTGTGGGGGGGATGGGGGGGGGAGAAGTTTGCACTGAACCTGTCAGCCAGTATGTTGGCAATGTCTGTAGGATCAGTAATCTTCACATCATTTTGAACTAGTTCTGAGCATATCTGGGAGTTTCCTCCCAGGTTTCTAACATAGCTAAAGAAGGCCTTATGATTGTCTTTTGAGTCTTTAGCTATTTTTCTAGAACATGCATGTTCCAGACATACAGTAGCTGAAGAAGTCCTTGTGGTTGTCCATAGCCTGGGAGGCTATCCTGACCAAGTAGTTGGCCTTGATGGACTTACTTTGACCTCTTAGTTTTTTTTTTAGTTGTATAACAGAGCACTTGTCTTTAAGAGAGTTGCTCTTCCTTATTTTGGCCATAAGTTTTCATCTTTTATTATATACCCCCTTTAGGTAAGGATTCCACCAGTGGAGGTTGTTGTTAGTGTTTGTTTTGGGTTTACTTCTGGTAGGTATGGCACTATCTATACAGTCATTCACATGTTTGTATAGGGACTCTGAATAATTCTGCATAAGTAGCTGTGGTCCCGGGGTTAGTAGGAGCCTTAAATTTTGAAAAACTGTCACTTAATAGGATGCAGTTTGCCTTAAAATAGTTCCTAACTATCACTACCTTAGCTGGGTTTTCCAGGTTGATTTTTTTTTTTACTTCAAAGTAGACAGCTTTGTGATCCAACCTTGCTAGTAAATATGTCATATGGGGGTGGGGGTGCAAAGGTCTCCATACCTCTCAACTGTCCAGATTTTCATAGAATGTCCAGATTTTTGCCTGTTATCTTCCATCTGTTCCTTATAAAATGTATGTTTTTTTCTGGGAAATCACTGAGAATTCAAGTCAATAAATAATGACATACATTTGAGTTTCAGAGTTCACACCCTTCAGAAAATGCATGTTCATACAAAACCTGTTATTCTATCTACTTTGTAAGTTTATAAAAGTGATATTTAAAATATGTCCCTATTTTTTGGGCCTTTGTCCCCTCATTATATTAGATTTTGTCCAGATTTCATACACTAAGAGGTTTAGAGGTATGGGTCAGTCTCCCATGTTGATGAGTACCAGATCCAGTTTGATCCTCTGGTTGGAAGGTGCACTATCTGTTCCAGGGTGTTTGTGTTAAGTCCAGGAAGCATTGTTCCTGTGACTTTGAGGCGGTGTAAGTTTCCCACAAGTCAATAAAGTCACCCATGAATAGGGGATTTTATTGGATGGTGAACACCTCTAGTAGGTTTAGGTTAGAGTCATAAGACTCTAGAGGCATAAATGGTGACCTGTACCTGACCTTATCTATGGTGACTTGCATTGGAGCTCCATGGTGTCATCCTGTTTAACCAAACTAGCATTTTTTTTTTTTTGGTTGCTAATTGATAGATTGAAACACCTCTACCTTTGGCCCCAGTATGAGTTGTTGTTGGTCTAAATGCGTGGAAGGCTATGTAGTCTTGCACTGTCAGAGTACTTTCTATAGCTTTAAACCAAGTCTTTGTCATAGCACAGATGTCTACATTCTCCAGGGTGAGGGGGCTTGAAGTGTGTGGAGTTTTTTGCTTAAACTCCTGGCTTTGAACAGTGTTACCTTAATGTTGCCTAGAGACTTTTTCACTATGTTGGTAGTTTTGTCTTTTTGTCATTACCTAAAAAAATCTCTAAGGGGGTGGATATAGTTCTAGCCAATATATGAAAGCCTAGGGCAGGACAGATTCAATCCATCCTTTACAAACCAATGTGGTCTGTTAACCATGTCCTCCAGTCAGATATTAAATCCCCCTGAAGTGACAACAGAAACGAAGGCAATTATTAAAGTCAATAATTTTAGATTCATACTGTGGCATTATCCTTAGTGAAGGTAGAATGCTGCTCAATACAAGGCTCATACTTATCTGTGACACATATTCCGAGAGAGCCATTATGTCTTTTTTCATATATTCTATCAAGGTAAATCTCAGGCCATTTATATCTACATGGAATATGATAAAATAATATTGGTCCTAGGGTGCTGTGATTTGAATGCATGTGTAATATTGTAGATCCTGGCTCCAGATAGCCAATTAACTGTTATCTTCTTCTTCTTGCCTAACCTGGTGTGTGGGGCATCTGTTTGTCATGCAGTCGAGTGGCTAATGACAAGAGTATTAGGTAAAGTATATGCTTGCCTTATGGGCTTTGCTTTTTGGGGACTATTGGATGTAGGCTTATGCAGGATATGTGGTGTTGCTTTTTCTGAGAATCAGTCTTCCCATTAGGTGGCTTTGGAGGTCTTTGAGACTTGGGAATGTAAGTACCCGAGCATAAAAAAAGAAATCTGTGTGTGTAGTTAGAGGTATGTGTGAGGGGTGTAGTGTGGGTATTCTTGAAAACCTTGCTTGTATGGGAGATTTTTGCCTCCAAGTAAGTTGTGTATTTTCATCTCTCTCATACCGAGTTATTTTCTTTAACGATTAACTGGGTGTCTCAGACCATGAAACAATTGCTACATTGCCTTAAGATGCCCAAATCTTCCAAGCTGACCACAGAAACATTTGGAAATTGCATATCTGTATTGCCTGGTCCAGTAATAGGTGTGCCATTTAGAAAAAAGCTTAAATCTGATTCTTATGTCTTCTAGCTAATAAACAACCACTGTTTGAGATATCTGGAGTGATTCTCAATTCATAGAGACCAGGTAAACACCTTCTGCCACAAGATGGATGATCCTGAAATTTCTTAACGCAAAAACACAGGAAAAGCAGCTCTCAAGTGCAGACTAAACAACAAACAATTATCAAACAATCAATGTCAGGCAATGGAAATTTTAGAAGTCTAAAACATCTCCTAGATTTGATGTCCCTAAAATGTCCATTGTGCATTGTAGCAGTTTCATTATCCAGTCATGATGACAGGATCTTGTTTCACAAGAATGCTAATTTACATACCAAAGATAAGTATATCAGAAGTATGAATGGATCTGCATTAAGGCATCAAATAAACAAAGTGTGCCAGGGGATTTGAATTAACCATCTTCCATATCTGAGCCCCTGTCTGAATCTATTCCCTACAGCATCAGTCTATGCTTTATTGTCCATTATCATCACATCTTGCACAGTGATGGATGCATTTTCAAAGGTATGGCTAACCTGAGGTAAGAATCTTTTATTATCACTGATATTAGTCATGGTGAATAATCACTATTTTTTCTTAATGCAGTCATGATTAAGCATAAAGCTATGTACTTTGGAACACTAGCTCACTGGTGTTTGATTCATTTAGAATTCATTGTCATCCTGAGAATCAAATTCACTTCTTTTGATAATATTTATAACTTCTGCCAAGGTTGTTTATTTAGAGTGCCTTGCACATTGTTGTTGAATGCAAAGACTGTCATGGGAGTCATCAGATCTCAGTCATCTAGAAGACATACTGGTTATCAACCATTTCTTTAAAGATTGTAGCAGATCATACCCTTCAGAACCCTATGGCAACCAAGTTATGTTTATCTTAACATCATACTAGCTGTAGTCAGTGCCTTCCGTCTGCTACCTCATGTTGCTGGTATTCTTTATAAAAACTGCCGGTGTTGACTGAAGCTCTATCTTTGTATGTAGGAACACTGTATACTCCTGTATCATAACTGCAGGAATGTAAATATTGTATATGTGAATAAAATTCTCATGAGTACTTATTGTAAATGTTGTTTAAGATACTTACACTAAAAAAAAGTTTAAAATGTAGCTAATAACATTCCATTTTTAATCATTTTAATCAACATGTCTACTCGGCTTTTGTATTTAAGTGTACATCGAACCTGGGTTATGGCTGAAAAGGGTCAGTAGATCAGCTCACTTAACTAGTTATCAAATTGTAAAATAAAAATAAATTTAAAATGTACACTAAACGGCAACACTCAGCTTTAGCATTTTAGCATTTTATGTTTCTGATCCAAGAAAATGTTTACCTGTCCTCCCATTGTATTCCACAAACATATTTCAGAATGGACTGTTAGGGCAGACAAGAGATGAAGGTCACATATATATCCAACCATGAGGCACTGTTAGTAGTCTAATATTAATAATAACTATTTGTAGATTTTCCCATTTCATCTCCAGAAAAGCTATATGGCAGGTACTGTGTTCTTGCAGGCCAGTAAAATAGATTGTTTCATACCATGCTATTTCACTACAAGCTTAATAAAATAATTATTTGTTCCAAAGCTGTCTGAAGCAAACAAAGGATATGCATACCATAAAGGCATTTTATTGATGGGACTCCCTGATGCATATTTCAAGCACAATGCCTTTCTTATTATGAGTTAACATTTACCTCTAAATCAAATAAAAATGATAGTCATCTATTCCAATATGTAAAACCATCAGTTCTGTCTTAAGTTATATCCTGCAAATGAGTATGCTAAAGGCATTTCTCATCACTATGCCTCATATGACCTTATGCAAATTTTGACCTGAGGTTAAGCTCAAGGACACTCCCTGATAGGCCTAAAGGTTAGGCTTATCTTCTGCACATGTCCGCATTTGGCATCTTTTTTTCTGACATTCCATATTTGAAAATGAACATGAATCCGTAGAGATGCACATAGTGATATTACAAATGGACTACATAAGCTCACTTATACACATACTCACTAGATCTTTTTTTCCTATTACACATTACATATCTCTATTGTTTTTTAGGGTGTTAAAACATGTCTAAATCCTAAGAGCTGTGGAAAGATTCTTCTTCTGGTTTCTCATCATGCCCACCCAGTATTTCAGAGTCTCTGCATCATGGGACTTCACTTGGAAGAATGGCTAGGATTTAGTCTTTCTAGAGGCAGATCCACATTTAAGTGGGCCCAAAGCTTCATAGGTGTGTGGATCCCATCCATTTATCAGGAGCTCCCTTCTTCACCATTCTTCTATTAATGTGAAGGATTTGCAATTTGGGAAAGGCACACCCTTAGCTCCCACCCTGGATGGGGCACTCCTGGTATGTTTCTACCTCTTTTCTCTCAACTGATTGGGTTGGCCAGTCTGGGGCAACAGCCCTTCAAGTAATTTTGTTACAGATGAGGGTACTCGGTGCCAAGGCATTGTCTCATAGAATCTGTCCTAGGCTCAGCTGGGCTTCCAGTCCTGGTTCAGAAGGAGCTTTTGGGTGAGAATGTATTTGAATGGAAGACCGAGATATGGTTTTAGGATGTCATCCTTAGAGATCTCAGATCAGTGAATGTTCTGGGCCCAGTGCAGGTCTTTCAACCTAACATACCATCTTTGGTTAACCTGATGTCACAAGAGACCATAGTTTGCTTGATACCATGTGTGCACTGACCGCATATGCACACTTATAAGAGCCCTTGTGCTGTTTCATTTCTGAAGCTTTTATAAGGGACAAAGATTCCTCCTTATTGATCATCTGAGGAGTGTGGATGTAAGGAGAGCCTTAGAATTGAAAAATATGAGGCCACTGAGTTCCTGGCTTCCTGGAATTTGATTTTGCATGTCCTCTACTTTTCAGTGACCTTTTGGCATATATGACCTTGTATGATCCTCTCCCCAAAATTGAACTCATAGTGTAAAGCCAATGGACACCCCAGGCATCCATCCATTTAAACATTCTTTTGTGAAAGTTATCTTGTAAGCACATTCTCTGCTGCGGCAGTGACCCAAGGAGAGACATATAATCATTGTACCAGCCTTTAAGAGTTTGAGTGATGTATGGTCCAAGCACCCTAAGGTTGACTTTTATATGGTCTAAGAGGATCAAATGTGGTAGTACTGATTAGAGTCTGCCTCTTCTGAGGTGAGTGAGAAGACACTTTACAAGTGGGATAGGTGTTCCAAGATGGTGCACTGGGCATTCAGAAATGCTTATCAACTGTGTAGGTTCCATCCCCTCCCTCTAGAATTGTTATTGAAAGCTCTTGATCTCCTCTCTGACTTTGAAATTAAGGAGGACCTCTTTGACTATGTTTGACCATGTGAGTAGCTACTCAATTAAACTTTCATGCACCTTGCTGTGCCCAATGACATGACTCAATTCATATCTCTCTGCAGGCTGATTTACTGGCTGAGTTGTTATTTTTTTTTTTGTTTTGTTTTTTGATAGGTAACCCCTTTCACAGAATAATGCACTTTTACCAGGGATTGTAAGCCTTCTTCAGTTCCTTCATTGGTATGAAGCAAGCCCTTTTGTCTTCCCTCTGTTGTATGCTTCTCCGCATTTTCAAGAGAAGGAAGAAATTCTGTAGATGTGCTAAGGGCAAGGCCAACTGCTGCCTGCTAAACTCTTGTTCTCCAGGTTGTACAGCCTTGGAGATCTTCTCTAGATATCTCATCTATGGCTTAGGTTACAGTCTAGGTCAGATGGAAGCATGCATATGGTTGGAAGAGCTTTTGTCTGGGCATCAGCAAGCTTGTGCTGCGGTAGTGTTGTCACCTCACAGTTAGACATTGCCCGTTCGATTCTCAGTTGGAGCATCTTCTGTGTGGCAACATGCGTGAACAGGCATTCCTTCATTGAAGGTTGTGTGTTAGGCCTGGCAAGCCAGCACGTAAAACTACTGCCAATCATTAGCGGACCGGAGTTCCGCTGTGGCGACCCCTAACCGGGAAAAGCCGAAAGACACAAACAATCAGCAAGCTTGGAAGTATAGTTTTCGTCCTTGTCCCTTTTTTCCTCCCAGATATTGACATGTCTTGACCATTTTCAAGAAGTGAAGCCTATTCCTGGAGAAGATATGTTCTACTCCCCTTCTTTAGTCCATATCCTGGTTCTTCATTTAGCATCCCACCTTCTCTGTAAGGTCCTTGAGACTCATTCTTCCTTACTTAAGGGTTCAAAAAGGTTAGTTTTCTTGAAATTGTTTATGTTTTTAACTTTTGGGATTCATTGTGGATGTTCTTCATATTGATTACTGCTTCATTAGCCTTAGCTATATGAGTTATATCTTGCCAAGAATATAACATCTGACCATCTTTCTAATCTTCAGGGCACCTGCCATGCAGCCAAACTGTCAAGCAACTCAAGCTGAGCTGACTAAAAGAAAAGTTTGGTTGCAAAGCCCTTCAGAGCTTTCATGCTGTCAAAGAGGCTTTTGAGGATCGATGGCCAGCATGTGCTTTCCTTTGCTGCACAGATAAATTCCCATTGGGGAGGTATTTATGTTTTATTACTTTCCTCTTCAGGAAAGTTGTTTTAACACTAGGAGTGTTGTGTTTTAACAGACTATGTTGAAACTGTAATGTGCTTTTAAATGGGGAACTTGTTTCTTCTCTCAGTTTAAAAGTAGGATTAACTAACTGAAAACCTATTTTCCATTGAGAAATTGTGTTTATTTTTTTCTTCATGGAGCTATCATAGTGTTTGAAAGTGCTTTTTACTGTTTTTTTTATCCAAAAATAAATAAAATAAAAATTTTCTGTGGACTGCTATTTATATCGGCAATTGCTGTCTGTCTTCCTTGGGAAAGAGGCACCATTTTGGCTTGAACATGGAAAAGGCTACTGGTCCCATGATCAATCCTCCTTCCAGCCACAAAAAAAAAAAAAAAAAAAAAAAAAAAAAACTAGCAACAGCCTTTGCCACCACAGCAGGCTAACAGTTTGCCTCAGCTGTAAGTGGGTGACTCTGCTGTGGCCATTTGTTGTACCTCAGACCACTCGTCTCTTACCCCAGTTCCCTCTGGTGTAGCATCTACAACCACTATGGACCAGAAGTTAGTCATGTCCTCTGCAGCTGTCCCTTTAGTGAGCAAGGAGAAACCACTGTTGTCAGTTGTAGGAGAGTGAGCAGGGAAAGTTTCCCCTGTTGTGCCCATCCCTGGAGAAGCAGCTGCTGCCATTAGTAACACAGTTCACCCCATTTTCCTGCCAAAAAGAAACAGAAAACCAAGCATGTATCTACTGCTCCTCAATTTTCCTTAGACAGGAGTATATTACTGGGTCTGGCTCAGGGTTGAATTCAGGCTACTGATCCTTCTTGTAAAGTAGTTTCTGGTAAAAGAAAGAGGGATTCTTCTTTTCCTGAAGAGATTCAAGATTCTGAATCTGAACAGGATGAAGGGATGGTCTCAGGATTTTTTCCTCAGATTTCTAATTTAGACTCAGAGCAGTGCTCAGTTTCTTATTCTCCACATGTTTTTTTTTCCTCTGAGTGTATTACTAGAATGTGCCAGTGTTTTTAGTGGGAGAGCACTGAGGTTTCTCAGTCCCTCAAAAAATACTATGAGTTTTACAGAAGGATTTTCCAGAATGAACACCCATTCCCCCTGTTCTGTCAGCTTTGGAGGATGTGTGTTCATCATCTTCTTTCAGCTGTTCCCGTTAGGGGTCACCACAGCAAATCACCTGTTTCCATTTCTTCCTGTCCTCTGCATCTTGCTCTCTCGCACCAACCACCTGCATGTCCTCTCTCACAACATCCATAAACCTTATCTTAGACCTTCCTCTTTTCCTGTTACCTGGTAGCTTCATCCTTAGCATCTTTTTCCCAATATACTCAGCAACCCTCCTCAGCACATGTCCAAACCAACGTAATCATGCCTCTCTGGCTTTGTCTCCAAACCTTTCAACCTGGGCTGACCCTCTAATATACTTATTCCTAATCCTGTCCACCCTCGTCACACCCAGTGCAAATCTTAACATCTTTAATTCTGCCACATCCAGCTCAAACTCCTGCCTTTTTGTCAGTGCCAATGTCTCCAGCCCATATAACATAGCTGGTCTCTCTACCCTCTTGTAGACCTTCCCTTTCACTCTTACAGGTACTCGTCTGTCACAAATCACTCCTGATACTCTTCTCCATGGTCCACCAACTCCATCCTGCCTGTACTCTCTTCTTCACCTCTCTTCCACACTCACCGTTACTCTGAACTATTGACCCCAAGTATTTAAACTCATCCACCTTCGCCACCTCTACTCCTTGCATCCTCACCATTCTTCTGTCCTCCCTCTCATTCACACACATATATTCCGTCTTAGTCCTGCTGACCTTAATTCCTCTTCTCTCTAGAGCATATCTCCATCTCTCCAGGGTCTCCTCCACCTGTTCCCTACTCTCACTACAGATCACAATGTCATCTGCAGACATCATAGTCCACGGGGACTCCTGTCTGATCTCGTCTGCAACCTGTCCATCACCATTACAAATAAGAAAGGGCTCAGAGCTGATCCTTGATGTAACCCCACCTCCACCTTAAATGCATCCATCACTCCCACTGCAGACCTCACCGCTGTCACACTACCCTCGTACATATCCTGTACCACTCTTACATACTTCTCTGACACTCCTGACTTCCTCATACAATGTGTGTTACTGTCTGCAATTGTCCTGTTAGTCAACCAGCTGCCCCTAAAAAGGCAGATAGGATGTAAAAAAAATTCCTCATTCTTTTAAATTTGTATACACTATTCCCAAACCAGGCCCACAGCTATAGCCTTAATTGATCCCATTGCTGCTAAGTACTTAGTTAGTTCTAATCCTACTCTTTCTGATAAGGATGGGAACATTATCTATTTGTATGGAGATAAGGTCGTAATTCCTTTTCAGCAGCTGTTTACTGAAGTCCTGCAGCAGGTACTGATGGAGATAAGAAAAAGAAAGCCTAGTATTAGAAAATCATATATTAGCAAATGGAAAAGATTTTTTCTAGATGTTACCAACAATAAAACCAGCATCCATTCAGAGCTAGTTATTCTATGCTTTAACAATAATTGTGTAAGTTGCTATCCAATGGTCTTTCTTATTTCTTTATCAAGGTTGATTTATTAGCCATATTAGCATATTTGCCCATAGATCCTCCTCTTTTAAGGCAGTCTCATGTCAAAATATTCTTGAAAGGGGTTTTGCATAAGAGGCCACAAGTAAACTAATGGCTTCTCCTTTGTATCTTAATTTTGTGTCAGAGCTAGCACTTGCTCCATTTGAACCAGCTAATCTGCCTGACTTAAGGATCATGGAAAACAGTTTTACTGATTGCTCTGAAGGGTACCTGACTTAAATGATCTTATGTTAAGTCAGTCCTACCTTATTTTCCTTAGGGACAGGGTTTCTTGAGAACTGATCCTTCTTTTATGCTTAAAGTGTTATCCAAGTTTACTTTAAGCCAAACTATCCATATCCCCAATACCTTTACTGAATCTAAAGATGAGGGAGAAAGGATACTCAAGACCTTGGATGTGGGTACTGTCTTGATAAAACTATATCTCTCAGATCTTCAGATGAATTTTGTAGTTCTTGTGAAGGTAAGAAAAAGGAGGGACAACCTGTGTCAAAACAGACTATCTCCAAAAGGTTGTCTGAGGCAATTACCTTTTTTATACTAACCATAAAAAAATCAATTCCAGGCAGTGTCAAATCCCTCTCATTCAGGGCCTTGGCTTCATCTATGTTTTTTTTTTTTTTTGGAAAGGGGTGGATTCTAGAAATATTCTAGAAGCTATTTGGTCCTCTGTACATACGTTTTATAAAGCTTTATAAGCTTGATTCCTTCTCTAGGTCCAGATCAAGCTTTGCTAGGACTATTCTCCAAGTGTTCCTGGACCCTTCTTCCACCTCCCAAATGTAGTCAGCTATGGTAATCTACCCATATAGCTAAAGCTACTGCAGCAGTGATCAAGAATGAAGAACATAGTACACTTGTATAAGATGAACTTAACATAAACAGTAGAGGTTTGAATGATAACTGCTGCAGTAGCTGCTCCCTCCCTCCATCCACCTCCCTTGTTTTTTTGGTGTGCTTTTATGGCAAGGTGTAGACGTTTATGTTTTGTTATTCCTAGCATAGTCCTTTCAGGCTCAGTCTCCTTCTTCTTGCTGGCAGGAAAGTTCTGAAGGACTTCATGCCCAGACTTGTCTTTTAGTAAGCTCAGCTCGAGCTGCTTGACAGTTTGGGTGCACTGAAGGTACCCTGAAGCTTTAGAATCTGGCCTGCCAATATATACTTAGCAGGTTGTAACCCATGTAGCTAAGGCTACTGCAGCAGTATTCATTCGAACATCTACTGGTATGGTAAGTTCAATTCACAAAACTGTAGTTCATCTCTAGGTCTCTGTTTTGCCATCACCATAGTGCAGATTGCCTTTGACATTCTTCAGTCTTCAGACCTTGCTCAGATGTTATTCGTGGTGCCTGAAGTCTGAAAGGAGAAGAAGCCCTTTACACCCCTCAGTGGATAACTATCAGAGAGCTGTTCTTCTTGGGACACTTGGGGGGTGGGGGGGTCTCACGTGAAACCTCTTTTTCCTAATTAGTCTGGTGAGGTGAACATCTTAATAGGTTCAAAGCTTATATAAGCAATAAGCAAGCTCATGACCTATTGGTTCTTATGCAGTCTGATGCCAAGCTTTCCAGGATGAAATTTGTGAGTGCCCCTAACTTCTTACACATCACTCTTGAAGGTAACAGTCAATGAACAATGTTATGGCATTAGGGGTAGCCCACTCCATACGCAGGGGAGTCACTGGGATCAGAATTTGCCCCGTTTCACACTGTCATTGATAGCTATTCTTATTGAAAGAGAGTTGTCTGTTCTGTTGACATGACCCAAGGTACATTCTACACTAAGCATCTCAAACAGTTGAGGGCATTTCATTTCCCTTAAGAGGGGAGGCAAAAATCTCCTCTCATGGGAGATGATAAGATGCCTTAAAGAGAGAGAGAGAACTGTCAAAGTTATTGAAAGTAGAATAGTCCACTCTGGCCACTGACTTTTTGTGAAAAATTGTTGGACTTTCTCCAACTAGACAATGTGACAAATGTGGCAGAGAACCTGTCATTGATGTAATTAGTGCTGTGTAGAGGAGAAGAATGTTTTCTCAGCATTGTTTTACTGTTACTTCCCTACCACGGTGATGCAGTGGTTAGCATTGCTGCCTCACAGCAAGAGGTTTTCTGGTTCGATCCTCAGCTGGGGTGCCTTCTGTGCGGCGTCTACATGTCCTCCCTGTGGTCGCGAGGATTTCCTTCGGGTGCTCCAGTTTCCTCCCACATCCCAAAGACATGCTGTAGGTGGATTGGACACTCTAAATTGGCCCTAGGTGTGAGTGTGTGCATGTGTGTGCCTTCTGTGGAAGGTTGGGTGCCGGGCTGGCAACTTGACATCATAAAACTCCACTGCCAATCATGAGCAGCCAGGTGATCCACTGTGGCAACCCCTAACCGGGAAAAGCTGAAAGAAGAAGAAGAAGTTTTACTGTTACTTCCCCTCTTAGTTTGTGTGGCAAAATTTGAGATATTTCCTGGAAGACATTACCAGTGGTATTACACAGGAATTCCCCTGTCTGTCTTTCTTAACAAAACTTAAAGCTGCATTAACAGTGAAAATGACAAGTTTAAGTAAACATACACCCTTAGCTCTATTGATGGATTCATAAGTAGTGGGAATATGATGCTCCTTAACCCCCATTACCCTTTCAAAAACTGTACAGTAATGGGGGTTAAAGGGTGACTAATCCCTCCCCCTTCTTGTATAAAAAAAAAACTGCTAGATTTGTAAACAAATAACAGAGTACACAGCCTTAGCGTGTATTGTAACTCACACAGTCTGAGAGTTCCAAAGGCTAGTTCTATGCAAGCCAGAATTCTCAAAACAAAGTTTGGCAGTAGGTACAGTAAAACAGTGGCAATGTCTCTGGCACAACTCTCAGTGCCACAAAGTATAAAGTGGTCAGTGGCGATGTGCTGGTCAAACGTTAGGTCTACAAGGACATCCTGTTATTTTACATACTTACACACTTTTGGTTGTTGACAGTTGATAATACAAAGCACAGAAGATGGACTGTTTTGTCTTAGCAAGGAGTCTTTGGGTGGAATTATGTCTTCAGTACTGGAGGTGAGGACAAAAGCTTAGATGCTCTGTGGGATCACTCTTCTTACTGAACAGTTTGTTAAACTTACAGGCCACCACCTAGGGATATTGTGGAATCTCCCACCATATTTCTGTCAGAAAGAAATGAGGTTCTATACAGAGTTTGGGGTATAGTAGAAAAATGATAACACAATATCTACTGGACATGTGGGGAACCTACAACACGATCCTAATCAAAAAAGGCAAGCAGGTAACTCAACATTATATAGCCTCCATTTAAATAGTCACTGGAGATGATTATATTTTTACGAAGTCTGATTTAATATTTATGGAAAGCATCAGCATCTTGTAGCATCATCTTGTGGTCAGTGCAGACCAGTTGAAGGGATAACAGAAAAGCTGGAGTGACCTTACATGGAATGTTTGCAGGAAACAGCCAATGCATTTATACCTCGGGCAAAGACTTTTATTATTTGTTCAAAACTGCAAAGTCAGAAGGCACTGTTTTCACAGTTAATAGAAAATAAGGAAAATGTATTATCATCAATAGGAAAGTTGGACAAATTATAAAGGATCAGAACATGTCCCTACTTAGCAGATGGCATGGTAGAAAATCAAGAATTGTTTTGTTGTTTTCAATATTTTCTTGGACATGGAATATCTCTTCCTCAAAGCTGGTGCCTTCTCTCTGGCTTTTATCATATTTTTATATTGTTAGTGAAAAGGGAGACTTCCTTTTCTTGAGGCAGTGAAATAAAGTGAAAGGCACTACCTCCTAAAATGTGTGGTATGGTTGTTGGCCACTGAACCACATTTCAGCCTTGGTTCACACAGGTGGACTGCACTTCATGAGCTGGCAGGTGGAGCTCTCCCTAACTGTTGCTCCTTTCCTGCTGAGAACACAAGTCATCTACCCTTGGCAAGCTGGATGGAGATTCAGGCAGGCTGCATCTTGTGCTTGATTACTCCTTCTGGTATGAATGCCAATCACCTCCCTCTGGGAGACTGGTCATACCTATAAGTGCTCTGGGTTGGCTAATGCTTTGAAGAAGTTTGGGGATAAGCATGGTTATATAACCCTTCTCACATTTTTGACTTCAGTGTGCTGGCTGTATGTTAAGAACTCCAGTTCAAAGGAACCCTAGATGGATCCTCCATTCTGTGGACTTCCTGTCACTTTCCATAGTTGCTGAAGGTTGCTTATCTAGGTTTTCCTTAATTTCCTCAGACCTGAGGGCAAAAGTCTTGCTGTTAAAGACATAGACTCTCATTTTTGGGGCCACCCCTGTCTTGGCCCAGCATTTGGTCTTTAATGTGACTCTCTTCTGGGAATTGGGACACTGACATTTCTGCTTGCAGGGAATTTTTGATTTGTCCAGAGTCCCGCATCTGAGTACTTTATTAATTCTCCTCCTTGTGGCTGAGAACTGTCTTTGAGTCATTCAGAACAGCTTTTCCAACTCCTTCTTGTGGTCAGATGTCAGATACTGTGTCTGGCTTGGGAATCCAAGGGTAAAGGACTCTAGAGAGCAGTTTCTTCACTTGCTGGAGGATTGTGTTCCTCTTTTTGTCCTGCTGGATCAGTATACTAGAAGAGCAAGTTGGGTAACTGGGTGGGGTGGGGGTCAAACACCTTTACTGATTTCATGTTTCTTCACAAAGTTCAGCAATGTGGTTATTCTAACATTGACTTCTACATGGTGGCAGAGCTGGGAATGGATTCTGCCTCCTGTCTTTGGACTACACTGAGATTCCACCCTCCCACCCTCACTGATCTGACCAGAAAATACCCTTGTTTTTAAGTGACAACACATCCATTCTTAAGGTCTGGCATAGACTCATTTTCATCCCAAGTTTGATGGCCTTCTGGCAGGGTACTAGGGAAAGGTCATCAAATTACAGAAAACCCTTTAATTTGTAATCCGGGTAGATGCATTTCTCCATATGGGTGGAGTGATAATTCATATTGGCATGGTCAGTCTGCTGTTGGTAAACTTGTAATTCAAGAGTCCTGTCTGTTGGGTCTCAGTCTTCATCTCTGTTTCCTGAGCATTCATCTGTCCTTAGTTCACAGTGGAGGGTAGCAATTAGGCCCAGCACCAGATAGTCAAGCAGCATCTCTGAGAGGGTTGTTTTCTGTCCTCTTTTAAGATTTTGACATAAATGTCATATTCTTCTGGCTTGTCTTTCTGTTGTTGAGTCTGTTGACCTAGTGATATTAGGAATTATCCACGGCCTAATTTCATTGTCTAGTGTATCTGCAGCTCCTTAAATGTCCCGGCATGTTAGATCTGTAAGTAAGTGAAACCTTTTCTACCATTTTTGTAGGAGGTTGTGGTCCCCTCACTTATTATCACATTT